>NC_083314.1:8935982-9305982 GCF_963455315.2 Globicephala melas | reverse complement strand
AATATGGTATACATTAGACTATGGGCTCTTTTATACATATTTTTTTTTACCCTGAGTCTTTTATACAGTATGTATAACTATAAAGAACTCAGAAAACTTTCTACTCTTTGATATACTTGGATATATGGTCCAAATGTGGCATCCTCAGGCTGTAGCACAGAAAACCTACCTTATAGTTATCAATACAGGAAGGAAGGAAGGAAGGAAGGAAGGAAGGAAGGAAGGAAGGAAGGAAGGAAGGAAGGAAGGAAGGAAGGAAGGAAGGAAGGAAGGAAGGAAGGAAGGAAGGGAGGGAGGGAGGGAGGGAGGGAGGGAGGGAGGGAGAAAATGCTGCTGGAAATTAAAAAGAAAAGTGATTTCTAGATAAAATAATGTCAATCCCGAAAGAATGATCTAGTTTTCAGTCTGTGGACACCCTTGGAGGGAAAAGCCTTCTGTGTGTTTGTCAGCAAATTTCATATACTGACTAATCTTTGTCAACTCAATGTAGAAAGTCAAAATACAAAGAGGCAAACTATTTTGAATTAACTGTTTAGATCATATATACACAATGGCTAATAGTTTATAACTTTTCTAATTAACAATGAGAATATTGTTTTATAAATGCTTCTTTAACTAATTTTTATTTTTCTAAATTAAAATTCAGCTTAGTGGGCTTCCCTGGTGGCGCAGTGGTTAAGAATCCGCCTGCCAATGCAGGGGACATGGGTTCAAGCCCTGGTCTGGGAAGATCCCACATGCCGTGCAGCAACTAAGCCCATGTGCCACAACTACTGAGCCTGCGCTCCAGAGCTCCTGAAGCCCGGGCGCCTAGAGCCCGTGCTCTGCAACAAGAAAAGCCACCGCAACGAGAAGCCCGTGCACTGCAGCAAAGAGTAGCCCCCACTCACCGCAGCTAGAGGAAGCCGGCGTACAGCAACAAAGACCTAACACAGCCAAAAATAAATAAATAAAATAAATAAATAAATAAATAAAATTCAGCTTAGTGAGTTTATGAGTTTAGATCAATGGTTTTCAATCCAAAACCCTGGACTCCAGGGTTCACGCCAAAATGGACTCCAAAATAACAATAATGATGCTAATGATAATACTGATAAAATAATAAAAAAAAAACACGTATTGTGTGCCTACTGTATTCCAGAAACTGTTTTATATACGTTACATCTATGAAATATTTAATCCTTTGCAACAAAGCTGTAAGCTTAGTGTTCTTCATTCTACAAACAAGGAGATTAATGCAGAGAGAGAGATGAAGAAGCTTTGACCAAGGCCACTCAGTAACTGGCTGAGTTAAGATTTGAACCCAAGCAGCCTAGATATTTTAATCACTCTGCATACCACCTTTCAAGATAGTCATGGGAAGTCTATGAGCTATTTTCAATTTCAAACTGTCTTATAGACATTGCTCGTTTATCCATTTCGGATGAACTAAATAAAACACCATTTCTTTGACTTTGGTCAAAATTATGTCAATTCAGAGTGGTAACACTAATTGATTACAAATTACGATCTGAAGTCTGTAGATACCTTGGGACACAAGGAAGATCATGACCTATCCATCATCTCACAACCAGTTGTTAGGAAAATTAAAACAGGAAAACCTAGCTGTGGGGGTTTCTTGCCAATATGCTCCTGAACTTCCATCTACTTTCTTTAATAAAATAGTACATCAGAATCTCCGTCACACAATGTTTCATGTTTTTCACTGCACTTTCTCACCTTAGCACATTTAAAATATCTGTAGCTAATGCTTTAAAGACTTGCAAACTTTTAAAGTGGCTTCTATGCTCAAAAAAAATGAAACAAGTTAAAACCTACTTTTTATCCAGTCAGCACATCCTCTGGTAACATATTCTGTTTCTTCCATCTAATTTTAAGGTGCCCATTTGCAGTGGTGTATAACAATCTGATAAGGATTCATTGCAAAATTCAGTCACAGGGTCAGTCAATCTGAAAAAAAATAACGTTCACACAAATCCGACCTGGATCAAAATATTTACTGCAGACATGAAAGTCAGCTAGGGTTGGGGTAGAAGTGACAGAGCTATAGAAATGTAGCACACTCATAATCTTTCATTTCTGCCCTGGAGAGGCTTGAAACGTTGAAGCCAGGAACTAGAATATGATCAAACAGCCCTGCTTGTACGTAGCTAAATTGATAAAGCCATGAAAACCTAAATCTAAATTATAAACCACATTTATGAAGTCCTATCAAACTGAATTGTTATCTTTAGGTGTTTAAAACAAAAATTCTGAACACTGAATAATGGACCAATAAACGCTTAATGAAGGAATTCTACCAATCAACACTTTATCTTTTGAGATGGTTTCTTTCACGTCTCTAAAATCCACATGAAGCCAAAACTTGCAACCTATTCCTAGTGATTTGTGGAAGAAAGAAAAGGTGCTGTATGACTCAGAGAAGGAAGCCTATACATTTTGAATATTGAGAAGGTATTTTAAAATGTGGGTAGAAATACAATATGTGTCATAAGATTATTTGTTTGCAGTAGTGCATGGTCACAGCATTCCACAAATTATCCACTAATCACCATCAGTAAAACAAAAAATGTAAGATGGTGACAGATTCGACACGTAAGCCATTTAGTTCATTTTGAACAGTCATTTGGTAGGTTAAAAAAAATTAAAGACAAACATTCAAAACCGAATGGTCAATTTGTATAACCATTTTAAGCTTAAATGTTTAATTTGACAAAGATTATACGGTATAGAAAAACACCCAACAGTTCAGATTTTGAGAAGTGGGTAATTCTATCACATAAAGATAAGGATGAAGAAAGAAAGAATATAATCTCCTAATTTCACACACTTAAAATTGCATGTCTTATATTGTTTGAAGACTGGACATGCTGACAATGCATCTACAATAACAGTCTTAGATTGTACGTGTTGGCTTGCAAAGTCATGAAAATAGTATACATCCATCCTCAACACTCCCCTGAATTACCTAGAAAATGAAGGGAAACTCTTTCACATGTACTTATCACAGCAACATACCATAACATTTTCAACTCTATGTTTTTGATATGAATAAACAAATCAATTGGCAAACGTGCATTTTTTTTTTTTTTTTTGCAGTACTCGCGCCTCTCACTGTTGTTCCCTCTCCCGTTGCGGAGCACAGGCTCCGGACGCGCAGGCTCAGCGGCCATGGCTCACGGGCCCAGCCGCTCCGCGGCATGTGGGATCTTCCCGGACCGGGGCACAAACCCCTGTCCCCTGCATTGGCAGGCGGACTCTCAACCACTGCGCCACCAGGGAAGCCCCAATGTGCATAATTTTTCTCCAAATGTCCTTTCTAGTACTACTATTTGACATAAGTCAGATGGTATAATGGTATAATACTCAGCCATAAGAAAGAATGAAGTAACGCCATTTGCAGCAACATGGATGGATCTCGAGATTATCATACTAAGTGAAGTAAGTCAGAAAGAGAAAGACAAATATCATATGATATCACTTACATGTGGATTTAAAATATGACACAAATGAGCTTATCTACTAAACAGAAACAGACTCGCAGACATAGAGAACAGACTTGTGGTTGCCAAGGGGGGAGGAGGGTGGAGGAGGGATGGATTGGGAGTTTGGGACTAGCGGATGCAAACTATTACATAGAGAATGGAAAAACAACAAGGTCCTACTGTATAGCACAGGGAACTATATTCAATATCCTATAATAAACCATAATGGAAAAGAATATGAAAAAGAATATATATATATATAAAACTGAATCACTTTGCTACATACCAGAAACTAACACAATATTGTAAATCAACTATACTTCAATAAAATGAATTTTTTTAAAGAAGTTAAAATTAATTATCACCCCTAAATATTCCCTTCAATGAACAATCTACTATAAAAGTCTTATTGTCCTTAAAGACAAAACAACATGAATATTTCTTGAATCAAGGAAATAAAGGGAATGAGGTGATAAAGTCCATCAGTGCTGAGGAGATAACTCTTCCACAGCTGCTAGAGAAGTAAGTGATCCTTAACACAACTCCTGTTTTTTGCCTTTTATTTGAGCTGTATTTCCAACAATAACAACAAAATAAGCAGCAGAAAAAAATATTCTCTATGTTGGAAAAAATAGATGTAATCAAATCATAAACTGCAAAGTTTTCAGGGACTGATATATACGAGAATAAGCCTGAGCAGGGCCATTCATGGTGTCTTCCCTGGGCCAGTGCTGGATGAAAAAACTGACCCCAGTCCATGGTGAGATAAGGAGCTTGCAGCAGAATGTAAGTCAACTATTGTCACAAAATAATAATTAGTTCAACTTACATATTTTTCATAACAAGACTTCCTCAGTGAAGAAAGCACTGTGTAGATTTACATTATGGTAGAAGCTCTTTATCTCATTCTAGACTGGTAATAACTATGAATAACACTGAACTAGAGCAGACGTCAGTAAATTAAGGCCTGTGAGCCAAATCTGACCCACTACCATTTTTTATAAATAAAGTTTTATTGGAACACAGGCATGCCCAATTTTTTTCTTACCCTCTACGGCTGCTTTCCCACTACAAAGACACAGTTGAGACCATCTGGTCCACAAAGCCTAAAATATTCAACATCTGACCCTTTAAAGAAAATGTTCCCTGACCCCTGAGCTGGAGGAGAAATACTATCTGGAAAGCTTTTGAAAAGGGAAATTGAAAAACAATAATCAAAACAGAGACATGAATTTTAAAAAATAATCTCTAAATGTGCATGTTAAGGCACATATATTTACTGTGTGCTGTTCTGGAGGAAATGGCATGGCCTTCATAAATCCAAAACAATGTAAGACAAATTACAGTTTGAGAAGAACTACACATTCCAACCACATTTTCTAACTTGGATGTCAACAGTAATTAAATAGTCCTAGGGAAATCATGATGATTGTTCAGGTTTTAACCTGAACAGCAGTCAATCTGGAATGTTATTGACAATAGAGAATTTCTATTCCCTATTCTGAGAGCAAGGAATGAAGTCTACACCTAGAAGATACTTTTACTCCTTTTTAGAGAGGCAGAACACCTTTCAACAAAAACCATGAGGGATCTTTAAAAAATAGGTTATGCCCTATATATAAAAAACTATATTTGAGAAAAGGTACATTTACAAACACATAAATGAAAATGAACAAACCAAATAAACCTCTTCTCCATTAATCTGAAATGTTTCCTTTAAATTATGAGACATTTTTACTTCTCTCAAGCCATATTTGAATATGTGGTTCTTTCTCTCTACGCTTTACCTAAAAGGAAGATGATACCACGAGAGAAGTTCATTAACAGTTTTATTTAGGGCTTCCCTGGTGGCGCAGTGGTTGAGAGTCCGCCTGCCGATGCAGGGGACACGGGTTCGTGCCCTGGTCCGGGAGGATCCCACATGCCGCGGAGCGGCTGGGCCCGTGAGCCATGGACGCTGAGCCTGTGCGTCTGGAGCCTGTGCTCCGCGACGGGAGAGGCCACAGCAGTGAGAGGCCCGCGTACCGCAAAAAAAAAAAAAAAAAAAAAAAGTTTTATTTAATTGAAGAAACAATCATTTATGTATATAAATATCTTTGAAGAAACAATTATTTATGTACATAAATATCTATCTATCTATGTACATAAATATCTATATCTATATACACATACACATATATGTAGGAAAGCAGAAAAACAAAAAAATCTTCAAATTTTCATTAGTCAAGATAAATGGAAATGAAATTTTTACATGATTTATCACATGCACAATAGTTGAATATGTTAAATGAGCAAAAATTTACATATAGCATCTTCTGAATGTTTAAGTAATCAAAACAATTTGATTATATTTATTATATTATATTTGATTATATTTATAGATGAGACACTTAAAATATGTAGGCCAAAGTGATTATAGCAAGATGGCACGATACAAGGTTAAAAAGTTCAATTGCTTTCTTATATGACAACAATGAAAAAAAGTGGAATTTGAAATTAAAAGCACAATACAATTTATATTAGCATCAAAAAAAATTGAATACTTAGGCATACATCTAACAAAATATGTACAAGATCTATATGAGGAAAACTAAAACTTTTTTTTTTTTTGTGGTACTCGGGCCTCTCACTGTTGTGGCCTCTCCCATTGTGGATCACAGGCTCCGGACACACAGGCTCAGTGGCCATGGCTCATGGGCCCAGCCGCTCCGCGGCATGTGGGATCTTCCCGGACCAGGGCACGAATCCATGTCCCCTGCAACAGCAGGCAGACTCTCAACCACTGTGCCACCAGGGAAGCCCAAACTAAAACATTTTGATGAAAGAAATCATAAATAAAAAGATATTCCATATTCATGGATGGAAACAGTCAACAGTGTCAAGATGTCCATTCTTCTCAACTTGATCTATAGGTTCAACACAATCCCAATCAAACTCCCTGCAACTTATTTTGTGGATATTTACAAACTGATTCTAAAGTTTATATAGAAAGGCAAAAGGCCCAAAATACTCAACATAATATTGAAGGAGAAGAACAAAGTTGGAAGACTGACACTACCCAACTTCAAGGGTTACTGTAAAGCTACAGTCATCAAGACAGTGTGTATTGGCAAAAGAATAGACAAAGAGATCAACAGGAGAGAATGGAAAGCCCAGAAATAGACCCATAAATATAGTCAACTGATATTTGCCAAAGGGGCAAAGGCAATACAATGGAGCAAAGATAGTCTTTTCAACAAATGGTGCTGGAACAACTAGACCACCACATGAAAAAAAAAAAAAATCTAGACACAGACATTACACCCTTGAGAAAAATAAACTCAAAATGGATCACAGACTTAAGTGTAAAATGTAAAATTATAAAATCTTAGAAGATAACATTGGAGAAAACCTAGATGATATTGTGTTTGGCAATGACTTTTAGATACAACACCAAAAGCACAATTCATGAAGGAAATAATTGATAAGCTAAAATTTAAATTTTCTGTTTTGCATGAGATTTTGTCAAAAAAATGAAAAGACAAGCCATAGATTGGGAGTAAATATTTGCAAAAGACATAATTTATGAAGAATTATTGTCCAAAATATACCAAAAAACCTAGTAAAACTCAACAATAAGAAAACAAACAACCCACTTACAAAATGGGCCAAAGACTTTAACAGACACCTCACAAAAAGAAGATACACAGATGGCAAATAAGCATATGAAAATATGCTCCACGTCATACGTCATCAAGGAAATGCAAATTAAAACAAAATACTGCTGCACACCCATTAAAATAGCCCAGATCCAGAATACTGACAACAGCAAACGCTGATGAGGATGTGGAGCAGCAGGAACGCTCATTCATTTCTGGCAAGGATGCAAAATGGTACAGACACTTTGGAAGGCAGTTCCTCAGTCTCTTACAAAACTATTCTTGCCATAGGATGCAGCAGTAGCATTCCTCGGTATTTACCCAAAGGAGTTCAAAACTTATGTCTACACAAAAACCTGCATATGCATGTTTATAACATCTTGGCTCATAACTACCCAAACTTGACAGCAAACAAGAGGTCCTTCAGGTGAATGGATAAACTGTGGTACATCCAGCAAATGTAATATTATTCAGCACTAATAAGAAATGAGTTATGAAGCTATGAGAAGACAAGGAAACTTAAATGCATATTACTAAGTGAAAGAAGTATGATTTTAGCTATGTGACATTCTGGGAAAGGAAAAACTATGAGAAGTTAAAAAGATCAGTAGTTGCCAGGGATTGGAGGGAGAGACAGATGACTAGATGGAGCACAGAGGATTTTTAGGGCAGTGAAGCTACTGTATATGATACTAGAAGCTACTGTATTCGTATCATTAAACATTTGTCCAAACCCATAGAATGTACAATACCAGGAATGAACTGTAACGTTAACCGTGGACTTTGGGTGACAGTAATGTGTCAATATAAGTCCACAGATTTAACAAATGTCCCACTCTGATGGGAGATGTTGATAATAGACAAGAGTATGCATGTGAGAACAGAGGAGGTATAGGAAAAATCTCTGCACCTTTTTTTAAAATTTTATTTTATTTTTATTTATTTATTTTTGACCACGCTGCGCGGCTTACAGGATTTTTGTTCCCCAACCAGGGATTGAACCTGGGCCACCAGCAGTGGAAATGCAGAGTCCTAAACACTGGACCACCAGGGAATTCCTTGTACCTTCTTATTTTTGTTGTGAACCTAAAACTGCTCTAAAAAATAAAGTCTATTAAAAAATATGCAGGCCATTAGAAACCCCTAATTAATGCTATGAAATGAAAATGCAATTGACAGGCTAAAGACCTTTCCTTCCAAATCACCAGAGAAGTGTCCAGAGGATGGTTTAACTCAATAATCAATAATTAAAAAGAAAAACATTCTACTTTGTTTTACAGCTTACTCTCAAATATTAAGGGTGATCAGTCTATTGCTAGGAAAGGTCATTTTGTACTCAAACAAGGTGGGGTCAAAGGGCAAGAAGCTTGCCCCACCAGGATCCTCAGGGTAATGTGGGTACTGCCACGCACACTGCGTCACCTCTGACCACAGTCTTTCCCAGATGGGTGGGCAAGTAAATATGATGAATATAAACAAGGCCAGTCTTGCAGAGGAAGCTGTGTAAAAGTCAACCTGTAGCCAGAGGGATCTGGAAGATGGAAACTATGTATTAACATGGAAGGGATCCGTGATATATTCTGGAAAGAAAATAATAGTTTGCAGAATAGCGGACTAGTGTGAATATGTCTTACACACACTTACTCTCTCACATCTGGAAATATATAATCCAAAATGTTAACAGTTACTACTCATGGAAATAAAAGTTAGGGGGACAATGGAGACTTCCACCTTTTATGTCTTCAGTATTGTTGGAAAGATATCTATTTTTTTAAATAAATACTACTTTTGTAATTTAACAGCAAACTAAATTATGAGGAAGGCTTAGAATAGTATATTACTATTGAGGAAAAAAGAGACGCTTGTTCACAAGTTTTTAACATGCCCTGACCTTTAAGATCTGGCCATAACCTCCAACAATTCCTTTTATCCAATTGTCAGCCAGAACACTGGGGACTGAAAAGACAGAAAAAATATTGGTCTACATATAAGCAGTAATTAATTCATGACTTCATCTTGATTTCACTGAGAATCAGTTTTCTTATCAAGATGAATAATCTTTGATAGCATGGCTGTAAGGGGGAATTAATATGTCAAGAATTCTTAAGAGAATGAAGAAAATTAATATTTAAAATATTTATGCAAGCAAATATATACTTATCTTCACTTTTCAGTTTGGTCCATGGGTTTGTGTCTGAGCATGCATTGGTGGTTTTACAGATTTCTCTGTAAACTAGTGAGTTGCTAGTTCTCATGTGAAAACAGAAGGAGAAACCCATGCATCAGGGAACAGCCTTGGCTTGACCTGTCCCCAGCAAAACCTCTGGCACTGGGAGGGAGAGAGGATTTGACCTTCGATCTGCTGAAGGTCAAAGTCTCAGCATGGCTAAAATCTCTGCCGAGTTCATCAGACTGATGAATGATAATCAGGTGGTATTTTTTAAATGTACTACATACACCTTTTAAAAACTGGTCTGTGAAAATACTGGTTGAGCCATGTGCTTGGGTGCCTGTGGACCAAGTGCACACAGACCCTGCGCGGGGAGGCAGCACATCGCGGATGCTGGTGAGATGCAAACCCAAGCACAGAACCCAAAAATGAGCTTGGTCTGGCCAGACTCAAACAGGCTTTTCTCTATCCAAATATGATTTTCTTTCCCCATTGAATGCAATGGATATGTAATTGAATCGTTCATCTTTGCTCACTAACTAAACATACCTGGGACAATAAGAAGTGGTGGGAAATTTTTCAAAAATTAAATTAAGAGAAGTTCCTGACTTCAAGGAGCTTATGCTCTAGAAGGGAATATATGATAACAAAAATAATATTTAAAATGTACATTGTAATTGAATAAGCACCAAAGTCTAGACCAGCCCAGGTACAGAATTGCAGGGATTTGGAAGAAAGAAAGGCAGCCATGGCCTAGTGGTCTGTACACTCGATTTGAAGTCAGAAGGTTCTGCATTACAGCACTGCCCCTCAAAAAGCAGCGTGATTTAGGTAAATTGTTTAAACTCTCTAAACTCAACCTGCTCATCTGCAAAACACATCTTATTACCTGTTTCAAAGGATTGTTTTAGGAATTAAAGAATATAATAAATATGTAAAGTACTTGTGAACTATTAAAAAAAACTACAAATATAAAAGCATTACCAAAGACTAGGAAACTCAAGAAATATTTAATCAGAAGAGACAGCATTTGAGCTACATAAAAGGGTGAGGGGCAGGAAGACACTCTTCCCCCTAGGGGAGGGAAGAGTAAGACACAGAGAAGACAAAGTGCCAGGGATGCTTAGAGAACAGAAGATCTTCCCGTAAACTCACTAATAAAGCATGGAAGGTAGACAGTTCCATGTGAGGCTGGAAAGTTAAGAACATACAGAAGCAGCTGTAATTCCAGACTAAGGAGCTGAGACTTTATTTCTTAGACTATAAGGAAACACTGGAAGTTTTAAGGTTATTTATTGCATGATCAGAGACATGTCAGTGAAACACTAAAAGTCTGAGGGATGGAGGACTGAGGAACACCGGGAGGTGACACGATCCCCAAAAAAATTATCGAAACTGCTCAGGTAAGAAAAATCGGTGGAAATCTAACGCACAGCACTTTTTCTCTAGCAATTCCATTTCTAGGATCTATTATCCATGGATATATTCACATGAATATATTTACATGGAAGTGTATGTAAAGAAGAAATTGAACGACTGTTGAATAATGGTGATGCTGTTTAAAAATGGAAACTACCTAAATGTTATCAAAGAAATATTAAATAAGTGACAATGCATCCATAGTATGCGATGCTATGCAGTAATTAAAAGAGAATTAAACTGATGGGAAGTGACGTGGAAACAAAACTAGAGATAAGACAAGAAACTGTCTGCAGGTTGCTTCCATTCTGGTGATGGGAAACAGATAACATGTAGATCACAAAATATCGTATGGCTCTAAATATAATGCAGAGAATTGAAACAGAGATATACGATAGGGAATATCTTAGTGTGTAGACCTTAGATTGCATGACTGTTTTGGTTTTCTATTGCCACAAATTTAGCAACTTAAAACAACACTCACTTACTATCTCAGTTTCTATGGGTCAGATTTCCTGGGTCCTCTCCCTGGGTCTCACAAGGTTGCAGTCAAGGTGTTGGCCAAGCTGCCTTCTTTCTGGAGCTTGGGGCCCTCCCTCCTCCAAGCTCACTAGAGGGCTGGCAAAACTAGTTTCCTCGGAACTCTGTGACTGGGAGACCGGCTTCTTACTAGCTATCAGCTCTAAGCAGCCCCAGGTCCTAGAGGTGGCTACCTTCTGTGCCCCGTGGCTGTCTCCACAGGCAGCTCACAGCAAGGCCAGTGAGAGCCTCTCTCGGTCCAGTCTGCCAAGATAAAACCTTGCGTAACATAATGTAACCATGGGCGTGGCATCCCATCCTGTTTGCCATATTCTGTCCATGAGAAGCAAGTCACAGCTTCCACCGACACTCAACCGGAGGGGAAGAAACAAGAGTGACTCATTGGAGGCTGCCTTACGGTGCGTCTTCCACAGTGATCAAGAAAGCCCTTCTGAATAGGTGATATTTAGGCTGAGATCTGAATCATCAGGTCAGACAGCTGGTCTGGACCCTGTGATGGACCACCCAGAGTTCCCTGAGGACTGACATATATTCCCCAGCTGCTACAAGTACTGCTGCCTGGGAGCTCCTAGTTGAGTTAAATTAATTAAACGAGGAGGCCTTTGGATGGAGGTGGCTCTAATGCCGTGGCGGCCTAAGAAAGCAACCAAAATCTAAGGCTGTAAATGCCTCAAGTTTACAAAATTAAAGCCTAAGAACAACCAGTCACAAGCAGGCAACTAGGATTTGAGCTCTCGCCAACCAACAGTTTTCTTACTTTGTTTTGGCCTTTCCTCTACAAAAAACTCTCCCCAGCTCCCACTGGTGGAACACTCCTAACTTCTTCAAGTTTGGCACTGCCAAATTCAAATTTATTTCTGCTCAAATAAACTTAAAATGTTTACTACGTCTCAGTTGATTTTGTAACAGTGGTTAGCCCTCTCTGCAAATTTTCCTCACTGGAGAGAGCAGCCTTGGCCAAGATCACATCCTTTCCAAGAGCAGCTTTCCTTCAATAACTGTTAAAGATGGAGAATACAACATCATTAATCATTAGTGAAATGCAAATCAAAACCACAGTGAGGTATCACCTCACACCAGTCAGAATGGCCATCATCAAAAAATCCAGAAACCATAAATGCTGGAGAGGGTGTGGAGAAAAGGGAACCCTCCTGCACTGTTGGTGGGAATGTAAATTGATACATCCACTATGGAGAACAGTATGGAGGTTCCTTGAAAAACTAAAAATAGAACTACCATATGACCCAGCAATCCCACTACTGGGCATATACCCTGAGAAAACCATAACTCAAAAAGAGTCATGTACCACAATGTTCATTGCAGCACTATTTACAATTGCCAGGACATGGAAGCAACCTAAATGTCCATCGACAGATGAATGGATAAAGAAGATGTGGTACATATATACAATTGAATATTAGCCATAAAAAGGAACAAAACTGAGTTATTTGTAGTGAGGTGGATGGACCTAGAGACTGCCATACAGAGTGAAGTAAGTCAGAAAGAGAAAAACAAATACAGTATGCTAACACATATATATGGAAGCTAAAAATACAGTACTGATGAACCTAGAGGCAGGGCAGGAATAAAGACTCAAACTTAGAGAATGGACTTGAGGACACGGGGAGGGGGAAGGGGAAACAGTTGAAGTGAGAGAGTAGCATTGACATATGTAACAACCAAATGTAAAATAGATAGCTAGTGGGAAGCAGCTGCATCACACAAGGAGATCAGCTCTGTGCTTTGTGACCACTTAGAGGGGTGGGATAGGGAAGGTGGGAGGGTGATGCAAGAGGGAAGAGATATGGGGATATATGTATATGTATAGCTGATTCACTTTGTTATACTGCAGAAACTAACACAACACTGTAAAGCAATTATACTCCAATAAACAGGTAAAAAAAAAAAAAAGATGGAGAGTAAAGGCCTGGCCCCTCAGCCCAACTCCAGACAATTCTGAGGGGCCAACCCAGCCTCCAAGTTCCCCCTGGGGTCACCTGATGCCTTTACTGAGGCTGTGATGCAGCCTACTTTCTCTCTGCCCCCGCTTTTGCTTTCCTCCCTTGCACAATGTTGATCCCAAGAGCATTCCCTAACAAACTCCCCACATCCTAATTACCACTTCAGAGCCTGTTTCCTGGGAAACTGAACCTGCAGCAGTAGCAATGGCATGATTAGAGTGATGAACATTCCAGAAAGAGGCAACTGCTTGTGCTAAATTTTTCAATTAGGAAGGACAGGCAAAAAAGAAAAAATGATTGAGGTTAGAGTTTAACTGTTCAAAAGAATGGCTCAACTTAAGGTCAGAAAATTAGGCTAGTGTTAGATCATGTAGGACTGTGTAAGCCAGAATAAGAAGGTTTGATTTTTCAGCGTGATGGAAAACCATTTACACTGTACTTTTATTTTATTTATTTTTTAAAATAAATTTATTTATTTTTAAAAATAAATTTATTTATTTATTTTTGGCTGCGTTGGGTCTTCCTTGTTGCACGCGGGCTTTCTCTAGTTGCGGCGAGCAGGGGCTACTGTTCGTTGCGGCGCGCAGGCTTCTCATTGCGGTGGCTTCTCTTGTTGTGGAGCACGGGCTCTAGGTGCTCAGGCTTCAGTAGTTGTGGCACGTGGGCTCAGTAGTTGTGACTCACGGGCTCTAGAGAGCAGGCTCAGTAGTTGTGGCGCACGGGCTTAGGTGCTCCATAGCATGTGGGATCTTCCCGGACCAGGGCTCGAACCCGTGTCCCCTGCATTGGCAGGCAGATTCTTAACCACTGTGCCACCAGGGAAGTCCCTACATTGTACTTCTAAATTAAAATTTTTTTTAATCGATAAAAACCAATTCAATGTCAAGACGAAAATGTGCAAATAGTAAGAGAATAGATAAATAGATACATTTGATAACAGATGAAACCCTAGAAAGGGAAAAGATGCAAGTTTCTCTTACCAATTCAATGGACAAGCAAAAGGGAGAATTAAGTTATTTATTATCCATTATTCATCTCTGATTTAGTTTTAATAAAGAACAATGGAGCCCATGATTGTGATAAACCTGTATTTGAGAAATTCTTATTGATGTCTCCACCTACTTTTAAATTCAGCTCTTTTGAATGAGCCTATCCTTTGCAAACAATACCAAGACGGCTGACCCGCTAAATATGGCATCCTAACAGGAACTAATACTTACATAGAACATAAAACCTACAGTGTTCAATCCTTTCAAGCTGCGCGATGCATTCCTGCAAAGGATCAGTCTTTTCTCTACCAAGCCTGCGAGGAAGAGCGCTTAGGGATACAGGCTCAGGTGGTTTAACAACAACGGGTTCCATTCAAAAGCAGAAGAATCTGATAGAAAAGATGTTTGAGAAGTGGGATTTGAAGCATTTCATAAATTCCTCTTTCTATTTCTTTGCACTTAAAGACAATTCGAATAGCTTGCTTCTACCCTGTAAGACAAGATAGCATTAAGCTTTTAACCTTGACAGAGAGTAAAACTGCAATATCATTGTGTAGGAGGCTGCCTGCTGAGCGCCACCGGCAACTTAAAATACTTTCTCAAGCGAAAGGATGAACGTTCTTGGCAAATTTCATCAGGGAGAGTCAAATGTTAGATATCTGGGACTTAAAGGTAGAATTATGTTAAACTTTCAATAAATTCTCTACATGCACTACTATCATTAAGATTTCGGTCATTCAAGTGACGCAAAAATGTAATACGAATGGGTACTAATTACTTTTGACCCATGTACCCAATGAACCTCAGAGGTTAAGCAGATGAAAAATACTTTCCCTTATTTATTTATCAACTCAGCTTTAGAGCTTTGGTAAAAGGAGTTAACTGAAGACACAGTTGGTCTTAACCTTAACGATGACAAGGAAAAAACTAACTTATGTGTAGGGATTTTTATTTATAAGGTGCTTTCAGAGACATTCCCTTCACTGGTATAACGATCCTATGCAGCAATAAAAGAAAAATAAATATTATTTCCCACTTTACAAAAGAGAAAACAGGTTCAGTGACACCATAAGTTTATCCAATATCACAGAGTCACTAAATGGCAAAGACAAGGATAAACCCACTTCTTTCCACTCTACAGAGCCACGAGGCTTTCTCAGCAACCCACCATGGTATTATTACTGGGTAGGTTGCAGACACCACGGCACCACAGGTGCCTCGGAATATGACCCCAGGCAGACAGCTAAAGATACCTGTCAGATGTCATCAGAAAAGGATAGATTTCAGACACTTACAACTGAAGTACTAAGGGAACACTTAAAAAGTATAAGTAGTCACCATGCTATCTGATTTCAGCCTCTTTGGTTAATAACGATTCGTTCTCTCAACATCTCTTCTTTAATAGCTGAAACTTTATTAAAACAGAGGATAAATGTAATTACCTGTGAAGGATGTAATATATGTGCTTAAATGTATATTGCTGAGTGGAAACAAGAATTTACTGTAAAGAGGCACAAGGGAACTTTTGGGAGAAACGGAAAGGTTTTAAAACTGGATTTTGGTCAAAGTTGAACAACTCTGTAAATTTACTAAAATTATTGGATTGCACACTTATGATGTGAATTTCATGGTATGTAAATTATATCTCAATAAAGCTATTTTTTAAAGGGTAAGAAAGAATGGGGGAATGTATATTACTGTTAAATAGGAACAGCATGAATATGTTAATATAAATTAATTAATATTGGATTTGAAGGAAAGGAGGATACAGAGTCACTGAGTACTTGGATTTAAGGGAATGAGGGATCTAATGTTCTTTCTTTAGGACCTAAAGAAAGAACAGAAAGGGGAGTGATAAAAGCACAGACCCTTCTGGAGCGCTTTTCCCATTGCACTGCACCAGGCAAAATGACTATCCAGTGGGATCGTCACAAAGCCTCCATTTAATATTCCCTTGAAGAAAAGTAATCATAGAGAGGGGAGGTGATTCCACCAACATCGCAGAACTGGTCTCAGAGCTCATTTCGTACTGAGCCCCTAGAATAGAAACCTTGCCTTCCAAAGCAGTTAGATTTGTCTGGAGCACTCCCATTATATCTAAATATTCATCCATCCAATGAACTTTTGTTGAGCAACTCTTTTTTTTAATATATAAATTTTTTTATTTATTTATTTTTGGCTGCATTGGGTCTTCATTGCTGTGTGCAAGCTTTCTCTAGTTGAGCGGGGGCTACTCTTCGTTGCAGCGTATGGGCTTCTTGTTGCGGTGGCTTTTCTTGTTGTGGACTATAGGTGCACAGGCTTCAATAGTTGTGGCACGTGGGCTCAGTAGCTGTGGCACATGGGCTTAGTTGCTCCGCAGCATGTGGGATCTTCCCCGACCAAGGCTTGAACCCGTTTCCCCTACATTGGCAGGCTGATTCTTAACCACTGCACCACCACAGAAGTCCCTGTTGAGCAACTCTTACATGCCAGACATGGCCAACCGCTGAACCCTCATGTGTAATCCCCTGATGAGAAATTGCCATTGTGATTTTAGTGTCATGAGAGTCTCCGTAGGCCTGACCAACCCACGAGGACACATAGGGTCTTGTGAACAACATCAACCCAAATTCTCCCAGCTCTTGCTATACTTCCCTCGTAGGACTCCAAACACTTGCAAAGGCCACCTATTCAAAATATTTCTGAGAATCCCAAGGATTTTGCTGAAGGAGCGGCTGTGAGATGCTGCTTTGCACGTTCTCATGGGACAGCAGTGTCTCCTCTGGGTTCTCCAGATGCCTTTCAGAAATGTGCAGTGTTCTCTGGTAAAGGGCTCAATGCCTCTCATCTTCTTGTGACTTAGGAATCCCAAGGGAATGCTGTCTGTCCATTCATATTTTAAAATATTTTTAGTACAGACGGTTCAGTCTTTGCTTACTCTTCTCCTAGTCCCAGACACAGGCCATCGACCTTCACCGGATGCATGCGCCAGCCACCACTCTGAACTCAGGACCACTGTTCCCCTAAGATCATCACGGCTTTGTTGCTGAGTGCAGCTCACCACGTCTGGCTTCACGTTTGCTTATTATGCGCCATGTCCCAGGAGCCTTCCCAGTCCCTGCTCAGGGAGACCCCTAGTGAGCCATTCAGCCCCATCACTTTTCCAAGTGTGTTTATACAATCCGAATCCAGTTTAGATTGTGTGAGTCCTACGGCATGAGGGGTTCTGTTATGAGCCCATCATCTGCCAGAGGACACTACTCCCACAGGGCATAATCCCTTCTGAATTAGGATTTGTTCACCCTACATTCACCCTATTAAATAGATCTCACTAAGAAGCTTTCCTAACGTCGCAGAAAATTACTTATACTATATAAATATACATGCAAATGTATTCTATAATGCGAGTTTTGTGATTATAAATAAACCCGTCCATAAATGTTTACTCAATTCTCAATAGTCCTAATTTTTTAACCAATCATGTCTAACAACTCGAATTTAAATTCAGCTTTTTCAAGTAATGTATCACAAAACTGACAACTCAATTGAAAGTTAAGGACAAGTGATAGAACGAAATAAATATCTTTTAAAGATAGCAAAACAGTTTACCTTTAAAAGAAGACATACGGGTTTGGGTTTTTTTTTTTTTTTTTCTCTGACTGTGAAGAGAAATCTACAGAGATAAAGTAAGTCATCTGTAGGAGAGCTCAGTAAACAACAGCAGTATTTACACAGTTCTTCATATAAAATTTGGAAAAACCAAGCACATGGCCAGATTATGCATCTAAATTTTATGATGCCCATAATTCACAATTGTTACTAGCCTAGGTTTAGAAGATTGTGAAGTTATATTCTTGATCTTATGTGTACTCAAGAAACACCAACTTACACTTGGTTATGCAGTCTTGCATGAATCCTATTTGTAAGACCAGAACATTTGTAATTTGATAATACTGACTACAACTTCGACCTGACTTGTTCTGCATTTGGCCTACAGTTGAAGTCCCTACATTTCCCTGTACTTGTTAAAAATAATTTACAAGATAGTATTTTAAAAGTACATGGTCATATCTCCCAAAGTGATATGGGGAATTTTTATTTTTAATAATAATATATTTAAAATGAAGATACAAATTGAGCCAGATTCTCCTAGGATCTAAAATGACTCCTAATGTTTAAGTTATTTCACTAGAGAAGCTTCATCAGGGTGCACAAAGCTGTTAATAAAGGACTTGCGACCTGTTGAGGCTCTTAGGGAAGCAAAATAACCTGAAATAAACTTAGGATACTCAGAAAATCCAGCTGATAAATAAAAATACATATTGAGTGTTTTTGATGGGTATTATTTTTGATAAATATCTGATAGATGGTAAATTATTTTACGTCATTTAAATAAAAGATATTATAATATTTTATACATTATTAACTTATTGACTGATCGAACCAACATTTCCTGAGTGTCTAGGAGAGGCACTGTGATTGGAGCTGGGAGACAATAAGGTAAACAAATCAGATAAAATCCTTGCCCTCATAGCACTTGCTTTCCAGTGAAGGAATTAACAATAAAGAAAATAAATGAATAAATACTATGTCAGATGGGGGAAAAGTGCTGTGGGGAAAAATAGAGCAGAATGATGGGGACTGATGGAGTGTTGTGATGTAAATAGGATGGTCTGGAAGATCTCAATGAAAAGGTGACATTTGTACAATGGCTTGGAGATGAGTGAGCCAGCCTCGTGGTTTTCTGGAAGAAGAGAAATCCAGGAAAAAGAACAATAATTGCAAAGGCCCTGATGTAGGCATGCTTGGTAGGAGGACAGTATAGATATGGTGAAGAGTACAGGGGAGGAAACTAGAAAGGAGGCCAGATGGGGATGTGTATGTGTTTGCGTGTTTGTGTGTGTATGTGTGTTTGTAGGGCCTTTTAGGCCATTATAAGAACTTTGACTTTTGTCCAAGTAAGATAGGAAGATACTGAGTAAGATAACAAAGTTTTGGACAAAAAAGTAACATGAGCTAGTTTATATTTTTAAAAAATTATTCTGACTGCTCTGTTGAAAATAGCCTAGAAGACAGATAGATAGATAGACATAGATAGATAGATAGAAATAGATAGATAGATAGAGATAGATAGATAGATAGATAGATAGATAGATAGATAGATAGATGATAGATAGACAGTTGGTTTTTAAGGCCATGGCACTGGACGAGATCACTAAGTCAGGGAGTTTAGGTAGAGAACAAAACAGGTGCAAGGACTCAGTCCTGGGGCACTCCAGTTAGAAGTTAAGAAGACAAGGAACTAGCAAAGGAGACCAAGACAGATTTGCCACACATGTATATTAAAAACTTGTCTAAACCAGCACATTTTTTCCTTCTCGGATCCAAAAGGCTGAAGCCTACACACAATGTTGCCATGTGCGGAAGGGAAGACGCAGTCTAGAACTGGGTACCATTCACCGTCACATAGACTCATGAATCTACAGTGGCCAAACTTGTAGCTCATTCCAGGATAAGGTATCAGTAGTACTGGAGATCAAGAAGCCAAAAGTATGGTCAGGACATAGAACCAGCTCAGTCACCAAATCACTGACATTCATTCAACTGACAGTGATCGAGAGCCAACTGTGTGAGTCACCATCCCAGGTGCTGAACTCTGAATGCACGATAAATTTAAAGCCCATTGCTAATCCTATAAATGCAAAAATATGCACAAATATACACTTTGATGATATATCACCATTTACGATAATGGGAAAATGTTTTTTGATCAGTCAGTATTACCAAGCATTGTGTAGACAGAGTGCATTAAGCAAAGATGACAGCAATAATATCCTCCCCTGCGGGTTGCCCTGCAATGTGACCTCGTCCACTCCTAGGTGGAGTCTGATCCCTCTTTACTTAGGATCTAGGTTGGACTTAGGGACCAGCGTGCAGGCAGAAGAACATAAAGGAAGTGACTCTATCTGACAGCTGAGGCTAGGTCAGAAAAGCTACGTATCTTCCACCCGGTTCTCTTGAAACACTTGCTTTCCAGACACCACTCTTTGGACAGGACCTCTTGGAACCCTGTCAGAGGCACAGACAAGATGGAGAGGCTGCAGTGGACGACCACAGGGGAGCCTGCCCCCTAAGGCATCACCAATCAGGCATTAAGTAAAGAGTCCTCCTTACGATTCCGCCCCAGCATTTGACACACACCTGGATACCTGTGTCTTCCAAGCCGAGGCCCCAGAATTCAATGATCCCTATCTAAATTTCTGGGTATAACACAATAGTTTCCATTTTGTACCACTAAGATTTAGGGGTGGTTTATTAAGCAGCAACAGATGACGGGACCAATTATGTTCCTGTCATTTAACTCATTTAATCTTCAGAAGAAATCTATTAGCTGGGTATTATTATTCTCTGCGTTTCACAATGCGGATTGAGCCTTAAGAAGGGTTAATGCAGCTAATAAATGGTAGAACCAAGATTCAAACACAGTTACAGAACCAGAGATGGTAAAGAACATTATCATACATAGTGTGGGCAAGAAACTCTGCTAGGTACTGAGAAAATATGAAATAAATATATGAAATAACCCGTTGTTGTTTTTTTGATACTTATGTAGGCAAAATAAGGAGTCAAGACATGTATAGGTGGCAATTACTCTCTTCTCAAAGTCTTTAATTCAACAACATGGCAAATGGTGCATTCACTCATTAATCAAGCATTCAATAAGTGGCCACTGGGGGCTAACATGGTATTAATCAGGAAACCAGCTAACGGGATAGGCAGAGAACAAAATGTAGTGACATGAAGGAGAGGGCGCCTTTATAACTCAACCATGTGTGTTCTAGGAGTGAGATTTCCAAAACACCTTGCTAATAAAAGAAAAAACAGTAGGACTGAAGGTTGAGAAAATGGTTCATCAAAGTGATACATGACTCATGCACAGAGAAACAGATTCTAAAAGATTACATAAAGCATGGAAGAAATGACTAAAATAGGTACGTATGTTCCCGGGGGGAGAGGAAAGGGGGAGAGATACGAGGAGGAGGGAGCCTGCACAGGATTGTTTCTGGGAAGAATAAATTGAAACCAATGTGAAATATGTGGCATTCAAAGTTATTCACATTTAGGGGAACGATTTACATACACAGTTTTAAGATTCTGCTGTATATTTTTCAAATTTTATTTACAAATTCCAAATAAGATGTTCTGAGGAATAAAAAGGAGTTTTGTCCATAGTGCCTGGGAAAACAAGGAGGGCTCTTTAAGAGATAGACAATGTTTCTATCTCTTCTAGATTTCCTATGTCAAGTAGCTCATATAATTTTTTAATGGGAGAAAACTTAAGAAAAATCTAAGAAAATGAAAGGGTAGTGCACTAGGACAGATTCTACACTGCCTCTCAGTTTGCCCAGGGAGACTTTTTGTGTTTCGTCAGAATGCATTATCATCACCTGCCTTTAAGCTCAAGTCACTAAAGGTCTTAATTACTGGAGAGAGAGAGGGAGAGAGAGAGAGAGAGAGAGAGAGAGAGAGAGAGAGAGAGAGAGAGAGAGAGAGAGAGAGAGAGGGAGAGAGGGAGAGAGGGAGAGAGGGAGAGGGGGAGAGAGAGAGAGAGAGAGTGTGTGTGTGTGTGTGTGTTTGGTTTCTCTAATGTAATGGTTTGTAGCAGAAGCAGAAATGAGATCTTGGTCAATTCCATTTTCCACCTTTAAAATGGAAATTAACATACTGTGATTGTATTGGGTGCAAGATAAGCTATAAGGATGTATTTTACAACATGGGGAACATGGCCAATATTTTATAACAACTGTAAATGGAGTGTAACCTTTAAAAATTGTGTAAAAATTTAAAAATGCTATGTTTGTTACAATACTGCCACTAAAATACAATTCCAATTTTATATAATGCAAAGTTAATTACTTTAAAAACTTTACTTCAAAGAAACTAAACTACTCACAAAGGTATTCATTATTTCACATCTCCAAGATACTGTATGTTTATTTAGATGAGCATTTGGTTCTTGAAAAATTAAGTCTTGTTGGCTCGGTATTCTAACATTGCTGCATTATTTGAAAATAAGCAGAAGGTTTGTAAACAGGGGTTTTAAAAAAACTAGAGGTCTAATCTCCTAACTGATGAAGGAGTAGCAACCAGCATATGGAAGGATCAGTGTTGAGTCTAGTATTAATTGATCTGGTTTATAGATGCAGTAAATGGGGACATGAGAGAGTTGTACAAATTCATGTGCAAAATGGCTAAGACAATGGTTATCTATCTAATCTTCATATCGGTTAAGATTAGTTTCTTCCACCCCACACCACAAGAAATAGGAAGAATAGTAACCATTTAATGACAATTTTCCTATTATTAACATTAGTAAAAACCATAATGAATTCATAAATTCATGATCACCATTATTGATCAAATGTGATGGAGATCAACATTAGCCAGAAAATGTTGACATTTTGGACCACAATTTAAGTACATTCTCCGATGGACTAGAGGACATGGGGAAGGGGAAGGGGAAGCTGGGATGAAGTGAGAGAGTGGCATGGACATATATACACTACCAAACGTAAAATAGCTAGCTAGTGGGAAGCAGCCGCATAGCACAGGGAGATCAGCTCGGTGCTTTGTGACCACCTAAAGGGGTAGATAGGGAGGGTGGGAGGGAGATGCAAGAGGGAGGGGATATGGGGATATATGTATACATATAGCTGATTCACTTGGTTATACAGCAGCAACTAACACACCATTGTAAAGCAATTATACTCCAATAAAGATGTTAAAAAATAAATAAATAAAAAAATAAATTAAAAAATAAGTATATTCTCTGTCTTGTGCATTTTTTTCCATAGTGTTCTCTCAGCATGGAAGGCCTGATATTCATTCACAGAGCATTTCTTAGGTTTCTATTATGTGCCAGGCTCTGGGAGACAAAACCAAATAAGATACAATTCCTTTCTCAGAGGATTCACAATTAAATAAAAGAGGGTGGGTAGCAAAGTAAATACTATGTGCACTTACGAGGCCTAGATACTGATAGAAATGTGCATAAGGAAACAATGCTCCACAGACAATGAAGCCAATAATAAATTTTTTCCTTGGGAGAGACATCAGGAAGGGCTTCACAAAGAAAGGGGTTTCTGAGTGGAGTCTAGAAAGGAATATGAGACAGGGGCCCATTCCAGAAGAGGCTTGAAGGCACAAAACAGCCCAGGCTGCCTCCTTTGAAGAAAATGTTCTGCTTTGATAGATGGATAGGTAAAAAAGAATCGATATAAAAAAAAGAACAGAATAGATATATTCTATATAATGTATATGTTATATACATTATATAAAATATATGTAAATATTATATATATGAATATATATAATAAATGAATATGTGTGTACAGATACACTACGTGTATAGATACACGTATATATATATATATGTATTTTGCATTCTTTCGAGCAAAGTAGCCATTTCCACCAGCCTTTCCTACACATTCCTTCTCTGGCCCTCCATTTCTCACTTGATCCACAGTTTTGTTTTTTAAAATGCTTACTCTGTGTGCTCTCACATTTGGGAGCAAAACAGCACCCAGAAAATACCTGAAATTTAAATTATTAATCATAATTTTATTAAGTCGTTTATGTATAAATCTAAAAAAGAACACTATCTCATCATTGTTTTGACTGCTTCTGCGCTACTGTGATAGAGTTGAGTAGGTGTGACAGAGTGCATATGATCCAAAAATTTAAAATATTTACTATCTGACACTAGAGAAGTTTGCCTATTTTTAGTGTAGAATACACAGTCCAGAAATAAATCAATACATAAATGGAACTTGGAATCAAGATTATGTTACCACCTAGCAATGGGGTAGGAGCCTTTTCAACAAATAGTGCTATGTAAATTGAATAATGATATGCAAGAAGAAATTATTCCTGACTTCAATCTTAAACCATGCACAAAAATCAATTTCATTTAAAAGTCAAACAAATAAAGCTTCTTCAAAATAACACAAGAGATGTTAAAAAGGTTTTTAAAAAACTAACCGCTGATAAAAAGCAATAATCAAAAAGGAATAACTTAATACACTAAACTTCAATAAAATCAAATCAAGATGTTCTGATTTTCAAAAGACATCGTTAATAAAGAGGCAAGCCACACAGTGGGAGAATATATTTGCAACTTATAGAACCAACAAAAGACTCTAGTTCTTTCAAATACAAATACATAGCCAGCTAGCTAGATCGACCCAATAAGAAATAGGCAAGAGATTAGAAGATATCCAAATAACCTGGTCACATAAAATGGTGGTCCACATCATTAGTCAATCAATAATATGCATTAAAAACAAAACAAAACAAAAAAAAATACTATCCCATCATTGTTTTAGAGCAAGTAGAGCTAAATGCACTTACTTCAAATACTCTGGTGCCACCTGGCGGTTTGTTTCCATATGACAGCCTACTGATAAATTGATCACTTTTTAATTTTGTTACAGAAAACTTAAAATACTATACTCAAGCATCTGCTCAACAACTATTTATTAAGCGTTATGTTGGGATCCGAAATATCGTTAGTCATTAGGTTCACAAAGATAAATAATAAATGGACATTTTCTCAAGGGATGTATTTTCTGGTGTGTGTTTTGAGGGAGGGACTGGAGAGGAGATACAAAGATAACACACTGTAACAGCACCTGTAATAGACCCGGAAACCATGTCTGTATCTTTATCATCATTTGTGTCAGACTAAAAAAAAAAAATTCCTGTGCTGAACGATTTCCTCTGCTTAGGAAAGCTAGAGAGGTATATCTATGTTGACTACTCTTCATGCAACTAACAAGAGATTAAGAATCTAAAAAGTAGCTGATTATATTAAAATCTGTCAAATTGTGTAATTTACATTTTGGGGGAAGAAAGAGCATCCTGGTTTCATTTAATAAGTAATAGTGTCAACAGCAGAACTCAAATCACTTGGCATTCCCTTTTCCACCACTCCCCCATCGTTTCCTCTCCTGCCCCAGGGCACCTGAAAACTACTTCCAGCCCGAATCTGCTCCTCAAGTAGGGCTATACCATGCCTGTTGTTAGCTGAGAAACCCTTTACCCACCTCAACAGTTGTCTTTGATAGCAGCTGCTATCTGCTTAGCACTGTTTAGACCGGTGTTTTCAATAGCCCTTTTCATGTTTGGGAAGAAACAATTATTCACTCTAGACAGTGTCCCACACATTGCAGTGTATTTGGCATTCTTGGAATTTAGGCATCCAAATACCTGCAGCCCTCATCAGCCTTTCAAACAAAATATAATGCTTCCAAACATTTTCAGATGCTCCCTAGAGGTTTAGAGCATATAGGTGAGCAATGAAGTACACACAAGAAAAATACTTATTCATTTATTCAACAATTTATTAAGCATCTATAATTATGAGACAAATAACATATACAGGGAACTCACTGATTGGAGAGACAAAATAAACATAAAATCACAATTCATGTTGTTGTAAAAATATATACGAGGTGATACTAAGAAAACAAAAGGAAAAAAAATGACTGGGAGAATAGAGATAGCTATAAAGTGCAGGAAAAAAATGTATCTCGGTTTCGAAGGAAGCGTGGGGCAGCCCAGGAAAGGGCGGGGAGACACTGCAGTGGTGGAAACAATTTGAAATTGTTTCCTGAGCCGAAGGGGCGGGGCCGGGGGAAAGGTGACTTTTGAACCACCTGCGTGCGGAATCTGAACGGTGTTCTGCTCTTCCGACTCTGTAATCCTGCCTTGGGGTCTGAGTTACTCTCACACCATCAGCCACGACTCGCTGTGAGGCGCCATCTGGCCCTGTTACCACGTCGAACCCCCTCCCGGCCTCCGTGTTACATTTCAGATCTCTGCTCCCTCCTTTCGAAGAGTTCTGCCGGAACCTCAGACTTGAAAGGTCTACAAGCGAGCTTCTGGTCTCTCCTTCCCAACTGTCGCCTCCTCCGGTCACTATTTTAACCTCAAAGTCACTTCGTTTTCTTTCTTTGAGATTTCCCTGCTGCCATAGAAATCAAGTCAGTTGCTATTCTCTGCTCTAGTTTTCTGGAACAATGTATTTTTTATAAATTTTTTCTTGTAAACTCCAAGTGCTATAATGCAGGAACGTCATTCCTGGGCTCCTCTTCGCCTCCCCCGTCCGGCCCCTGAGCCCCTGCTCTCCACCCTCTGCCGTCACCCATGCCCTTTGACATCACACACATCTGACATTTGACTTTAGTGGCTTTGGTCTCATGCTCAAAAACGTAAGGGCCAGTGACGGAAGAAAAGAGAACTGTGCTTATGCTGGCGTTTGAGGTCCCCCGCAATCTGGACCCCAGCTAACTCCTTAATCCATCTAGGGACGGTCCTTGACTTTCAGTGTCGGGAACTGGTAGTAATGACGAGTGCAACAGTCAAGAAATTCTGAGAGCTTTCTATACCTCGACACTCAGAGAAGGGCTTTATGTAAATTTTCTCATTTAGCCTTGACTACCTCACTTATTTATTACCCCTTTTAGTTCCCATTTTGCAGATGAAGAAACAGAGGTTTAGAGGTTAGGTAACTTGGCCACATTTTTTTCACTTGTAGTAAAGGATAGAGCCGGAATTTGACATATGAAGTTATTTCTGATTCTTAATGCCATGCTATACTTCCGATTTTCTCCTCTCTCTCTCTCATTCTCTCTTTTTCTCTACGTCTATTCACCCCTCTCTATTTTCTGAAACAAATTTTAATACATGACCTAAAATGCCTCCATTTTGTCCCGTCGGAATTCAGCCCATCTGTCAGATCCTCAGAGCCCACTTTCTCCATAAACACCCCCCTCCCACATCAACTTAAGTCAGTCAGCTCCCCCTCCCGCCAAGCCAGTGGTTCCCACCTTTGGCTGCACGGTCGGAATCACCTGTGGAGACTTGGTATAATGGGTTGGGGAGCATCTGGGCATCACGATTTGTCAGTCTCTCAAGGTGATTCCAATGTACAGCCGGGGATGAAAAACGGCTACAAGATCTTAACGCTTTTTTGGACTCCACAGCTCTTTTGGCAACTAGAATCACAGACTAGCATGATTTCGAGACAGATTTGGAGATCAGCTATTTTATCTGTAAATGAGAATGTTGAATATGATGAGTAATATTCAAAAATCTTTGGCAAAAGACTTTGAAATTATTCAGAGACACAACGAAATTATGTAAAAAAGAAAGTTGAACTTCTTTCATGGAAATGGAGGGGGGAAATGTCAGATCCCACTAATTTGCCTTTTTCCCTCATTACAACTCTGGGGTCCCTGAAGGAACTACATCAACCTCTAGGGCACCGAAGATCAAACCCTGAATATGCTGCATTACATCAGTCCTTTCTGTCTGTAAGAGTCTGACAGTCTATGGTATCATGGCTAAACAAAAGATGAATTATCTACGTGTTAGTCCTATTATAAGACTATTTCTCTTTCAACAATGTGTCATTTAGCTGACAGAGTGTCCATTTCTTAGGGAATCAGATTTATCTAATAAAAAAATAATAGTATTTTCAAATGACCTAGGAATGGCACTGTGTACCAAACAGCTGATATTAATATTTCAAACTCACACCACCTCTGAGGACAAACGCCAGTGAAGAAATTGAGGGTTGAGGGGTTAAGTGACCCACCTCGAAATGTGGTACAATTTAGTGCCAAACTCCCCACTCCTAATCCAGTTTATTCTATTTTTTATAAATATTTTATGAGCCTCTCCTTTACCTGCCACCATGGGCATAAAAACATTTCCACTAACGAGTAGCACAGAGCCGTCTCTAAGCTACTTGGAACCAAAGTTCAGCTGGAATTTAGTATAATACACAATTCACAAGACATTTCCAGAGATCAGCGGGGGGCAGGGGAAAAACACAATTCAGTTTTGCATTCACGTAAGGTAAAAGGCACTGGAGACATTTTTTTCCTCAATGACAAATACAAAGTAAAATTCTTTGTAACAAAAAAAAAAAGTGGCATATCAAGCTTGCATTCCACAACTATCAAGGAAAGATTAAAGAAGAAATAAATCAATGAAGAAAACCTGTTATTTCAAAACAGGTCAAATTGTAACAAAAGGAAGAACATTTTAAAAATATTCTGGGCATGGGTGTCTCAGTTTTCTGAGAAAGCTCTGCTCACCACAGCTCATTTTTATTCCCATTTTACTTTTCCTCTTCCCCCATCAGATTGTTTTCCTTACTATATGAGGATCCGTGCAGAGGTCTGCCAAATTAAACTGCCACAAGAATACAGGGGATCAAGATTCCCAATAGTGAGGGAAGCTTAGATGAGTAATCCATCAGGATGCGCCACCACTCAGTCAAGGTAGTAATATACTCAGGGGGACACACGTCCATCCACAGGGACTGAATCCTTTCAGTTTAATATATCTTATTACTTGTGCCAACAATCTTGAAAGGCACATCATGCCCTAGAAATTACAGAGTCATTGCTTTTTTTAATTAACAGCCAAATAAAAAGAAACCAATAGCAACAGAACTGAATAACTTAAGTCCTATTTAAAAGAATTTAGTTCAATATTAAACTTGGAGTTCTTCAATTAAAGACACATCCGCTCTCAATTCTTAAATCTTTGTAAGAAAATACAAAGATTTAAGAATTGAGAGCAGATCTGGAAGTTGGCCATGTATATTTAAATTTATACATATTGTATAATATATGTTCTAATCTAATATTTAGCTAATACTTTTACCTTGTGTGTTTAGAAAACATTGTTTCATTCATTTTAAATAAGAAATTCATTGACTGTAACTGATATCTAGCTTAACTGAGGCAAGTGTTTAGGTTGACCAGCATTTATATAGTTTAGGGGGACATACATGGAGGTATGATTTGGACATAATGTGCTGAATGTCCTTAGCTTTCTTCTGAGGGAACTGACCTAGGAATTTCATATGCGTAGGTTGTCAATACTGGGCACAGCTTCTTGGAACAGGGGTGGTTGTCATACCCTAAGGCAGCCATCCACAGGTGACTGTCACAGGATTCTGTCCATAAGAAATGCCCTTATACTGGATGATGACAACTCAACCAAAATGAATACTCTCTCTTGGGGAAACTTGCAAAGACAGAGTCACTTAGCAGCAGCAGAAGTAAAAGCAGGTGAAACAAAGATGAGCTGGGGTATAAAATAGCCAAGGTCAACAGGAAAGACGGACCCACATTTCTGGAGGCAGCACCAGAGAACCAGGTTATGACCAGAGCAATGTCGAACACTGAAGTTCCACTTCTCCCTAAGGCACGACTACAGAATTACAGTTTTATTCTGAAAGTGGGGCTGGAAATGTAGCTTTTCAGGCTACTTCCTGCTCTTCCTCAATCAGAAGTCCTATTATATACCGTAACCAAACACATCTCTGTTCCTTGCAGCCTCAAAAATCCATAAGGCCATGTGCCTTAAATACCTTTAATTGAGCATGATCAATAAGGTTAAAAAAAAAAAAAACCTATGGATTTCAGGGCTAATTGCTTTTTTTTTGTAATGTCATGACTAGTTTTCAAATTTTCCTCTATACTACCACATAGTTGATCAACAACACTCAATAATCCTAACTTGTGTTATAAATTTTTAAAAGGTAGTATGGTGGTGAAGTTCTTCAGTGGTGAAGAACACAGTCTCTGGGGCATTGGTTCAATTTCAACTCTGCTACCTAACAGCTCTGTGACCTTGAGTACACTTCTAAATTTCTCTGAACCTCAGTCTCCTCCTCCGTAAAACAGATATATTAATTGTATCTACCTCATACAGTCTTTGTGAAAATTAAATGAATTACACAGGTAAAGCTGATAAGAAGCACTATTATGAGTTATTAAGATATTATTATTATTGAGAAAATCATTTAAACACTAGAAGACTGTATTTTAATTTTAAAACAGCATCATCTACTTTTAAAAGGGTGATTAATCTTAGTGGAAGCTGGTGGCATCCTTCATCCTCAGAATGCTTTCATTCGTATTATTCTACTGAAATATAAAGGTGAAAATGAAAGCAACTCTCAAAAGATACCAAGTGAGCACGTTGCTTCATTACACTGAACTTCAGATACAAGATTTGGCAAGAAAAATATGCTTAACCGAAATATTCTGAATTCTTCTATTATACAGACAAGCACGCTAAGCTATTCATAAAAATTCCTGGCCCCAGGATATTCACTGGAGCTATTCATCAAATAATTCAAACAGCTGATAAAGAGTTGACCGAGACAAAAATGACTGAATTCCTCTCCAAAGAACCGGAGTGAGTCTCTGGCAAAAACAAGAAGCTATTATGTCCTGTCCAATTTATTTGGTCTAGTGATTCAAAGAACACTGTTGCATCCCTTATCATTTCCCTTTCTAAGGTTCTGATATTCATTAGGAAAGGTCCTTAGCGACCCTGAAGAGTTCATGTTCATTAACTACATTAGATTGAATAAACTGGACATGGCCTTGCAGAGCGATAAAACAAAAGGAGCCAGCAGATGCGGGACATGAGTGCCTGAAAGTGGCTTTCAGAGATGCGCTCACTGGCCGGGCCCTCCCCATCGGAGGCCTCCAGCCGCGGACTCAGCAGTCCTCTCCACCCCCTTCCTTTCCTGTTTGTTCTTAGGGCTGGATACTTTTTATGAGCAAGAGGATTAAGAGGCCCAGGGGCAGATGCTCTTTTACAGTAAGTACTACTGCAATCTCCAAGCAAGCTTTCCATGCTGCTGACGGCAGTCACTCCCCAAAGAGACACTTCTTAAATACCTATTTTAAGATCCACATTTTGGTAATTTTATTAAGTTAGAAATTAAACACTTGCTGGCTCAAGTGCATCACTGACTATGAACAAAACGGTGCTTAGAGACCTTTTCAAAGTATATATTCTCTGCATTGCTCAGCACTACTTTTGTCCAGCTAAACACACGGCAAAACGGGTGAATGCCCGGGACATGTCTGTGCTGCTGGCCACAGAGATGATAAATCCAAAGCATGGTCAGAAGGAATTTGAGGCATCTCTGAGAGACTTGGAGAACTCCGATGTCACATTTCAGACCCTCAAACTGTGTCTGTGGAACTCATCAGTAAAGTTTCCATGATAAAAATGCTGGATTTTTCTCTGGCCCTTTGAACAGAGAATATAATCTCAGTGTTTTCTCTTATGTATCGTGAGAGGTAGAAAGCATTAAATCTAGAAAGGACATTACATGACTTGTTTTAGCCCTGACAATTCTAAAGTGATACATGTGCCCCTGGTGAGTGATGGGAAGACATTAATGAAATTAATTACTTAGGCTTAGTTCATTCATTGTTAATACTGACATGGCCATTTATTGATACTCATTTGGGTAAAAGCAAGCCAAGAAGGAAAATCAAGAAAATAAAAAGAATAAGAAAGATGAAATTACACAGAGTCTCGATTTGTGCTTTGACCTTACTACAAACCATCTCTGTATCTTTTTCTTTCCCCAAGCAATTTATCATCCTAGTGACCTCTGCATAAACATACTATGATCTGTCTCCTTACGAGAAAAATGTTCAATGCAATCAAGCATATTTCTTTTTGTAAAACCTTTGGTTGTTTTAAAATGTCAACAACTTTACATGTTGGTAGGTACTATGTGCATATGTGTAAGTAACATAAGCATGTGTATGTGTATTTACGTGTATTCACACAGGTATGCATGCATATATAGTTATATATATAATATGTTATTTGATGGGGTCTATACCTGTATCTTTAACTGTAACTATATCTATATATTTTTATATAGATAGGTAAACAAAACTTAATCCTTTCCAGGTCTTGAATTTCTTGGGTAATCTGATAAGATCTCCTAAGGAAAATGCACCTGTGTACAGCTATAAAAACCAATGTTACCAGCAAGGTATGCATTCACCTCCAAGTCCATGGGTCACTAATTAGGAACCCTGGGTAACCCTTACACTGGTCAGCAAAAATGTTCAGTTTAGAAAAATATTAGGGAATTATTATACCATTTTCTATATTATAATAAATAGGACAAGAAACATTAATATTCCTCTGATTTTATTTTCAAGTCAGGCCAGAGGAAGTGCCTTAAGACAATGGGCCCAGGCAAAAAGCCCAGCCTGTTCATTGTTTTTTGTTTTGTTTTGTTGTTTTGCCTCGGCAACTTTCATATACAGCACAGTAAAGGGAATCACATCTCTCTCTTCCTTTGGCTGCTCTCAAGAGGAGAGGGAGAAAGGCCCTATGGTCCTGGAGATGGACTGTGGTATTACCAGGGTATCTGGTAGGCGTGGAGGTTAGGATGACACCAGCATCTGGGTCACTGAATTGCAAATTACCCACTTCTTGAGTAAGAAAGCATTTTATGGGCATTGATCAAGCTATGTAGCATTTCTGTGTTTTCTAATGTGTACTTCAATACTACTTCCTGGGAAGAGGGGCTTTCCTTGAGCTTGAGGTTGTTGAAGATTTATATGATGAAAAAGTCTTAATAATTAAGGTCCAGCCCCAGGAATAAAAACAAGGAGAGCTATTTGTTTGTGGCTACATATACCTAACGACCCCACCATTTTTTTTTATTGTAGCCATCACAGCCCATTGTGACTGGCATAATTTCCAAAAGGAAGCAGAGACCATGAATGAAAGAATGTCAAAATATTTTATTGGCCACAGGGTATCCTCCGTGCCCTAGGAGTCAGGCAATATAATTTAACTCAGAGAGCACAGATTTCATAGAATCGTATGAGCCAAAATAGTCTACTTCTCTTCCCTGGGGTGCTCCTGGATGGCAGCCCTTCTCATTTCCAGGACAAAACAAAAGGAGGGAGAGAGTTTGGCATCTCATCTAGGAACTATCGCCTCATTCAATGGTCTAAGATTTATAATCCTCAATATATTCTGTGTCATGCTCAGAACATCCCAAGTGCCCTTTTAAGTAAGGCTGGTTCCATTCAGAATATGGGAGATTTCAAGAATATTATTTGTGGGCTTCCCTGGTGGTGCAGTGGTTGAGGATCTGCCTGCCAAGGCAGAGGACACGGGTTCGAGCCCTGGTCTGGGAAGATCCCACATGCCGCGGAGCAACTGGGCCCGTGAGCCACAACTACTGAGCCTGCACGTCTGGAGCCTGTGCCCCACAACAAGAGAGGCCGCGACAGTGAGAGGCCCGCGCACCGTGATGAAGAGTGGCCCCCGCTTGCCACAACTAGAGAAAGCCCTCGCACAGAAACGAAGACCCAACACAGCCATAAATAAATAAATAAATAATTTTTTAAAAAACAGAATATTATTTGTGAGTTAAAAAAAGAAAGAAAAGGAAAGTCTTTTCACAAATTTGTGGCCTTCCACCATTATTACCTCTGGCAGAAGTTAAGTTTGACTGCAGAAAGCAAATGGGAAAGCAATTCAGCAAGTTCAAAAGTGCACTGACCATTTAATTATTCTTAAATTATATTCTACATAAGGATTAATATTAGGCCTCTGTAGCATCAAGTCTCTACTTTGTTAACTATTTAAATATATCTTAAAACTTGTAAGATATATTTTAAACAGTATATTTAAACCTGTAACAGCGCTTCAGGATAATATATAAATCAGTGAGTACTCGAGACAATGATTTTAAAATATCTCAAACATTTGCAACTTCTCTTGTTAGTTTTCCTTAAGTTTTATCCGTTTCCCCTTATTCAGTTAATAAATGGTTATTGAATGCCTACTATACCCCAAGCACCGTGCAAAGTATTGAAGATATGATAGTAAATAAGATAAATACAGGTTTCTTGCCCTTAGAGACCTTGCAATATTTGGGGAGACGATGAAAGCGATGAGGCAAGTCTAGCATGATATGTGCTTTGACAGGGACGAGCAGTTTGCTAAGATATGACATTGAAAAGGGCGTCTAGACAAGACTGCAGGAATTATGGGCAGACTTCTAGATAAAGTGCCATCTAAGTTGGATACTGAGTGGTGAGCCTTTTTTTTTAATATATAAATTTATTTATTTGTTTATTTTTGGCTGCGTTGGGTCTTCGTTGCTGCACAGGTTCTCTCTAGTTGCGGCGAGCGGGGGCTACTCTTCGTTGCGGTGCGCTGGCTTCTCATTGCAGTGTCTTCTCTTGTTGCAGAGCATGGGCTCTAGGTGCGCGGGCTTCAGTAGCTGTAGCACGTGGGCTCAGTAGTTGTGGCTTGTGGGAGTAGTTGTGGCACACGGGCTTAGTTGCTCTGCGGTATGTGGGATCTTCCCGGACCAGGGCTCGAACCCATGTCCCCTGCATTGGCAGGCAGATTCTTAACCATTGTGCCACCAGGGAAGCCCAAGTGGTGAGCCTTTAACCAGATTCAAGAAGGTGATGGTTTGAGAAAAGGAGCAAGATAGGGCAATAATGAGATAGAAGCAAATATCAACAGCTTTACTTTAAAACATCACAGAATCCTGTCTCAGTCTAAAGGTTAATGAGAAGGATCCAGTATGGAGGAAGAAGGTGACGCTAGAGGGGGCAGCGGGAATAAATGACAGAACAAAGACCTCATGAAGGTATAATGAAGGCATAGCACAGCCGAGGAATGGGTTTGAAGAAGGATCATTACACTGCAATGGAAGGAAAGAATAAACAAGAATATAAAGAAATTTAAAGGTGCAGTGGCAGGAAGTTGAGAGAATTCCCATAGCATGGTTTCAATTTCTTAATATGAACAAATATAGTAATCAATATTCACTGATTACATTTTATGTCTCAATCAGGGTGATTAGAGTTCATCTAATACTCAGAACTTTCTGTAACATTGATAATTTCTTCCCCGTTTGCAAATGAAAAAGAACACCTCAGAGAAGATAGTTTGTCCAATATCACACAACCAGAATGTGTCAAAGATATGAATTCAGATTCTCTAAACTACATGTTTCTTTCCAGTTCCTCCAACGAAGTAGAAGAAGCAGTTCTCCATTGTGAGAGTGAGAGGGAAATGGAGACAAGTTTGAAGAGAGTAGAAAAGGATCAAAATTCTCACTAATTTCTCCCATTCTAACTACAAGGCCTTCTAGATAGGGTAATGAATAGTAACAGACTGTCAAAAATTATTTGGAAATCTCAAGATTTGATCAACAGCTCGATCAAGCGTGGACATGGAAAAAGTAGGCAGTTGAATTGATCTAAGATAGAAATTCTTCCAGATAGATGGTGTCTTAGCTCAGGCTGCCATAGCAAAATACTGTAGACTAAGTGGCTTAAACAATAGAATATAAATATTTCTCAGAGTGCTAGAGGCTGGGAAATCCAAGATCCAGGGGCTGGCCTATTCAGCTCCCCAGTGAGAGCTCTCTTCTTGCACTGCAGATGGCCACCTCCTCACTGTGTCCTTATACGGCAAAGAGAGAGAGACAGAGCACACGGGGTCTCTCTTCCTCTTCTAGTAAGGACACATGCCATCATGTGCCTTACCCTTACGACCTCATCTAGTTCTCCTTATAGCCCAAATGCCCCATCTCCAAATACCATCACATTGGGAATTAGGAATGCATCAACCCATGCATTTGGGGGTGATACAATTCAGTACACAGTAGATAAAAAAAGGAAAGATAATTAAATATGTGATTAAGAACTGTTCAAGAGCTGGACCATGAAAATCTATGATGAATGGGAAAGGAAGTGAAGACCAGGGGGCTTATTGCAAAGGAGAAAGTGGTGGAGGCCAGATGATGTGACAGAATATTGAAATGGGAGCGACTCAGCGCAAATAAAACAGATGGAAGATGGGATGACTGAATTGACTTTTTAATTTTTAATATTTCCCATATTGGTTTTTAGTTACTATCTAAAAACAAATAAGGGTCTATATGCCTATTTTCTACAGGCACAAAGGAACAAATAAGTTTGGAGTGTGCTCTGCAAACACAGTTGTGGAGAGAGAAAACTTGGGTTCAGAAAGAAGCTGGCAGCTTTGAAGAAGAATGAATGGCACATGGAGTTTCCCGAAGAGAAGAAAAGGTGAACAAAGGGAGCTGAAAGAGATCTCCGTGGGCACGCCAGTAAAACCGTGCCCTGTGCCTAGTAGAGGAGAAAAACAGGTGACTACGGAAAGAGGAATACAATCCCTACTATCTGTAAGATACACTCACTGTTTGGAAGTAATCTATCTCACCAGATAATGAGGTTTAACAATTTCAGTGAATGACTGAAAGACAGTTTTAAAAAGAGTGAGAGGTCAGTATCACTGAAGAAAATATGATAAATATTAAGCTCTACTTTAAAATAGCATGTTAAATTAACAGGGTTTTTTTTTGATCCCATCAACCTTCACTAAGATGGAACTCAGAGACAGTGTCACCTTCTGTCTGCTGCTTCATAAATTATATTCTCCAAGGAAGGGGATTAACAGGCAAGGGAAAATATTCAACCACTTTAGTCGCTAGTAGACATCTTTTAATCGTCAAAATAAAATTTTGTCCAATAAACTTAAATGAGGTTAAGAATACAAATGTATTAATTTTCAAGGAGTTCAAAAATAGAACTGAACACTAAAATCTAGTGGATTTGTGCTAAGTTATGTTGAAACATATTATTGAATAATTTAGTTTAGCAGTTCTCAAAATGTGGTCTTCAGCCCCCTGAGGGTCCCCAAAAGGTTAGAGCCATTTTAATAAGAAGACTAAGACTTTGTCATTTTCACTGTGTTGACATCTGCACTGAATGTGCAAAATGGTGATGGATTAAACAGCTGGCACTTTAGAATGAATGGAGGCAGTCGCACCAAACTGCAGAGTGGTCATTATTTTCTTCAGGCCAACACATCCACTTCCACTTAAGGATGTCCTTGACGAAGCACAGATATATTAATATTATTAAATCTGGACCCTTGAGTACATGTCTTTTTAATATTCTGTGTGACAAGATGGGAAGTACGCATAAGGCACTTCTGTTGCATGTCAAAATCTGACGGTTGTCATGAGGAAAAACATTTGTGCAATTGTTTTAAGTTGTGAGCCGAACCTTCTACTATTTTCATGAAACATCACTTTTACTGAAAAGAACAGCTGGAAAACAAATATTATTCAGACTTGAATCTTGTCATACATTTTCTCAAACATGAACAAAGTGAGCCTGTCACTTAAGGATAACAACTAACAGTATTTATTGCAAATAACACTGTTTAAGCTTCAAGTAAAAGCTTCCATTAGCTTGACAGCTTTCCAACACTTCCAGACTTTTCTGGTAAATTTGGTGGTGATATTAATGAAATTTCTGGATATTGTATAACGAAATTCATCAACATTTGGAAGACTACAAAATTCAACATAATATTTTCCAAATGTTCAATGTGTCATATTACAGAAATATGCATGGGTAAAAACTGCATTCAAATAACGTGATAGACCAATGGATTTTAATGTAATGACATGTTTATTGATTCCACATTACCATTAACTTTTAAGAAACTACCACTTGCTGAGTTTGGGTGTGGTATCGAAGAAGGTTCTTCACAATTATTTATAAAGGCTATTAAAACGCTCCTCCCTTTTTCAACTATATATGTGCGTACAATGCTGAATTTTCTTCATTTACTTCAACCAAAGAAACATATCACCAAAGACTGAATGCAGAGGCAGATAGGTTAATCCAGCAATCCACTATTAGGACAGGTAGTAGAAAGATTTGCAGAAGGGTAAAACACTGCCACTTCTCTCACTCAACTTTTATTTGGAAAATCTAGTTATTTCATTAAAATTATGTTAACATGTGATGAGATTAGTATGGGTTTTCAAATGAATCCATATAAACATTTAAAATTCTGTTTTAATTTCTATTATAAATATATATAAACAAAATTTCCTTAGTGTCTTAATAGCGTTTCCGTGTGTATAGGGTCTCTAAAACCAAACGTTTTGAGAATTCTTGCTTTAAAGGAGCAAAATTCACCTGTAACTGTGATTTCTATTATATCCACCGATTAAATTATTGAATTTTAAATGTTATGTTGACCTTAGTTCATAAGATACACCGGTCAAAGAAAAAATACCCAGGGCTCAGGTTTTATTTTAAAAGACTGGAAATATATCTGATTATAATAAAATTATAAATCCATCTGCCCCTCTCCTTTCCCAGGACTTTTTCCAAGACTCTGTAAATCAAGTCTTCTGGACGCAGGAGTAAGGAACTTTTGCAGTGACACCAATATTGCACTGGCAGCCCACATACAACAATTTTTATTCCACCCAGGGCTAGAAAACTTTCTTCCTCCCCAGAGAGAGTTTTTTGGCTTCCAGGCCAAGTGGCTAGGATAATAGTCTCCTGCTTTCCTCCTGCTTTGGGGAATCTTAATCCTATGGACAGCTGATCACAGACCCTGAAGCTCCCTCCATATTTTCCCAAGACAGCCGGCAATAGGACATATACAATGAAAATCAGACTTTTGGTCCATAGGTCAAGATTTATATAACTAGCCAAGGTCTTGACAAGCATCCTGAATTCATACAAGATGTATTTGTTTTATAAAAAGAGATAGAGAGAGATGATGTTTGTTAGAAATACTTTTAAAAGGTATTTAACTATTCAATAAATATTTTTACCAACACAGGGAATATAAAGGTATAAACGTGTGGGGTGGGTAAAGAGGAGAGCTGGAGAGCGAAGTCAGATTGGAGCTGTCCCACCCTAACAAGTGGGCGACGGGGCCTCCTGCACCATAATTCATGTGTCCGCCCCTTGGGCGTAGATTGTTCCTACTGAGATCAAATAGAGTATTAACGGATAGCTCGAGTCCTCCTCACCTGCAGTAGCAGCTCTACCGGTCCCCTCCAGTAAATTCCTGAGCATTCTTGAGAGCTGGGTTGAGGGGATGGGGATGGAGAGGCACTACTTTTCTGAGTCAGCCCACGCCACAGCTTGGATCTCCATGCTGCGAGCTCACCCAGCTGCGGTCCCCAGCTGGCCAGCTTGCCCCTCCTGCCCCTCTGCTGGATTTCATGTTTCTGCAGCAGAAACACCAGTACCTGTCTCCTTCCAAATACATGTGCTCACCTTGTCTCTTAAAATAAAGAATACTAATTTTCAGCTAGACAGCTTGCAGTCAGCTAGGAGTCTTGGTTTCCCAGCCTCCCTTGTCTCTAAGTACTGGTGAGTGAGATGTGTAAAAAGGTCTGTGGAAATGGAGTTCTGTGCAACTTCCAGGAAGCCTCTTTGGAAAAGAGGAAACATGCCCTTCTTCCTCCCTTTCCCCATCCTACCTCCGGTAGGATGGGGTCTCATGCCTGCTGTAGTGACCACAGGGAACTGCTGGATGAGAACCGTACCCTCAGGTGGCTGAATGGAGAACAGGAAGGGCTGTGGGTTCCTGATGACCCTGGGGCTGGCACTGCTGCCCTGGATGGCCCTCCCCTAGAATTCTTTACAGGAGAAATAAGTCTCCCATCATATTTAAGCCATGCCCTTTCAAGTTTTCTGCCACACAGAGTAATGACCAGTCCTAACCGAAACTCTTTCTTTCTTTCCCCAAATTATAAATAACACTAGGCTATTCTGAGCCAAAAAAGCATTCAATGGAAACTTGACAGTAACCATATAAAGGTATAAAATGGAAAGGAATTACTGCAAATCCAGTGGAGGACATCCCTGTTTCTAGATACTTGTTATCACTCCCCTGCTGTGGAAATATTCTTCAATGTCCATACTCACCCACAAGTCCCCTGCCTTCCATCACATTCATGAGGCTCTCCTTCCTCCTCGTTTGATTGTCACTTAGATGATCTCTGGTTGACTCACCATAACTCCAAATTCCTCTCACTCTATCTTGTCAAACAGTCCACGCCTGTCCTTCTCCCACTGACTCCATCCAAATGAGACCGACAGCATTGTGTTTCTCAAGCAAAAATGCCATCAGAGCCCATCTCAGTGTTTTCACCAACAAAAGAACCATCTACCCCAGAGATAATGTAAGCAATTCCATCAGAAGGAAAAAGCAGCTACCATACATTTTTTCATAGTATTTTTCTTTCTACTCTATATTAATTAAGAAGTCAGGAAAATACACCTGTGAAAATTTAATGAAATCAGAAATTCCAGCACAGATTTTAGCAGAGTTTCTGTGTATCATGAAAAGTGCCTAGGAAGGCATGAGACCCGATGCTGGCAAAGGCGCTGTGATTTATGTGAAAGCAGAAGCCATCTCTCCTGACACAGAGTTCCACCTCCGGTGATCCGTCACGCCCCGCCCCCGCAAGTCCACACACCCAGCTCCGGCTGACGCCTGCAGACACTGCCTACCAGGCCTGCCCCTACTTCCTGCACTTTATGATTTTTCTCTTCAACTGTCATGGGATGCAACTTCTCTCATTTAAGACACAGCATAAAAGGTTTGCCTTCTTACTCTCTTACCCGTAGCTTTCAATGAACGCACGTGCTCTGAGAGCCCTGCTATGGGATCCACAGCCTTCTCTTCACTGCCAGTTACTGCAATTATCCATCAGATTTCAAATGGATGTTGGAATCAAGACCCCGGCCTGACAGTGTCTTACCTCACCTCCATACTTTTTCATCTCCGCTCGACCTCGGATACTTAAGAGTGTATCTGAACATGTCACCATCTAACACTTCACTTCTTAAATCTTCAACTCTGATTTTCTATCACCAACAATTTTTAGCCTTCCACCTTTCTCTTCCTCACTCCCACTACAACTACTTTTTTAAGCCTTTTGAGAGAATTCTGGGAAAAGAAGGCAGAGCAAAAGATTCTCTGTCCCTCTTTCTTAGAAACTATCCAACAATAATCAGGAGAAAACCAGAAAAGACCACCTCATCTTCAATAAAAACTGATGAAAGTCCGTAACTCTGGATGAAAATACATAGAAAAGAGTTCCAAAGGGCAATGATGATTAGACCAGGGCCTTGAAAGTGTGACCAGGATCTCAGCAGAACCCAGGCAGTGTATGCAGCGTGCTGAGTTCACCGTAGCTACATCCCACGTTCAGGGGCAAACAGTGGTCTCTGGTTAGAATAGCAAGATTCCCATGTGGGACGGGCAGCGGGAGCCTCCAAGATGCCTTTGTGTTGCAAAGAAGTGGCCCCAGGAAGGTGGAACTGAAAGAGGAAATATATAAAAAAGCTGTCGGGCTTCCCTGGTGGCGCACTGGTTGAGGGTCCGCCTGCCGATGCAGGGGACGCAGGTTCGTGCCCCGGTCTGGGAGGATCTCACATGCCTCGGAGCGGCTGCGCCCGTGAGCCATGGCCGCTGAGCCTGCGTGTCCGGAGCCTGTGCTCCGTGACGGGAGAGGCCACAACAGTGAGAGGCCCTCGTACTGAAAAAAAAAAAAAAAAAAAAAAAAAAAAAAGCTGTCTGCCATGGCAATGACAGCACGGAGAATAAAATACGGTAGCAAGCAGCCCTGCAGGTGCTAATCTTGCCCACTGGAGAAGGAAAAAAGATCTCAGCACGCCTGTGTGTGCATGTGTGGATGTAGGCACATCCCCCACCTCGTACCACGTTCTAGACTTCACAGAGCCCCGGGGGGACCTTCTTGTAACCCCGAGGGTGTGAGGAAATTGGCTGATCTTCAAAACCTGCAGGCCCACCCTTTCCTCTGATACCTCACCCAGCTCTCTTTCAGAACTGCTCACCTTTCCAAGATGAACAATACTAAGAATAATAAGAAAACACTTAGAAAAGGAGCAGGACGCAGAGAGGAGCACACTACACAAAAGGCAGATGAAGATCCTTTGTCAAAAAGTAAAGACAACAAAATAGGTGATGTTATTTGCACGCCTGACTCTCTGCACCAGACTGTGGCCTAGTGTTCCCAGCACCTAGCAGTGTGGCTGGTACATACTAAATATTTCATCTAGATTTGATGAGTAAAGAAGTGACTTTCTAAAGTGGCATTTCAGATATTATTGGTCTCCTTCTGAAAATGATTTGGGGTGATTGGGCCCTCCTGGATTTCCTGAAATGAAACAAATATGTGTAGCTTTCTTTGCTAAGTTTAATGAAGACAGGTTGTTTTGAAAGTCTAATTAAATTCAACAAATATTCGTTGAGTCCGTACTATGTGCAGATTACTCTGCTGGGTTCTACCATGGATTTAAAAACAAGATCTGATTCTAATTTGAAAAGATACGTGCACCCCAATGTTCATAGCACTATTTACAACAGTCAAGACATGGAAGCAATCTAAGTGTCCATCGACAGATGAATGGATAAAGAAGATGTGGTACATATATACAATGGAATATTCCTCAGCCATAAAAAGAACGAAATAATGCCATTTGCAGCAACATGGATGGACCTAGAGATTATCATACTAAGTGAAGTATGTCAGACAGAGAAAGACAAATACCATATGATAACACTTCTATGTGGAATCTAAAATATGATACAAGTGAACTCATTTACAAAACAGAAACAGACTCACAGATATAGAAAACAAACTTATGGTTACCAAAGGGGAAAGGGGGTGGGGAAGGGATAAATTAGGAGTTTGGGATTAGCAGATACAAACTGCTGTAAAATAAATAACTAGGTCCTACTGTATAGTACAGGGAACTATATTCAATATCCTATAACAAACCATAATAGAAAAGAATATATATATGTATAACTGAATCACTTTGTTGTACATGAGAAACTAACACAACACTGTAAATCAACTATACTTTAATAAAAAAATATATCTATATATAGATAAACAAGACCTCGAGGGGTTGAATATTCACTATTTAATTAATTACATTTTTAATTTTAAAACGTTTCTTAATTAGTCTGGGGAAGGGCAAATGGTGTTTCCTGACCACCAGAATCTATTCTAACAGTAAAACCATTGCTACTATTCCAATATAACAATAGACAGAATAGGTAGATGATTCAAACTCTTTTAAATAGTGCAAATGAACTGGATTTCTTTTAAATTTAATAATAAATGAATATTGTAATAAGTTTGCATGGAGACAGATGCAAATTACTGTGGTGGTAACTTCATAATGTATGCAAATGTCAAATCATTATGCAGCACACCTGAAACCAATACAATATTGTATGTCAACTATATTTCAATTAAAAAATTCTTAAAAGATACTTAATTCCTCATTTCAAGATAAATAATAAATGGTCATGGTAAATGAAGTTCATACATTTATGTACTCATTCAACAAGTATTTGTAAAATGCCTTCTATTTGGAAGATGCTATATTATATTAGGCAGTTTGGGAGTTCCTAAATCTGATACTAAAAGTATAGGTGATATATGACTGTGATACATTTTAAATTTTTGTTTGTAAACGAATGGATTTTTATTCAGAGTTTAATATTAGAGGAAAGGGGAGATTTTGGGTTTCTGGTTCCGCACGTAAGGAGTCTGGAAGTTGCCACTCCCTCCCAACAACAAGTAAAAAGCTGAACTGGGCTTCCCTGGTGGCGCAGTGGTTGGGAGTCCGCCTGCTGACGCAGGGGACACGGACTCGTGCCCCCGTCCGGGAAGATCCCACATGCCGCGGAGCGGCTGGGCCCGTGAGCCATGGCTGCTGAGCCTGCGCGTCCGGAGCCTGTGCTCCGCAACGGGAGAGGCCACAACAGTGAGAGGCCCGCGTACCGCAAAAAAAAAAAAAAAAAAAAAGCTGAACAGATACAGACGGAAGAATCAATAGCTTTTCTTGGATCCATGAGAGACATGAGGACACAGGCCAACTGCTGTCCCCAAGACTGGAGAGACAGTCAAATACAGGGAGCTGGGGTTTACTGGAGCCAAAACAGCTATGGGAACTAATGCTGGGGGGGAACCCTGCACTGTAATTAATGAATTGCTGGAGACTCAGTGCTGACAACGCTGAGAGGTAAACGCTGCAGGTAAATACAGTCATAGGAGGTCCCCCACAGTTTTGTAACACTTACCTCCAGGATCTTGACAAGGCTTCTACGGTGAGTATCTGAGAAAAATCTCCTTGGGCTCCGGCAGTGGGAGGGGAAAAGGAACCATCTGAAATACACCAGAGCACTCTTTTCTTAAAAAGGCTGCCCTCAGGTGAAACTAGTTAACCAGAGCCTAGCCTGATGGGAGATTATCAGAGCCTAACTGACTGGGGGAAAGGGAAATACCCAACTGCAGCCCGCTCTAGCCATCCTGCCCCACCTAAGAGGGGAGAGAAAACTGAGAAACACTTGTGAAGCTCATAGCCCAGAGGCCTCCACTCCCTAAATTCTGAGACCTAATCACAGGACTATAGAACGCTTCCCCTCCCACTCACCACCAAGGTACTAAGGCCAATTTACAGCAGTTCTTTCACCTGGTACATCATGTCCCGCTATCAAGAAAAATTACAATGCCTACCAAAAGGCAAAAAACATAATCTGAAGGGAAGGAGCCAGCATCAGAGCCAGACATGGCAGGGACGTTAGAATTATCAGACAGGGGATTTAAAACAACTGTGATTAATACGCTGAGGGCTCTGACGGGTAAAGCAGACAGCATGCAAGATCAGATGGGCAATGTCAGCAGAGAGATGGAAATCATAAGAAAGAAAGGAAAAAAAATGCTAGAGATCAAAAGCACTGTAACAGAAATGAAGGACGCCTTACATAGGCTTGTTAGTAGACTAGACACAGGTGAGGAAAGACTCTCTGAGCTTGCATATATGTCAAGAGAAACCTCCAAAAAGAGAAAAGAGACTGAAGAAAACAGAACAGACTACCCAAGGACTGTGGGACAACCACCAAACATGTAACATGTATGTAATGGGAATACCAGATGGAGACGGAAGAGAGAAAGGAGCAGAAGAAATAGTGGAAAAAATAGTGACTAAGAATTTCCCCAAATTAAAGTCAGACACCAAAACACAGATCCAGGAAGCTCAGAGAACACCAGGATAAACACCAACACAATCTGTATGTAGGCGTATCATCTTCAAACTATCGAAAATCAAAGATAAAGAAAAAATCTTGAAAGAAGCCAGAGGAATATAACACTTTACCTACAGAGGAACAAAGATACAGATTACATCCAACACCTTCTCAGAAACCATGTGAGCAGGAAGAAAGTGGAGTGAAATACTGAAAGTATTGAGAGAAAAAAGCCTCCAACCTAGAATTCTGTTCCCTGGGAAGTTATCCTTCAAAAGTGAAGGAGAAATACTTTCTCAGACAAACCAAAATTGAGGGAATTTCTTGCCAGGAGACCCTCCTTGCAAGAAATGTCAAAAAAAAGTCTTACAGGGAAGGAAATTAACACAGGTCAGAAACTGGGATCTACATAAAGAAAGGAAGAGCATCAGAGAAAGAATTAGTGAAGGTAAAATAAAAACTTTTATTTTATTTCTCTGATTCTTAATTGATCTATCGGATAACAGTATGTTGAAAATAACAGCAACAATGTATTTGGTTACATATGCTGATGTATGTATATTAAGTACACATGTGCTTAAGGATGTTTATGTATAAACAAAATGAAAGTAAGGAATGCTACAAAGGACAGGAGGGAGGAATTAGGATTATTTTGTTACCAGAAGGTACTCACACTGTCTGTGGTGTGGTGCTCTTCCAACATGGACTTGGATTAATTATAAACATATCTTGAGAATTCTAGGGCAACCACTACAAAGTTAAAGAAAGAAGTATAACTGATATGCTAATAAAAGAGAAAATGGAATCTCATGGAATGTTCAATTAAAACCACAAAAGGCAGAAAAAGAGTGGAAGACAAAAACAGGAACAAAGAACAAGGGCAGCAAATAGAAAACAGTAACAAATATGGTAGCGATGAATCCAACTATATCAATATCAGATACAAAGTAGTGCTTACATTATTACTGTTCAGTTTATCAAGGAAAAGTCAGGAACTGGCTAAAAATAGCATATGCCCACATATTTACCATATAATCTCATTTCTTTTCAATTCATATGAGGGCTAGAAAAAAATGGGGTTTATGAGAAACGATATAAAGAAAAATGCCTTTTAGAAATCAATTTTAATAAAAGAAACTCTAGTCCTTTTGATTATTCAGGATCTCCTAAGGTATGTTCCTCGGAAATCTTCTTCCAAAGTACAAAGAATACTTCAGGAGAAAAGATTTATGTGGTCAAATGGGTTTGGAGAATGTTGCATTCTATAAATTCCCTTCTGGAAATTTACAATACACATAAGCAAATCAAAGAGTCTGAAAGGATAAGGAAGATGTGGTACATATATACAATGGAATATTACTCAGCCATAAAAAAGAACAAAATAATGCCATTCACAGCAACATGGATGGACCTAGAGATTGTCATACCGAGTGAAGTCGAACACAGAAAGACAAATGTCATATGATATTGCTTATATGTGGAATCTAAAAAAAAAAGGGTACAAATGAACTTATGTACAAAACAGAAGTAGAGTCATGGATGTAGAAAACTTATGGTTACCAGGGGATAAGGTGGGGGGGAGGGATAAATTGGGAGATTGGGATTGACATGTACACACTACTATATATAAAATAGATAACCAATAAGAACCTGCTGTATAGCACAGGGGACTCTACTCAATACTCTGTAATGGCCTATATGGGAAAAGAATCTAAAAAAAAAAGGAAGAGTGGATATATGTATATGTATAACTGACTCACTTTGCTGTACACCTGAAACTAACACAACATTGTAAATGTAAATCAACTATACTCCAATAAAAAACTTAACTTTTTTTTTTAATTTAAAAAAGAGTCTGAAAAGTCCCAGAGTAAAGGAAGTTTATTTAGCCCGATGTTTCCCAAATTTTGGAAAGCACAAAGAAATTCTGGCAAAAAAAAAAAAAGTGATGTTGTAACTCAAAAACACAAGATTCTTAAGATGGTCAAGTGACCTTAGCTGGAGATGAACATGATCCATGTCTATGGCCATGGTCTCTGTCATCTCCTGCTGGTGTAAAGGTGCCCCTTTCCCGTTTAAGGACCAGCTCCTCCAAGTGCACTCTGGTTGCCAACCCCTGTTACTTTCTCAAGGACTTCATTCCTACATCATCAATTTTCTATTGATGTTTTTCTCTATTAAGATGCGGATCCAGTAAGGATGAAAACATTTCTTTGTAACCCAACTTGGAAACAGATGTTACTTGAAAAATGTCAAGTTGCCACCCATTTCTTTGCTCCCCTGTTACAGCACAATTCCTGGAAGTTTCTACTTGACATCTCTTCTCGATGATGTTACATAATCATTCTTTAGTCTGTTCTAATCTGGCTTTCTTCCACACCGCTGCACTGAATTGTTGTCAAGGTCTCAAAAAATTCCATGTTGCCAAATTCTGTAGACATTTGTAAATTCTTATTTTAATTTACACTCAACAGCATTTCACGTACTTGGCCACTCATTCCTTGAAATACCACCTTTATTTCTGCGACCTCATGCTCTTCTGCTTTTCTCCATGTCTCACCTCAGCCACCTCTGATGACTTCACTGCTGCCACCTGACCTCAAAAAGTAAGAATTCCCCAGGTTCAGTTCAGCTTACTTGTGTTTTTCTAACCTCTTACTAGATAATTTCATTCATTTCCATGGCTTTAAATAATGCATATGACTAGATTATGAGTGCCAAATGCACAGGCCCAGTTCCTAATTCTGCCCTGAGCTCTAAATTCTTAGAGCCAGCTGCCTATTGACATGTTAGCATATATGCCACGTGCATCTCAAAGGTAGCAATTCCAAAAGGTGCTTTCCCACCTTAAGCCAACTTCTGCTTCTGTGTTACATATCATGATAAACTGCACTTCCTTCCACCCTGTAACACTGGACAAACACTCCGGAGTCATCCTCTGTCCTCCTTCCCTTATCCCTCACATCTAAGCCATTAACAAGACCTGCCAATTTTCCCCTCGCAAACCTGTGCACTTGAACCTGTCTACTTCTCTGCATCTCCATTTCTACCATCTGAGTTCAACCATCTTCTCTCGCCTGGACTATTGCTATTGCTTCCTAGCTGATCTGTTTCTCCCCTTGCCTCTCTCCAGTCAATACTCCCCATGGCACGTGAGTGACTTACAAAAGTGCAAATCCAGTTGACTCACTCCGCATCCCGCTTGTTAAAAGCCTCCAGTGGCTGGCTCACTAGCTCGGATACAGCACAGCGGTCAAGGTCTGGTTAGCAGCTGCTTCCTCTTGGTCCAGTTGCTACTTTCCTCCCTGCGCATTGGCTTTTCTGCTTTCTGTACTCTTCCCCTAAACACGCTTGGCTCTTCCCCTCCTGTTCTTTCTCTACCTGATTGTTCTTCCCCTCTTTTGCATACAGCTGACTTCTTTCATATCTCACCTCAGTCCATCCCTGACCATCCTACCTAAAGCTGCCAGCACACCCATGAGATTCCGTCCCACCTCCATGTTTAGTCCCCTCAAAGCACGTCAGATGATCTGCATGGATGGCGTTTCCTATGAAGGGGTGATGGTGAGTTGGGCTGGGTGCGATTTGGGTCTTTGTTTGTCTTCTCTGCACACACCTCACACACATCCCTGAGCATGGAGATCTTTTCTGTCTAGTTGACCACTGTAATCCCAATGTCCAGAGTAATGCTGGCACAGAATAGCTCCTAAATTAATATTTGTTGGATAAATAAATCCATAATCCTCATTATAAACACAGGCTTACAAAAATATGTGATTATTCCTCTGTGTCAACCCAGATGATATAATCCTGGTGAATTTCAATGGAAAGTGAGTCTAAGGAGGCCAGTCCAGGTTACAATAAGAAAACAAAACTGCAAGTGAAATATGGACTTCCTAAGGTGATATACATCTCTAGTGCACCTGAGGTTTAGGGATGGAAATAATTCACCACCAATTTTGGGAGGAAATTTCAGCTAAATGACACATCTCATGGCATCCACATCTCCTTTTCAAATCGCAGCTTCTAATATTGTGAATTGAAAATCCTGGGGCTTCCCTGGTGGCGCAGTGGTTGAGAATCTGCCTGCCAGTGCAGGGGACACGGGTTCGAGCCCTGGTCTGGGAAGATCCCACATGCCGCAGAGCAACTAAGCCCGTGCGCCAGAGCTACTGAGCCTGCGCGTCTGGAGCCTGTGCTCTGCAACAAGAGAGGCCGCGACAGTGAGAGGCCCGCGTACCGCGATGAAGAGTGGCCCCCGCTCGCCGCAACTAGAGAAAGCCCTCGTACAGAAACGAAAACCCAACACAGCCAAAACTAAATAAATAAATTTATTTTAAAAAAGGAAAGAAAATCCTGGACTCCAAAGAATTCTTTCCTCTCTACTCACCTTTTTCAAATCTTTTCACTAAAATGTAATTTAGAGTTTAGCCACTTGAGGGCGCTTTAGATCTTTTACATGCACTCCCTTTTAAAAAAATGCCAGGCACCTTTCAAAAAGGCCAGAATTAATTTCCCTACAAATATTACATCCTTGATTCTGACACTTTTAAATCTCTATTAAATCTCTAGCTCCTAAAATTCAAACAAGCTATTTCTAATCCAGGAAACTGTGACATCGCTGGCTCATGACTTAATCTTATTCAAGTTGTCATTACAACACAGAGCCTCTGTCTTCAGTTTCTCCTGAAGAGATCACAGCGCTATCCATTTTAGGTTAATGATTCACAAGGAAGGTGAGCTTAGACTCACGCCAGAGAATTTTCGAAACGTGCACTTCTGAGCCCCACTCTGTTCATTCAGATGCATTAAATTACAACCGCCGGGACACAGCATTAGCTTAGGAGGTTTTTAGAAGCTCCCCAAGTGCTTTTTTTTTTTTGCCGTACGCGGCCCTCTCACTGTTGTGGCCTCTCCCGTTGCGGAGCACAGGCTCCGGACGCGCAGGCCCAGCGGCCATGGCTCACGGGCCCAGCCGCTCCGCGGCATGTGGGATCCTCCCGGACCGGGGCACGAACCCGTGTCCCCTGCATCGGCAGGCGGACTCTCAACTACTGCGCCACCAGGGAAGCCCTCCCCAAGTGCTTTTAATACACTCTTGGATGAGGACAAAGGCCACTGTTTTCAACCAGCCTTGCAAAAATATGTGTATATACATGTACACACACACATATACACATACATGTATACACACATACATATATACACACACATATATACACACACGTATATATACCCACATATATATATGAACAACTGTGCCTCAGAAGAGACAAGAATTAGGACCCCCCGCCCCCGCAGGAATCTCCACAGGAGTCACGGGCATTACCTAAAGCGGTCAGGAAATGACTGCCTCGAAGACGGTTACCACACAACGTTGCAGTTCTGTTTTCAGTCCCCACGGGTCCTCTACCAATGCGCTCATTTTTGAGGTGAGTCGTCAGACTGGCCTGATGTGGCTCCACATCCGCCTCTGGAGCTGAGGACGCGTCTGGAGAGCACGCGGAGGGAAGGCACAGCCCGGCGAGCCCGGCTGGACAGTCAAGAACAGCACCCCATGTCCTCTGCGCCGAGTACGTGTACCGCCCCTCGATTCCTCCAAATATGCCAACTGCACCCACATTCCAGCGCCAGCAACGCCACGAGCTCCCTGTGCCTGGCAGTCTTACAAGCATTAGTGAACACATTTGTTTTCCCGCAAGAACGTGAGCAGGAGAGCTGCGGGGTTTTTTGTGTTTTTTTCAGTACTCGTGCCTCTCACTGTTGTTGCCTCTCCCGTTGCGGAGCAGAGGCTCCGGACGCGCAGGCTCAGCGGCCATGGCTCACGGGCCCAGCCGCTCCGCGGCATGTGGGATCTTCCCGGACTGGGGCACGAACCCGTGCCCCCTGCATCGGCAGGCGGACCCTCAACCACTGCGCCACCAGGGAAGCCCCCGAGAGCTGCGTTTTGATTTTACGTCTTTTTATCCCAAGCCCAGGCAGTCAACTCACTCAGGAGACAGCAGAAGAGCACCATCTTCACTTCACTTCTCTTTGAATCTGGGTCTCATCCTGATGAAACATGAAGAAAGACGTGTTGTGTAGGAGGCGCCGTTTCCACGTTATTCTAACCTGGAATGAACGCTGACATCGTGCGGTCACATCAAGAGAGTGGGACGTGCTGTACTTCGGGAGGAAAGAGGCACAGCCTCCTACCCTGATGCTCCAGCATATGATGTCACCTGCTGGTGCCTCTACTCCCCATCTCCAAGCTGCAGAAACGAAAATATGTGCCTCTGTGGGGACTGGACGGACAAGACGTTGTGTGTGATGTGGCCAGTTGCCCCCATGTCCACCCCCACCCCTTCCCATGCTACTTCCTGGTCCGCCGCGGCCAGAAGAGGGAGGCCCACTCCCTGGCAGCAGGGACTTTGGGTGTGAGCTGTGTTCTGTCCACCAGAGGCAGATGCTGGACAGGAGCGAGAGGCCATGTCCCTGCAGCTCAGCCGTCTGTGCTGGCAAGCAAGGTGTCAGAACTCGGAGGTTTCCTGCAGTGGAGTTCCAGTCCACTGTCCGGATTTTTCAGTCTTGTGAGACCTGTGGCCTTATGTCGGGGCCAACCTCAGAGGTGGGAGCTCCTTGGGCCTGTGTCATCCCGGCGGGCATCCCAGCCACCCGAGAACCTGCTTCCCTGGCCCTTCCCTGACTGTAAGGGCTGCACTCTCTGTCTCTACCCACTTCCACTTTAAATCTCTGGAGAGGCTTCTGTTTCCTACCCTGAACCTTGCCTAATACAGATAAACACAGTGCTTAGTAGAGTTTCTGGCACTTAAAAGTTGCTTTAAAAGTGTTAGCTATTATTATGGTTTATATTTGACCTTTTTAAAACATTTAAAATTGATATATAGTTGATGTACGATATTATAAATTATAGTTGTACAACATAGTGATTCACAATTTTTAAAGGGTATATGCCATGTATAGTTATTATAAAATACTGGCTACACTCCCTGTGTTGTACAATATATCCTTGTAGCTTATTCATTTTATACCTAGTAGTTGTACCTCTTAACCTCCTACCTGTATCTTCCCCCTCCCCACTGGTAACCACTAGTTTGTTCTCTATACCTGTGAGTCTGTTTCCTTTTTGTTATATTCACTAGTTGGTTTTATTTTTTAGATTCCACATATAAGTGATGTCATATATTTGACCTTAGCCACATTAAGCCCGTTTCCTTATCTGTAAAATGGTGACCTGCTTCCATAATTGCTGTGTAGATAAAATCAGATAACGTATGGAAAGTGCTTAGCACCGGGTGTGAGGGTTCAAAACTTTTATCTATAATTGTCATTTTGACTGGGTTCCATTGTTATTTTTTTACCAACGTATAAATTATTTTGATACTAGTCTTTTAGTATTGAACTAAAAATCTTGCATACTTGATAACACCATATATAACAGCACTGTACAAGTGTATGCCAATGTCTAGGCTATTGACCTGTGCCAGATTTCTAAATGTAGTAATACGTTACACAGAGAGCCAGGCTGAACTAAAATAATAATAATATTTTCTCAAAACTAAATCATCTGATTCTGACCTGTGGAATTTTTCTTTGGACTTTGCTCTGTGACCACTAGAGGGCAGACAAACACGGTGGAAAATCAGTACTTACCAGACAAAGCAGTAGAGTCTTGATCTGCTTTTTGAATGTGGGTAGAAGCCATATTTTTCAGTTTCTCCTGTCGCAGCAACCAATGAAGAAAGTAGAATAATGATGCTTCATATGTAAGAACACAAATTTCAGTTAAAGTATCATGTATTTGTTTGAACTTAATAGTTTCATAAAATTAATAAGCACAATTTTCCACCACAGACCTATATAAACTTTAAAGCAAAACCACTCAACGACACATGCATGGATTTCTTAACTTAGAAGAGAATTAAGCAGTGAATGACTCATTAGAATAGAAGCAGAGGCACACTGTGGTATCATAGTGAGCATACCATGCACCTGGGCATATGGAGACCTGGGGATACACAAATGGGCCCATTTTACCATTAGGTGCTGTTGGTGCAGTGCTTGGGGTTTACACATTGTTCAAGACACTAGGAAAAAGTGTGAGACTTGTAGAAAAATCGACTCCCAACTTCAAAATGAAAACTGGTTTTTCAATTTACACACACACACACACACACACACACTCTGAAGCTAACAAACCAGACCCCCAAAACAACAAACATCTGCTGGGGTTCTGATGGAATTGTATTAATCAATTTTCTTAAAATTACCACCTTTACAAGATTGAGTCTTACAATTCATGAATTCAATAGTATTTAGATCGTATTTAATTCCTCTAAAGAATATTTTACAATGTTCTACACAGAGTTCTTGCACCTAGAGTTAAGTATTTGGATTATTTATATTGCCTTAAATAGTATCTTGTTCTTCAAGTTTAATTTCTACTTGTGTTACTGGTATATGCAAATGCAATGATTTCTGTACACTGGCTAAAATCAGCACACTTGCTAAATTCTCTCATTAGTTGATACTATTTATGTATAAAATCTCAACTTTTTGATTATATCTTATGCAAATAATGCCTATTTCCTACTGTGCTAACATTAAAGTGTTGTCTTTTTCTTACCGCGTTGCTTGGGGCCTCCAGTGTACTAGGACACAAAGTAGTGACAGCACATCCTAGCGTTGTTTCTGATATGATGGAGGTCTTCAATCTTTCACCATCAAACACATTTGCTAAGGGTTCAGCAATTTTACTAATCTTTTCAATTTAGCAAGTTTGACTTTATTAATCTCTTTTATTGTGTGTTTCTTCTGTTCCATTAATCTTTTATGCTATCATTTTCTTCCCTTTATATTCTTCGGATTTAATTTGCTGTTCTTTTTCCAATATCTAACATTGAAATGGAGACTTGGTTTGTAGAATTTCTTTTAAAATATATGTGTATACCTTTCATTATAAACTTCCAATAAGTATGGAAAGCAAGTTGGAAATAATCAGTTTTAATTATTCAACCTGAAGTTCCCAGTAACTTCATTCTGAAATTAAATCCTTTAATAATTTTTTATAATATTGTGTGGATTAAAATCATTCTTCTACATCATTAGACCTTGACTTTCCTAACCTTCCATGTTTATTCTCTTCTTTGGTGTGTGCTACTCCATCTCAGATCACACTAGAATGCACTCGCTACAATTCTAGCTTTGGCACCCCACAGCCTGGCCGTATCTAGTCCACCACACGCTCTGCAGTCAACAGAACACTGGATCCACCTGTTAGTCAGTCAGCTCCTGAAATCTCGTCCTGTGAAACCTTTCCTCACGATTGTGTTTTGTGGTTGTTGTTTTACTATTTTGTTTTGTATTTCTCTGTATCCTAATTTAGGGGATATCAGGGTTCTGAATGTTTTAAATAAATGAACCCCATATCCACCTTCTGATCAATTCTTTTTGGTTATCAGGTTTACATTGTAAAGTGAACCGTGATTTCAGTTTACAATAGTGCCCATGTTGCTTTAATTTTGTGGCTGCATTATTTGGACCCTGTTGAATGGGGAGATGAATTTGCTTAACTTCCCCCCATGGAAGGTAAAACCAGATGAAACGAACTGATAATTCTCATTAAAAAAAAAAACAAAGGGATGGATTTATAATTTGGAGTGTGGCACTTCCACAGCCAAGTTTTTAGGTTGTGCAACATTTAACTTGGTTTTGTTCCATGGGTATAGCCTGGCAGTCACCTGACCAGTCCTCTTGGAAGTACATGCTCCAGATCACAATGGGGACATGGGGTCAGAGGGTGCATGAGTCAGCACACGCCCACAAACTCCACGAGGAAAAACAGCTCTAGCCATTTGAGCAGGTATCATTAATCATCTTAGCAGATGGAAAGCCTGTTAAAAAGTGACTCCTTCCAGATGCCAGCAGAGACCACGTTACCAAAGAACTGGTATGGCCCAAGCTCTTCGGATGGAATGATTAAAGGGGAAGGCACTCAGCACAGCCCTAAATAAGGAGAATTACCCATTGCTGGCAGTTTCTGGAAGCCATAATTCCCTGGGAACAGCCCAGATCTTTGGCCTCAATGCAATTCATCCAGGTGTGTTTCTCCAAAATCTCACTGTCATCAGAAAAAGCACACCTCTTTTCTCATCACTCCTGAGGCACATAAAAATCATCATCCCCTATTGCCTGACATGCCCTGGAGTAAACTGGCCAGGCATATATTATCAGTAATTGTACACATTCCCTGAAGCCAAGAATTGCACTTGGCCAAGTTATAGGCATACAATACATATATAAAAAATAGGGGGGCTTCCCTGGTGGCGCAGTGGTTGAGAGTCCGCCTGCCGATGCAGGGGACGCGGGTTCATGCCCCGGTCCGGGAAGATCCCACATGCCGGGGAGCGGCTGGGCCTGTGAGCCATGGCCGCTGGGCCTGCGCGTCCGGAGCCTGTGCTCCGCAACGGGAGAGGCCACAACAGTGAGAGGCCCGCATACCGAAAAAAAAAAAAAAAAAAAGGTATTGATTATTTATTTCTTAGAGAATCAGTCCACACTATTTCATGAACACCTAAAAAAAGTAAAATGCTTATAAAAAGTTGTCCTATAATGGTGGTGAGGATTAGGACCCTTTGAAAAGCCTGCTGTGTCACATGAGTCTATCACTCAACGGGGAAAAGATGGTACATAGTTATCCAGTCATTTTCAGGAATACAATGCGCTCACACTACATTAAAATGTGTTAATGATGATCATAAAGCAAATGTTTCCACAAAAATAACCAGCACAAACTGAGTGATATAGCCCTGAGGGCATTTACTAACATGTTCAATGAGTATCAAGTAAATAAAAGAAGTTGTAAAACAAAAAAATTATGAACATCCAAATGTTCACAGAAAACTTATTTTCCCCTTCCTTTTTATTTTGAAAATTTTGAAATCTACAGAAAAGTTGCAAAAATAGTAAGAGAAACACCCATAGGCCCTTTGTCTGGATTCCTCAATGTTAAGCTTTTGCTGAACTTGTTTCTCGCCTGTGTGTGCGTGTGTGTGTGTGTGTGTGTGTGTGCACGAATATATTCTTGACCATTTGAGAATTACTTGCAGATATCATAACACTTCATCCCTAAATGCAAATCTCCTACGAATGAAGGCATTCTCCTATATAATAATACAATTATGTCACTCAGGAAATATAACAGTAATACGATGCCATTTTCTAATACACGTCCATTTTCAAATTTGCCCAATTATACCAATAACGTCCTTGGTTTTTTTACTTTACTTTTCCTCTCTGGGCTACAATCTAGGGTCACACATGTCATGTCTCTTCAACCTCCTTTAATCTGGGACAGTCTCCCATCCTTGTTTGTCATTCATGATGTTGACATTTTTAAAGGTCCGGGACAGTGGTTTTCTAGAGTGTGCTACAATTTGGATAGTCAGACTCAGTTTAAACATTCTGGGCATTAATACTACGCAGATGAAACGTGTCCTTCCTGGTGCATCAACAATCATGTGCTTCTCCCTTAGAACTTTCTCTCCATGCATCCTACACACAAACTCTGCTATTACTCATCCCCAGACTCTATCGCGGGGTGGGGGTGGAGGGTTACTTTCTCCTGCCGCTGCTAACACGGCCCACCTGCACAGGACGTTCTCTCTGTTCTTCGCCTGCTACCCAAGGGTTCCTTTGTTCACTGCTCAACTCAAGTATCACACCACAAAAACTGTCTCTACTAGACTCCTCCAGGCATATATATCTCTCTCCAAAGTTCCTATAGTTGTCTAAAATCCACCCAGTACTTCATCACAACGAGTAACTTCATTGGTCCCCTTGTATTAATACTAATCTTATCACAGTTGTGTACCTTGTCATCCCACTGGAATGCCACCGAATTGACAGCAGCGACCATGAACCTTGAATTCTCTACATTTGGACTGTATTTCCCAAAGAGCCTATCAGAATCCAGAGCACTTGGTAAACAGTAATTTTGTGGTCTTTGATGAATGAGTGAATTAACATTACCTTAATGGTAAAGGAAAAAACCCATACTGCAGTTAATTCCCCTTTGTATTTAAGAACTCATCCAAGAAAACTGTTTTCAGTTTAGCCCCCCGGGGGCCATACAAATCCCCAGAGATTTTTTCCTACGTCTATATGTAACTGTACTTAAAAAAAAAAAAAAAAAAAAAAAACTTAAACAAATAGTTTAAATTCTCAAGGAAATTTCTCAGAAATTAAGAATGGAGGCCAGCAGCGAGCCGGAGCTCTATGGAGGTGGCAGCTGCAGCAGCGACTCCTCTGAGCTGAGAGTTTCAGGCCAGTCCCGACTCCTTCCTCCCCCTTCCCCCCCCTTCTTTTGTTTTCCGTTCCCCTCCCCCTCCCTTCCCTGTCCCCACAACCGGATCCTGAGGCGGCAGCTGCAGTGGCAGCTGCTGAGTTCTCGGTGAAGGTTTTTCATTTGTTCCACCCCTTCCCTCCCCACCCCATCCATTAATATTATTCTTTTGAAGAGTCTTGGTTGTCAAGCCGCCAAAGTGGAGAGTGCGATTGCAGAAGGGGGTGCTTCTCGTTCCAGTGCTTCTTCGGGCGGAGGAGGAAGTAGGGGGGCACCTCAGCATTATCCCAAGACTGCTGGCAACAGCGAGTTCCTGGGGAGAACGCCAGGGCAAAACGCGCAGAAATGGATTCCTGCACGAAGCACTAGACGAGATGACGACTCCGCAGCAAACAACTCCGCAAATGAAAAAGAACGACATGATGCAATCTTCAGGAAAGTAAGAGGCATACTCAGGAAGCTCACTCCTGAGAAGTTTGACAAGCTATGCCTTGAGCTCCTCAATGTGGGTGTAGAGTGTAAACTCATCCTTAAAGGGGTCATACTGCTGACGGTGGACAAAGCCCTAGAAGAGCCAAAGTATAGCTCACTGTATGCTCAGCTATGTCTGCGATTGGCAGAAGATGCACCAAACTTCGATGGCCCAGCAGCAGAGGGTCAGCCAGGACAGAAGCAAAGCACAACATTCAGACGCCTCCTAATTTCCAAATTACAAGAGGAATTTGAAAACCAAACCAGAAATGTTGATGTCTGTGATAAGCGTGAAAATCCCCTCCTCCCCAAGGAGAAGGAACAGAGAGCCATTGCTAAGACCAAGATGCTGGGGAACATCAAATTCACTGGATAGCCTGGAAAGCTTGATCTTATTCATGAATCTACCCTTCATAAGCGCATCAAAACACTTTTGGAAAAAAAGAAGACAGTCCAACTCAAAGATATGGGAGAGGATTTGGAGTGCCTCTGTCAGATAATGAGGAGAGTGGGACCTAGGTTAGACCAGGAACGAGCCAAGTCCTTAATGGATCAGTACTTTGCCCGAATGTGCTCCTTGATGTTAAGTAAGGAATTGCCGGCGAGGATTCGTTTCCTGCTGCAGGATACCGTAGAGTTGAGAGAACACCATTGGGTTCCTCGCAAGGCTTTTCTTGACAGTGGACCAAAGACGACCAATCAAATCCGTCAAGATGCAGTAAAAGATCTAGGAGTGTTTATTCCTGCTCCCGTGGCTCAAGGGATGAGAAGTGACTTCTTTCTGGACCGTTCATGCCACCCAGGATGAAAATGGATAGGGACCCACTTGGAGGACTTGCTGATATGTTTGGACAAATGTCAGGTAGCGGAATCGGTACTGGTCCAGGAGTTATCCAGGATAGATTTTCACGCACCATGGGGCGCCATCGTTCAAATCAACTCTTCAATGGCCACGGGGGACACATCATACCTCCCACACAATCGCAGTTTGGGGAGATGGGAGGCAAGTTTATGAAAACCAGGGGCTAAGCCAGCTCTACCATAATGAGAGTCAGGGACTCTTATCCCAGCTGCAAGACAGTCGAAGGATATGCCACCTCGGTTTTCTAAGAAAGGACAGCTTAATGCAGATGAGATTAGCCTGAGGCCTGCTCAGTCTTTCCTAATGAATAAAAGTCAAGTGCCAGATAACTGTGATTCCTTCTAGTGCACAACCACCACGCACTCAGACACCACCTCTGGGACAGACACCTCAGCTTGGGCTCAAAAGTAATCCACCACTTATTCAGGAAAAGCCTACCAAGACCAGTAAAAAGCCACCACCATCAAAGGAAGAGCTGCTTAAATTAACCGAAACTGTTGTAACCGAATATCTGAATAGTGGAAATGCAAACGAAGCTGTCAATGGTGTAAGAGAGATGAGGTCTCCTAAACACTTTCTCCCCAAGATGTTAAGCTAAGTAATCATCCTGTCACTCGACAGAAGTGATGAAGATAAAGAAAAAGCAAGTTCTCTGATCAGTTTCCTCAAACAGGAAGGGATGGCCACAAGTGACAACTTCATGCAGTCTTTCCTGAATGTATTGGACCAGTGCCCCAAACTGGAGGTTGACATCCCCTTGGTGAAATCATATTTAGCACAGTTTGCAGCTCGTGCTATCATTTCGGAGCTGCTGAGCATTTCAGAACTAGCTCAACCACTGGAAAGTGGCACCCATTTTCCTCTCTTCTTACTCTGTCTTCAGCAATTAGCTAAATTACAAGATTGAGAATGGTTAACAGAGCTTTTCCAACAAAGCAAGGTCAATATGCAGAAAATCCTCCCAGAAATTGATCGGAATAAGGACTGCATGTTGGAGATCTTGGAAGGAAAGGGACTGAGTTTCTTATTCCCACTCCTCAAATTGGAGAAGGAACTGTTAAAGCAAATAAAGTTGGGTCCATCTCCTCAAACCATATATAAGTGGATTAAAGATAGCATCTCTCCCAAACTTCATGTAGATAAAGGATTTGTGAACATCTTAATGACTAGCTTCTTACAGTACATTTCTAGTGAAGTAAACCCACCCAGTGAGGAAACAGATTCTTCCTCTGCTCCTTCCACAGAACAGTTAGAGCAGGAAAAACAACTGCTTCTTTCCTTCAAGCCAGTAATGCAGAAATCTCTTCATGTTCACGTTGATCTACAAGTCAGTGCCCTCTATGCTCTTCAGGTGCACTGCTACAATAGCAACTTCCCTAAAGGCATGTTACTCTGCTTTTTTGTTCACTTCCATGACATGGAGGTTATTGAAGGAGACGCTTTCTTGACTTGGAAAGAAGATATAACCCAAGAGTTTCCAGGGAAAGGCAAGGCTTTGTTCCACATGAATCAGTGGCTAACCTGGCTAGAAACTGCTGAAGAAGAAGAATCAGAAGAAGAAGCTGGCTAAAAAAAACCAGCCGAAGCCTTAAATTGTGCAAAGCGTACTTTTGCTATGATGTTACTGCATTTGACCTAACCACTGCGAAAATTCATCTCGCTGTAACGTTTTCACAATATTTAAAGCAGAAGCACGTCAGTTAGGATTTCCTTCTGCATAAGGCTTTTTTGTAGTGTAAAGTCTTAATCATAGTCTACCATCAAATATTTTAGGAGCATCTTTAATGTTTAGATAGTATATTAGCAGCATGCAATAATTACATCATAAGTTCTCAAGCAGAGGCAGTCTATTGCAAGGACGTTCTTTGCTGCCAGTTATCATAGGCTGTTTTGAGTTAGAAAACTGAATAGCAACACTGAATACTGTAGAAATGCACTTCGCTCAGTAATACCTGAGTTGTTGCAATATTTGATTATCCATTTGGTTGTTACAGAAAATTTTTTAACTGTAATTGATGGTTGTTGCCGTAATAGCATATTGCCTGTATTTCTACACTGGGCTTTATGTGCTAGATTTTAATATCCTTGAGCCTGGGCAAGTGCACAAGTCTTTTAAAAAGAAACAGGGTTTACTTGTACAAAACTGACCAGTTCTGAGAGATCGTAAATGCCCTTAAAGTGGTCTTTGTGGGTGTGAAACAAATGGTGAGAATTTGAATTGGTCCCTCTTATTATAGTATTGAAATTAAGTCGACTTAATTTATCAAGTCACGTTCATGCCCTGATTTTATATACTTGTATCTATCAATAAACATTGTGATACTGGGGAAAAAAAAAAAGGAATGGAGAAAAAACTCCAAGTTTTAAAGCGCCTCCTCTTTTTTCAAAACAGCATTTTCTCTATTCTTAAAAAAACAGGTCACTTGACCTGAAATAATCATGATAAAAATAACAAAAAATTGAGATACTAAAGAATATCCTGTTATATCAAGTGACTGTAGTATTCATTCTTTATTACTTTGTACATAAATTTCCTGAAAACTCAAGGCTTTATAGCTCCACATGTTCTGTTCTGCTTGCATTGGTACTCACCTCTGTTTTAGTGCAGAGCATATGTTCCAGGGGTAAATACTTCTTTCTATCTCAGACTCATTTATCTCCACATCAACTTACCTCATTGCAGATGAGAAAATGCAGAAGACTCCGGCTGAGGCCGTGCTCTGTCATGGTTTCTCGTTCCTAGGAACACATGGAAGCAACTCTAAACTGCTGTGGATTCTCCTGTTAGTCTGTTAACTAAATAGGGGTGAATTTTCTATGAGGAAAATATTACCAGTAAATGTTTTTGTTTTAATTAGGGCCTGGTTAAGTTGCTAAAGGACTGAGTGAATCAAATTACAACACAATTGATCTTCAAAGTTTGGCTTCCCACACATCACAGATGTCCATCTAAACCAAATGTAATTCTCAAGCATGGTTTATGTCAAGAAAATAACTGCTTATTGAAGCTGCCATGAAGTGCATTCACCCACGCTTTTAACAATAACAAGTCTTACTGTTTTGACACCTTTTCAGGCCTAGTTCAGGTTGGGGGACAGTGCCCAAGGAGGGTGTTCTGTGGTCTTGTGAAATCAGGAAACATTTAAAAATGCAACATAACACAGATTTCAAAAAATACAGACATTTCCAGAGACTTGACAATGTTACTTTGTATTGTGAATCTTCAAAAAGGGAATAGAGGGTTTCCTACTTCGAAAACTTACTTGGAGTAACTTACGACAACTACAGAAGACACAGCCTGAGACACAAGTGTTCCATATATATTTGCAAGTGATTTGAGAGGCAGCATCATTACAATATGGATTGGAGGCAGACAGGCTGAATTCTTCCCCTACCTCGGTCAGTAATTAGCTGACAAGTAACTGGCAAGGCCTTGGACAAAGCATTTTTGTCCCCAGGCCTTAGTTTCCGATTTGTAAAGTGGAGATAAAGTCGTAACATTATTGTGAAAATCAAATTAATAAATTCATAGTGAAAGTGCTATATAAACTGAAAAGCACTACATGAATATGAGTACATATTCTATCTGTATTATAATATTCCAATACATTTCCTTACAGATTCATAATACTTGCTTTTTCTAATTAGAAGTCCTATTCTCTGAGTCTATATTAGTACAAAATAAAGCAATTTTCTGGGCTTCCCTGGTGGCGCAGTGGTTGAGAGTCCGCCTGCCGATGCAGGGGACATGGGTTCGTGCCCCGGTTCGGGAAGATCCCACATGCCGCGGAGCAGCTGGGCCCGTGAGCCATGGACGCTGAGCCTGCGTGTCCGGAGCCTGTGCCCCGCAACGGGAGAGGCCACAACCGTGAGAGGCTCGCGTACCGCAAAAAAAAAAAAAAATCAATCTTCTATCTGATATAGTTGTCTAACTATAGGATCAGGTCATGCAAACATATGACTATGTTTTAAAGTCCTTCTAATTTTCAAATTAAAAAAATGTTTTCAAATAGGGAATAGAAGTATAAATTTACTTGTGTTTTGAAGCAGTAGAAAGATAAACCAAAAACTATTTAAAAATGGTTACTATGGGGCAAGAAACAAAAAAAGGAACTGAATGTCCAAATATATATTTACTTGGGAACCCTGGAAAAGCCTTATGTAATCAAAAAGTATAGTTATTTCAGAAATAAAAAGCTAAGCAATTCCTAAAAATGAAAAAAAAAAGAATCTAATTGCATAACAAATTGTTGACATAAACACACGGAAAAGAATAATTAAAATGCAATATTTTTACAGTCCATCGCTAGTGAGATATATCCTAAGGATAAAAATTACCACAAATAAATCACAGGCTGCATTCAGTAGGTTTATTATTAAAGACATTGGTATTGTTATTTTGAAATTATTATATGTGTATGGTTTAGGATAAATCAAACGAGTAATTAGGTGTATGTCATGTCACCAAGATTTTCAATATAAGAAAATATGGAAAGAAAAGCATAAAACCAAATAAATTAATACACAGTAATCATACATTTGAAATAGAAATATCATTTTGGATACACAATATTTTTCTTATTCTAAAAAATACACATTCTCATTGTTATGGACTGAATGTTTGTTTCCCCCCAAAACTCATTTGTTGAAGCTCTAATTTCCAGTGTGATATATTTAGAGGCAGAGCTTTTGGGAGGTCATTAGGTCACAAGAGAGAGCCCTCAAAAGAAGAGACAGGAGAGAAATGACCTCTTCTCTTTCACGTGAGGTTACAGCAAGATGGTGGCTAGCTACAAGCCAGGAGGCGGGCTCGCACCAGACACCAAATCTGCTGGCACCTTGATCTTGGACTTCCCAGTCTCCAGGACTATGAGAAATAAATGTTGTTGTTTAAGCCATTCAGTCTATGGTATTTGTTATAGCAGCCTGAGCTGACAAAGAAACCTACCTTCATTTATTTATCTTTTTTAAAAATACATATTATGTAAATACCTGTTCACTGAGCAGCTCCAGAAGCAAAAACAAATTGATAGCAATGACCACTTCTGGGGCTTCGATTCTGGTCTCAGAACTTAATTTTCCTCCTTGTGAAACTGACTGATTCCAGGTCTGAGTGGAAAATACGTTGAATAGATCTTTGGCATCTTGTGCTGAAAAGCAAGAAAGCTATCAACGATTATAGATGTCAAAGAAAAGAGACAGAGGAAACAATTAGAGCAGCTCCCACTGGTTAATTTGTGGAATAGTTTGAGCATCGATGGAAATGACTGGAAAGGCCTGAAACAGATCTTATACATATGTAAAATCATGAGTTAGTAATTATACAAAAAAAATTGCACGTGCTCATTGGTTACCTTTGATAGTTACCAGAAGGTTCAAAAAATTGATTTAAAAAAGGGAAAGGATTATGCGTGATGTATTCTGTTGTTTCTGTGTAGAGTTTATTTCATGCTGTTTTTCCAGGGTGTCCGCTGCTTCAACTTAGGACAATTCATAAGGTCACCAGGCTGCCAAAGCCCATCGTGGAAATAAAGCCATTGTTGAAGGCACTGTTGAGACTGATCACAGGTCAGCTTCTGCCTCTTCACCCCTGGTCCTTCTTCTCCCAAGAGCACTACTTAATAAATACCGTGGATGCTAATCTCCATCACAGGGTTTGCTTCCCAAGAGACCCAACCTATTGCAAGCGATCACTGCCATGTGTTGTCTAAGAAAGTACATACTAAGATAGGATTTTAGAGCTGAATCTCTTGTTCCTCAGTTGGCAATGAGAACCCCTTCACGGATGGCAAGTGGCGCTCAGATGGACTCTGGCACAAGGTGGCAGTGTAATTGCTAATATTTTCACCAGTCTGGCATACTGGTGGAAGGAAATGCATTAGCTGGTGCAGGGTGTCAGACATTTGAGAAATGGGGGAAATGGGAACAATAAGGAACAGAATTGGGTGAGCTTAAGTGATACTCTGGAAAAATAAAATAACTGAGAATTTCTTTTAAATTTTGCTTAACACACCATACTTAGGGATGCTTTCTGGAGAAAATAACTGGTTAGGAAAATGCATAATGGAATGATATCTGTCCGTATACGTCAACTAAAATACATCGTGTTGCACAATTCTTAATGTGATTTCTACTTTGTTTTTTTAAAATCTAGATATTCTGTATATAGATAATTTCAAAGTTTGGAAATATATATACAAAAAGTCCACAGTGATCACCTTTAAAGAGTAAGAGTAAAGAAATACTAACTCTATTTTACATATCTCTATGCCTTTTGATTTTTTATACTGTGTATTAATGTTAATTGGGATGAAGTATAAATATTCCTTTTTAAGGAATTTAATGTATAGGTATATATATAAGTGTATATGTATACATATGCATATATATGTATGTTTTAATATATATTCTTATTTAATGAGATTAAGTATAAATATTTCTTTAAGAAAAAAGAATACCATTGTTGGTTTTACAAGTTCTAGTAATCTGTTCCTATCATCCTTTTCTCTCTATCAAAACAAATTTTTAATTCTGTACTAGGCCATGGATTTTTCAAAATTATGTTCCCTGACCATAAAGAACTTCAGTAAAATTAACCTTCATCTTTTATGGATTTAAAACGATCTTTACCTTAACTTCACTCAAGTAAGAGCATTTCTTAAATTATTTTGTAGGGGACATTAAATTGAACTGGGCCTTGTGCTATAAGGAAGCGTGTAAAAAGTCACAGGAGACCAGCCCTAATGAGAATACATTGCATAAGCTACAAAAACATAGTTAAAAATAATCAGAGAGTTGAGGAAAGAAACTTAAAGGAACAAATTCCAAAAAATGTTGAGCCCTTCCTGGTAGAGAAGTGAGCCACACTGCTTTCCTCCATGTAGGAATGGTGTAGAAAAAGGAGGAAACTACCATAGAGTAAGAAGCAACTACCCAAACTCTTAATTACCTCTCAGTGACCGTGTGAGGGCTGGCGTGATGAATTAGCATCCCCAGGAGCCCCAGCCTCAGAGCAAGTCTGCTCCCACTCGCCATTTCCCCACAGACCTTTCTGCACATGGACGTACACCTGTGGACAGGGCAAGGCACATAGGGCCTTCCTAAGAGAAGCAGCCTGCTGAGGACTGGGGACATGGCAAGAAAAGTCCATCTGAGGCACTTCAGGCTCTCAATGGATGCAAGCAATCACTATTGAAGTTTGATGGTGAGGCAGGAAGAGGAAGAGAGATCTCCCAAGGGTCAGAAAACTAGCGAATAAATAAATAAAGAGCACTCTGAGCAATTAAAAATCTAGCAGCTAGGGCTTCCCTGGTGGCGTAGTGGTTGAGAGACCGCCTGCCGATGCACGGGACACGGGTTCGTGCCCCAGTCTGGGAAGATCCCACATGCCGCGGAGCGGCTGGGCCCGTGAGCCATGGCCGCTGGGCCTGCGCGTCCGGAGCCTGTGCTCCGCAACAGGAGAGGCCGCAACAGTGAGAGGCCCGCTTACCACAAAAAATTAAAAAAAAAAAAAAAAAAAAAAATCTAGCAGCCGGAGTGCAGAAAGTAACTTGGCTATAAAGCATACGAGAGCCTTGAGATCTGGCTCAGATCCAAGTGCTATCAAAGCGAAAGTCCCGATCCAACCTTCAAAACATTTGAAGCCAGTGGTGACCTAAAACTTACTGAAGCTATGGCAGAGTAGAGACAGCTGACTTTAACCAGATTATAGCAACTTAGCCGCCCAGTCTAGAGGCTTGACAGAAAAAAAGACGCTTGATTTGGGGGAGGGGTGTAGTAAATAATATTACTTCAGTCTTTACTGTTCTTTTACTCACAATCCCATCATAAAATCCAGAATTTTGAGACAACCTAAGTGAGAAGAAATGATCTGTTTGAAACAATACATAGTCAAGAGAAAGAAGCCCACAGATGGCATGTTGGAGTTATCACAGGGACTTAAAATATTTACAATAAATATTATAAAGAATCTAACAGAAATGACATTCAACATATGAAAACAGATGATGAATTACAGCAAAAAGATGGAAACTATTGAAAAAGAAACACATATAAATGCTAGAAATAAAAAAATGTAATATCAGACAAAAAGTTTATCCAATGGCTAATCAGAAAACTGGACACGATTTTAAAAAGCCATTTGCTTGAATACAGATCAATTAAAATTATCCAAACTGATGCACAAAAAGGAAAAGAAAAAGAACAGAATATCCAAGATCTATGTGGTGACACCAAACTTTCTGACATACATATAATTGAAGTCTCACAAGGAGAGAAGAGAGAAAATTGAAAAACACAACAACAACAAAACAAACAAACAAACAGAGAAGTAATTCATTAAGAAGAGATGATGGCCAAAATTTTTCAAAAATTGATGAAAGACTGACCCACAGACTAAACATCTTAGCAAACCCTAAGCAGAGTAATTCTGAAAACTCACACCTACTCATGTCTTAGTCAAACTGTTGAAGACCAGAGAAAAAGAGTATACCTTAAAAGCACACAGAGAAAAGTTCCAGTTCTGGAAACCTAATGGTGGAGTGACCTGCGTGGGACTGATCCTCCTACAGATAACAATCATAAACTCAAAACAGACATTTTTATAAACAAAAATGTGAAGGCATCAGTGTACAACAACGAAAAATAGCAGGCAGAAAACAGGTGAGGAGTCTACCTTTGAGAAAAAGGAAGCGCACTAGGTGCCATCCATGCTTACGGGCTCTCTGCATTAGGGCACTTCCTGGAATGTTTACGGCAGGGTGGGTAGAACTCAAGCAGAAGGCCAATTCCTTAAAATAAATAGGTGACATCAGTATAGATACAGATACAGATATAGTCGTACAATGGAAAACTACTCAGTCATAAAAAGGAGCAGACTATTCATACACACAGCCTGGATGCATCTCAGAAACATTATACGGAGAAAGAAAGCTACGGTCTCATTAGGTTGAGATGTCAGGGAATGTAATTCAGATCTGCCGAAGTAGCTAGAAATGAAGGAGAGAAATACCAGAAAGGAGGGAGCCACAGAGGAAACAGCCTCAGAAGATGACTAAAACTTCACTCAGACCCTTGGCTGAGCCCTGATCTGTGGTACAAAGGGCTTGCCCCAGCAGTACAGTGGAAATCGAAAGTAGGGCAGCTCAAATGGTGGACCGGAGATTTTAACTGCTGCCCACAGAACAGGAGACAGAGTTTGGAGTTTTAATTCATCAGAAGAAGGGCTTGTAGCCACCTCAGAGTTTTCACTGGCATCACAAAGTGCCACGTCTTAGGAGTAAAGACAATATCCCAAGACCAAGAAACTTGTCCCAGAAATAGGGAAAAACCAAAATGTACTTGCCCTAATGAAGCCTAAAATCAAGCCTCCATAAGTTCAAACTTCTCAGTGAGTAACTGAACTGCCTGCTAAAACAATAATTAATGCTCTTTAGAAGAAGATAGGAACGTACCATCTCTACAACATTTTGTCCATAATATACTGCACACAATAAACATTTATTGGGCATTTCAAGAAAAATCTGGGTGATAGCCTAGTCCCCCACAATCGCATGAGCCACTTCTTTAAAATAAATCTCTTTATATATATTGATTCTATTCTCTGGAGAACCCTGAGATACATAGAGAGAGATACATAGATACGTATTCTATTTATTTCTATGACTAATACAGTCATGCAATGGAAAACTACTCAGTCATAAAAAGGAACAGACTACTCATACAATCAACATGCATAAATCTCATAAACACTGTGTTGAGTTTAAAAAGCCAGATACGAAATAATACATATTCTATCATTTCATTTATATGAAGTCTAAGAACAGATAAAACTAACCTATGATGATAGAAATAAGTAAATCGTTGTCTGGGGAAGGTGGGTGTGGGTGTGTATTGGCTGGAAATAGACAGGAGCCAACTTTCTGGAGTGATGGAACTGTGCCACGTCTTGTTTTGGGTGGTGTTACATGGGTGTGTACCTTTGCCAAAACTCAGAGAACTGAATGGTCAAGATCCATGCATTTCATCCTGTGTAAATTATACCTTTAAAAAACAGCATGTGAGGGCTTCCCTGGTGGCGCAGTGGCTGAGAGTCCGCCTGCCGATGCAGGGGACACGGGTTCGTGCCCCGGTCCGGGAAGATCCCACATGCCGCGGAGCGGCTGGACCCGTGAGCCCTGGCCGCTGAGCCTGCGCATCCGGAGCCTGTGCTCCGCAACGGGAGAGGCCGCAACAGTGAGAGGCCCGCGTACCGTAAAAGAAAAAAAAAAAAAAAGCACGTGAAAAATTATATATTGCATCAAATTTCAACTATGTATGTATGCATACATTTATTTCAAATATGAATTTTAAAAAACAAGTCATTGAATCTTTGTAGCTAAATATGTCCATTATTGACTTAGCATCAGCTGTAATATCCAAACCAGTGTTCCAGTGTTAGCATTTCTTTTCCTGACCAGAGCTGAAATACCTGTAGCCCCAAATTCCAGGACCAATTCTGTCCCAGACTTGCTCTCTAACAACATAAATGTCTTTGGCAGCCTTCCTGAGGTTCCACAAATCAAGCTCCACTATTTCCTAACTCTTATCCTTTTAGATCCCACACATTTCCTCCCCCCACACACACCTAACACACACACACACACACACACACGCACACGCGCGCGCGCACACACACACGCACACCGCATCTTGGACTGTCCTTCCTTAACTACCACCCGAGGACTGTTAATGCAGATCCCTCTGGACACTGAGTTTTACCATCAAAATGAACTCCCTTTTCTGTACCTAAAGGCAATCAGTTTTCCTCAGGGCTGTTTCTTTCACAGCTTATTGACTCTTTGGCTATGATATAAGGGGGCAAATTTTGAGGTCACTCTGGAGGAAGAACAAGAGTAACTGCAAATAGTGATGCCACACTGTCAGAAGGAGAGAAGAGCAAACAAAGAGTGGATACATGTATACGTATAACTGGTTCACTTTGCTGTACACCTGAAACTAACACAGCACTGTAAATCAACTAGACTCCAATAAAAAAATTTTAAAAAGGGATGAATGATTTGAGGTGAAAAGTAAAAAAGATAATCCACTTCCTTTTCTTAGGCTCTCCAAAATTTGTTCATTTGATTATATTTCCATGAGATATTTTGGGCAAGATAGAAATTTCTGTTTTGGTACCATAACCTCCTGTGATAGGTGAGATGCGAGGATGCTAGTATTCCCACAAAAAGTGTGCAATTTAACAAGGCAAGGACTTATGGCAAGGACATTGATGTGAACAATGGAACTTAAAGCACAATGGAACTCTCCTGGGTAGCATATTTTCCATGGCAGCCCTGAAATCCCATCACATAGACATTTGCTCACTCTGTCTACTGGAAGCTCACCACTGCCTGTCCATACAGATATAGGGACCTGACTCCTTTGCGTTAACTGATACCCCTGCTCAACTGAGAGTAAGACTTGCCCATATGTGTTCTTGAGTCAACACTCAATACACCTGTAGACAGAAGCTCAAAAGGAGTGTGAAGGACACAGGACTTACTGGTTATAAAACTTTAAACAGTCATTTATCTAGGTCCATAGAGGACATGGGACTAGTAAGGTCAGAGGAGTGCCAGAGGAGTCCCTACTTCTGTTCTTAAGAAGCCCCACTTGAGCTTCGGGGAATTGTTTAACCATTTGGGGGACCCCTCAGGTCACAAATGCAAGGTGATACTGCACTTAGACACCCAACTTCAGCACTGTGATCACTGCAGCCTGAGCAGGTTCACTGAAGTCAATACTTGCATCAAGCAGTGAACTTGCACTTGAGTGAAAGTTATAATTAATCTTGTTGTTTTAATATCAATTGTGGTTAAAGTTTAACATATTAATTATATCCATATGTTATTAATTCCTTACAGGCTAAGATCAAGTTTTAATATTTTTTGGTGTCTCCCAAAAGACTTAAGACAGCCTGAATATATACATTTGGTAATTGGATTGAGGAATAATCAGCTGTTTTGTTTTGGTCTTGCCCAGGAAGAAAGTTAATTCCCTCAATCCACCCAGGGTTATCCCATCCTTTACCACTGAATAGATCCATCAGTTTGATCTCAGATCTCTAGAGACATTTAATTCATTGTGAAAACTTTTTCCTGGGGAGAGAATAAGTATTTATCTTAAAAAGTAAAATAACATAGGGACTTCTCTGGTGATCCAGTGGTTCAAGACTCTGCGCTTCCACTGCAGGGAGCGCGGGTTTGATCCCTGGTCCAGGAGCTAAGATCCTGCAAGCCACACAGCATGGCCAAAAGAAAAAGTAAAATAAACTAATCTGTGGAACAGGAGGAAAACAGGGAGATGGTAAAGGAGGAAGAAGAGGAAAATGAAGAGAAAAAAGCAGAAAGTACAAGAAGAAGGAAGAAGAAATGTAGAAATGGCAAGTACACAAAATCAGGAATTAAAAAGATACTTCAGTTTTATCCTCTAAATTCTTAGGCATAAACGTGTATCTCTCTGACTTTAAAAATTAGGATAAATCATTACTCTATATAATATTGATTCTATATGTTAATAATTACTCCTAATTGAGATTTCTGTTTTCAGTTTCTAAAGAAAGGTACAGATTACAATTTTTAAAGTACTATTTCATCCTCAATCCAAGAGGCCATTCCATATATTGAGTAAATTCCTATAACGTAAGTACACATATCATTCTTGCATACATTTGAAGATCAAATGAAATAATATCAGTATACATAAAAGATTTAAGCACCCAGTATATGTATGGGAAATGAATATGGGCCAGATGAGGACACGTTTATAGAAGTAAAAAAACTCAATATGGATTTACACACAAAGAGGCAAAGAGGCACTATCACCATGATGAGTATCTGTAGGTCTCTAGTCCTGTGCTTACTGATGTAAGATTTTTTTTCTTAAATATTATATAAACATTGAAAAAATATTTATTGATTGTCTTATCTGTCCTAGCAGTTAAAAAATACGTAAAAATATATATATTATATGGAGACAGACAATAAATAAAATATATAAAATATATAAAAATATATAATATGCTATATGTTGAAAAATACTAAGGCAGGGAAGGTCGCTAGAAATTATGAGTGGGAGAGTCATCCCTTTAAATTAGGTGGCCAGGGAGAGCTTCACTGAAAAGGTGGTGTGTGAGCAAAGCTCTGAGAGATGATGAAGGAAGCCTTGTAGATATCTGGAGGAACAGCATTCCGGGAGGAGGGACAGCATGAGTGGCAGCTCTGAGCGGGGAGATGCCTAGTGGGTTTGAGAAAAAGCCATGTGAGCAGTGTGCCTGGGAAAGAGAGTGAGAGGAGAGTAACAAGAGACACAGTCACAGAGGGAAGGAGGGCACAGGGGTGAGGGTCTGGCAAAGCCTTGAACAACATTGTCTTACTCTTAGTAAGATGAGAAGCCGTTGGAGGAGTGTGACCAGAGAAGTGAAATTATCTGTTTATGGTGGATGATTATTCCAGATGGTGTGTCTCAGGGTCACTGTTGAAGGGGAGAGATCAGTTAGGAAGCTATAATTGCAGCAGGTGAGAGGCCATGGTGGCTTGGCCTGGGTGGTAGCAGTGAAGGTTAAGTGAGAAGTGTTTGGATTCTTGACCCTATCATCAAATTGTTCACTGTCCACCTACAAGAAAAAGTCCAGACAATTTTAATACTATTTTCTTAAAAAGAGGGAAATAGATCATTAGGAGCAAAGTGGTATTAATGAAGCTATAAATTTAAGACAGATTTGGGGAAAAAGTTAAATTAAACAAAGCGAGACACATGTGAATGACTAATAGTGCTTAACTAAAAATAACTGCTGATATTCATTGTGTTCACTTCATGCCAGGGACCAGGTAAAGTCCTCTGCATGCATCATCTCCACCCCCTTCATCTCCACCACAAACCGATGAGTAAGTGGCTGCTACTGCCCCAACCCTACATGAAGAAACCAAAGAAAGTCTGGAAAGGTTAAGTTGTCCAAGGGCCACAGCTGCGATTTCATTACGATCTGTCTCTTACCAGAGACCACGCTCTAAGCCAACACTATTCTGATTCCCTATATAAGGGAGGGATGGGAAGGACCTTCTAAACTGGTGAATCCATGTGAGCGAAGGTTAGGAATTCGCAGCGTTTGATGATGTCTGGGTGAGAATGACTCCTCTCGGGCAGAAAGTTCATGGTGGGGAACAGTAAGAGCAAAGTGGAGACTGTAGAAGAAGTCCTTGAGAGCTGTGCAGAAAACCTGCAGTTCCATTGACGAGAGAATGAGGATCTATGATGAACATGGCAGAAAGGAGTAATTTACTGGGTGCAGGATGAGTTAGAGGCAGTAGAGATCTGGCAAGCAGAATAGCAAGAAACAAATGTGATCATTCATATGAGGTAATAAGAGTTGATAAAATAGGAATGGAAAGGAAAAGATACATCTCAGCAACATTTCTCAGAAAGAACTTTTGTTTTTTTTTCAAAATCCAACATAGAATTTGGTTCTGAGTTGTTTATAAAAAATATAGAATTTAGACCCCAGGCCAGGTCCACAATTAGTTGTATGAACCTGGACAAGTTACTTATCTGGAACATGTCTTCATCCATAAGCGAAGTTAGAGTAGATTATCTCTAATTTTTCTTCCTTCTCTACATTACTATGATGAAGATTTGTTTACCTGTTTTTAAGCTCCAGCATAGAACAATGTGAGAGGCTTTAGCATTTATTTCTTTAAAGGCATTAAGGTTAAATTTCACCCACAGTGCATGGTACCATGTTTGGAACAGAGAAGATGCTCGAAATCATTTCCTGAATCGAAGTGAATTGAATCAAGAAATCATCAAAGAAAAAGTATGAATTCTAATCTCATGCCCATAACTGACAAAGCCTGAATACAAAAAAGAAAATGTTCAGAACTTGTCACTATTCTTTCCTGCCCTGCTCACTTTCTCAGCCAGGCCTGTTCCGCGCGTGGTCCCTGGACCAGAGCATCACCACATGTGAGGGCTTGCTGTCCATGCAAATCTCGGTTGCCACTGCAGACATCCTTACCCAGAAACTCAGAGGTGGCCCAAGAGTCTGTGTTGTTAACAACCTCACAGGTGATTCTTAGGAACACTGAAGTTTGAGAAGAACTGCTCTAAACTACCCTCAAAATCTGTTTATTTAGTTATGGCCCAGAATGGGATCCTAGGCTTAGAACTGGAGTTTTTGATTAAGATATTTTAAAATACAAAGGTTACTAAATAACTTACCTATAATATGATCACGTGACACAAAGACATAGCTGAATGCATACGCGTGTATATGATCACCCCAGGCACTCTTCCAAACTAGAAGTCACCTCACAGCCCCAGGAAGCAAAGCTATACCTGTGATAATAGTTATTCCAGGGGCTTCCATATCTTCCCAGACACCCTTTACTATAAGAATGTCTCCAAGAAGCCAAAGACAGAGGTAGCTTTATCGGGAAGGCCGTGCTCATCAGCTCTGTCTAAGCAAAAGCCGTTATACAAAAGGAAACGACACAAACAAGTTTGTTTGCTTGCCTGCTTGATTTTCCAACCGGGAAAGACGATCATTTCGAATGGTTTTACCTCTCAGCTCTTTCTGTATCCTGCTGTTCAGCATAATGAAGTAGAGAGAGTGTAAGCTTTGAGAGCTGACAGATATTGGTCCCAAACTTGCTTCTGCTTGTTTTAGCTATGCAACCTCAGACAAGTTCCCTAATCTCTCTGAGCCCCAGTCCTCATCTGGAAATTAAATAAGACACTGTGAGAACAGCACAGTGTTTGACACAGACGAAGTTCAAAACATATTTGCATCCCCTTCTTCCACTTCTAATTTGTCCATAATTTTTATTTCCAGACCCCTTTCCCAAACCCTAGAACTGACATAGAGAATAAGCTCCCCTCCACCCCAACCCCAATGGGATGCACTGAGGAAATATGATTTGGGGAAGTGTGTGCACAAGTATCTCTAATGCTGATTTCCAGATGCTCTGACCCCACAACTACCCACAGGGAAAAGGAAGAGAAACCCCTTCCCACAGCAGGGCTTTCCTTATTTCCAATGCTACAGAAGAATGATCACAGTTCCCAGAGGAAGACTGTCAGCCTTGGAGGCTCTTGGCTACCAAGAGGGCATTTAATAGCCCCGTCAGCATGACAGGCCTTTGGCCTCACTCCCTATTACTTGTCCTAACCTACCACTTTACTGTAAGTAAAATCTTATCTTTTACAAAGTAAAGAACAATCATCTTCAACATTCCACATTCCTACTTTCTCAGCTTCCATTTTGTCTGAGTGATAACAGAGGAGACACAGGGAACAACTCTACTTCTTACTAGTTAGTCAACAAAGAGCCACTTACAATAACATTCACTCCAAACAGAACTCATCCATGTGCTGTCTTGGGTCAGGATCCACTTTCTCACCTGAACCTGAGAAATCTGTCTTTTGGTGGCTCTATCTCAGAACACTTGGGAGTGGCATTCCTGATGACAAACATGCCAGTGTATAGGAGGATGAACAGTTAGCCGCTGAAGTTCTATCGTCTTTTATCTCTTTGGCACTGTTTACATTAAAGTTCTCCACTTTGTGCCTACGTCAGGCTTGTAAAGTCATGAATTATAGAAATTATAGGCATAAAAATAATTAGTTCAAAAGCCTTGTGATAGCCATACCATGTGAGAAATACTCTTGTCTGAATAGTAAAGTACTTTAGATCTTTAGTTCAGTTAACACATATCTTTGCAAAAAGAGAAAGAGGAGTGTGATGGGGGAGGGGATGGGCACGGCGATGGGGGGGGAGCGGTGTAGGATTTTGCATTGATTATGAGGCCTCCGTGGGCTAAAAAACAATAGCGCATTTCATTTTAGGTTTAAGCTAAATGAAATACAAAAATAAAACCACATGCATTTCTCCTTTGGCATCACAGGCTCATCGGTAGAGTATTATCAAATTAGATGTGCTCTGACTGTAAATTATTTAAAGTTACAGAAAAATTCTAAATTCTTGATGTTTATCCCTTCTAAATCTTAAGGATTCTTTCCGCATTATAGGACCAAAAAAATAGAAACAGGCAATGAAAATGACAGGCCTTTGGTTCCGAATTTCCTCTGCCCAGGCTGCATGCAGGGCGAGGTCAAACACACTACAAGTGTGTGGTCTGGCCGCCGCTTTCCTGACACCCTGCCTACCTGCAGGTGGCAGGGAGCTCTCTCTCCGCACGCCCTTCTCCGTATGGAAGCAGGACCACCCGTCACATCAAACCAATTAACAACATCTCTACTTGGCCCTTGCCTCATTTCATCCTACAACCTGCCATCAATTCAAGTTTATTCATTATCATTCAACAGGAGGTCGTTTTCGTTTCTGAGAATTTTTCTTAACCACTAAAAATGAATTCTCTTAGGCCACAAGCTTACCAGGGCAAAGCAAAATATATGTTTTGTGATAGCAAAAACAGGCTAAATGGTACAGTTGTGGCCAATGTTACTTGAGTTAATTCTATCTGGCAACACTTTGGGCTTGATCAGCTTACAGAGATGTTTTCTTTTCTGCTCCAGGATTCCCAAAGACATTCCTGGTTTCAAAGAACAGAACAGTTTATTATTTCAGTCTGTGTTAGTACTTGGAGACCAAAGAGATCTATTATATTGCTTTTTATAGTCGGTTAGTAACCACCATGCCAAGATTCACGCTGCATTCTCTTTTTTATGGTGACTTCTGCTGACACACAGTGAGTTAGGTTGATTCCGCTCAATGACTATAAAATAGCGACTGTATTACTTGACAAATAAGCTGTGCCCCCAGCTCAACTCTTGAAACTCAAAGGGGTATATGTCCTTAGATAGACAAATACATAGATAGATACTTATAGATACATACATACATACAGATATATAGTATTTGCCTCTGTCATGGAAAGAACTCAGATTTTGTTGTTATTAACTCTTTCAATCATTAAGTAGCTAAGGTTGTGAATTCACCCAGTCAAATTTGCAAACATAATGGTTTTCTTTCTTTAAGGCGGTCAAAAGGGAATGGGATTTATATTTATTAAGCACCTATTATGTACTTGGTTTCATGCCAGGTGTTTCATATTTGTTCTATCATTTAAAATTTCACAGCCTTCTAAATCTCACCCTATAATTCAGAGTTGATGTACCACCAATACAGTTTTCATGGAGGAAAGGCACTCCAAGCAACAGGGATGGTTGGAAGCATTTAAATTCAGGATCGAAGAGACCAGGACACACATTCTGCCTCTACTATGTGTTCTTGAACGTCAAATCCTTGTTTTTTTATTATAAACTGGGGATAATAAAACTACCTCAGGATGTGTTTGTAAAGATTAAAGGAGACAATGCAAAAAAGCAGCTGGAAAGTAGGACCTCAGTGTCGGTTTGCTTCTTCTTCCTCTCCTTCCTCTCTCTACAGGTTTCTCTCCTGTCTCATACTCCACTTCTGTTGGCTTGTCAGCTAAAAAAATCAGGAAATGGCAAAACTGAAAGCAGTCTCAGTGACCATCAAGGGACCTCATTCAACAAATGAACAGAATAAGGTCCAAAGTGTTTAGAGACGTTGACACAGCTAAGTGGTGGCAAACTTAGTAAAACAAACAAACAAAACCAAAAAACACCCAAATTTGATGCCGTTTCTGTTATACCTAGCTAAGGTACGTAGCTAAATTAAAGATTAGTCATGTGTTACTCACCCTCCACACCCCCTCTCATTCTAAACTTAATTAAGAATTCTTAACCCTCCTACACTGTTAGTGGGAATGTAAATTGATGCAGCCACTACGGAAAACAGTATGGAGCTTCCTCAAAATCTAAAAATAGAGCTACCATATGATCCAGCAATCCCTTTCCTGGTCATATAACTGGACAAAACTATAATTCAAAATGATACACACACGCTTATGTTCACAGCAACACTGTTCACAATAGCCAAGACATGGAAACAACATAAAAAAAGAATGAAATAATGCCATTTGCAGTAACATGGATGGACCTAGAGATCATCATACTAAGTGAAGTAAGTCAGACAGAGAAAGACAAATAACATATTATATCACTTAGACGTAGAATCTAAAATATGATACAAATGAACTTATTTATGAAACAGAAACAGACTCACAGATAGAGAACAGACTTGTGGTTGCCAAGGGGGGAGGGGTATGGAGGAAGGAAAGACCAGGAGTTTGGGGTTAGCAGATGGAAACTATTATATACAGGGTAGATAAACAACAAGGTCCTACTGTATAGCACAGGGAAATATACTCAATATCCTGTGATAAACCATAATGGAAAAGAATATGAAAAATAACATATATATGTATAACTGAATCACTTTGTTGTATAGTAGAAGTTAACACAACATTGTAAATCAACTATACTTCAATAAAATAAATTTTAAAAAAAGAATTCTTAAACCTCTGTGTGTAATGCAAACTGTGAATGTATAGTTCTATGTGCCTCAAAATGTATATAGTGACAGCCTGCAAATATTATCCACATGCCCTACTTAACAGTTGCAGCTCCTGTTCAGATAATCATTGCTATGCAGAAATGCTGACCCACTGTTGCTGGACACTTTTCAAGAATACACAGACATCTGAATATTGATGCACCAACAGAATTTTTTTCTATTTTTTTAAGCATTAAGAAGGCCAAACAAACCACCAGTTTTGCCTTCTAGAATAATAGATAAAGTGAAGAAACAAGGATTCAACGATCTAAGACCATCCATACAAGGTCAGCACTCGGTAAAGGAATTCGGGGAGAATAGACAACTCTTTTCCTCCTACTTTCTGTTTCCACTGGCTTTCATTTTAAACTGGGTAAAAAGTGAGCTTTTGCGAGCTTGTTCTATCATATTTCCTCTGCATTCTTTGAAGACCACAGCTCACAAATAAGCCCTTAGCAAACAGTTGTCAAGTGAGTCACTGGTTGTGGGACTGGTACTAATTTCCTTCACCTCCCATATACACTTCCTTGATTGCTTCATTCTTTCTCCAAACATTCATCCAATAAACATTCGCTGAGCACCCACAACCTCTCAGGCCCTGTGCTGGAGATGACAAAGAAATAGATAAGAAACAGCTCTACCTTCAAAGAACTCCAAGTCTAGAGGAGGTCATGGATACGGAATCGAGTAACTCTTTTTGATGATATATAAAAGTTATATCGGGGATGATTCCCTTTCAAGTGGCATTTACTTTACTTCCCACCACATCTCATATGGCCACAGAAGAGCTCAGAAGCTTAAAAAAAAAGAGCAGCTGTCAGTAACGATCAACACACAACGGCGAGACGTGGTGTATGAGAACGGATATAGGTGGTTTTATAAGGACCACGTGATTGTGTGGGGCACGCATGTTGAACAGAGATTGCAGACACCTAGCTCCACACTTCCTTTTGCAGCCTGTGGTGTCAGTGAGCCATGCGTGGAAGGCTTTGCTTCTGGAATAGGAAGACTGATTAACCTGTGAAGTTCTGTATTACTCATCTCAGCAATCATTTGCTTTTCCCGATGCAACACATAAAACTCGTACAAGGCACAGCAAAGGAACTTAGTTAGGTCACCCACATTAATGCAGGACATGTTTCTATTGATAAGCTGTGGGGACACTATCTGTTAAAATATATAACAAAGCCAAAAGATGCTGGGCTTAAACAAACAGCATCTCTGAGAATCTCAGATCGCAACTTATAATCATATGACAGTTTGGGGGTAAACGATTCAGCAATTTTTATTTAAATTAAGCTACCCCAAACTATTCTAGATGAAATTATATTCTGCATACCTATTATTTGCGTAGTACTCTTATAGATACTGCAGAGAGAAGAAGATATACAAAATATGCTTCTGATTCTCAAGGAATTTGCAATCCAGTTGGGGGAGGAAGTTTTAGGCACGTGAAAAAAAGAAGTAGCAAAACCAGGCACACGCAATACATTTCCAGATGACTGATGCTGATAATCAGAGATGGGTATAGAGTTCAATAACCATAATTATGAGTTAGAGCAATGTAGAAAGAAATCGTACTTGATGTGAGCTTTGGAAAAGAGAACCAGTCGGATAAAACAGAAGAATAAGAGAAAGAGGAATAAGAACAGGAAGGAAAGGAGAGTGGAGCAAAGGCAGAGGAGTGGGAAAGTGGGAAAGCTTTAGGGAAGTTTAGGAAACAAGGATTGGACTTGGCTGAAGCAGAAGAATAAGAACTAGGGCTGAGAATCAGGAGGATATCAGACTAGCGAGAACATGAATGCAAAGCCAAGGAGTTCAGACTTCCTTCCACAGGTAATGCTGAGCCACTGAATACTTTTCATCGGCAGAATGATGTGATAAACCTGGAGACTGGGTGCAGGAGAGAGAGCAGGAGTTAGAGGTAGGACCAAGTATGTGGGGAGAGATGAGAGGTTCCCATGATGCTAATCATTTGGCATTTCTTCAGATGAATATAGTCTCTAACTAGCTTGTTCAATATCTATTTAGTAAGGTGTGAAGGAATGTTCTCTAAGCCTAGATTATATGCCACTTTATATTTAAAATAGTTGTATTATGGTCACTGAATACAACATTGTCACTCTTTTGGAACTTTCTGGTTTTCAAGTTAAAAATTCTTTCCCACTTTTCAGAATTCAGGCTTTCCCTCTTCCCCGCCCCCGCCATGTGATTCCTTGTAACATTCAAATTCTTGGCATGGGTTTAAAATGTAGATCATGAAGCCCACCCTGTACCCCAGAAAACAGTGCTATACAGTGCATTATTCATTTTCAGAATTTCAGGGCATTGAACTGCCTAAACAGAGGAACTCTCAGCTGACTGGTTTCAAGCTTGATGGTGTGGCCTTTTTCTCACTGTGCAACTTCCTATGTACGTGTCATCAAAATACTAAACCCAGGTGGGTCAGTGTCAGTGAGGATGAGTTTGTTCCATTTTCATTCTTGGGCATTGCGTCTTCTGGCAGGAGTAAGACCAAGATTCATCTGGCCAATTATGAAAGTGACATACTTGGAGAACTGAGCGACATGGCATTCATTCTGACGTATCATATAGATATTATAACATCACATAGACAGGGGGCCCAGACGGCTGCCGGGCTAGCACACCTCATTCCCTGAAAGTGATTAGGACCAATTGAGCTTTCCCTCTTCACTATTCAGTTCAATAAAGTCAGTCTGACAGCTCTAGGATGGCTGCCCCCACTTGGGCAGAAACCAGGTGGAGCCGTGCACTAAGGTTCAGATTTGCATGATCACAGAGCCCAGGTCACCCAAGGGTAATGTTAAATTTGACTGTATCTCACCTTCTCCGATCTGGTCCTGAACTTGGTAAGGTGGCTCTGGGGTTACCTCTTCAGCTTTTACTCATATCTGCTAGAAAAACGCAGGTGGGCAGCAGAATAGCCTTTCTTGGATCCGGCAGTAGATCACATGACTTTCTCTACCATATAACCTTTTTGGACTGTACAATTCTTTAACGCTGAACCAACTGAGAGAAATGAAATCCATAAGTAATGAGGCACCATAATTCATAGCATCGGCCTGTAGTCTCTTTTTTAATGTAGCCTGCTTTAGTAGATCAGACACTGAAAGACCCCTACTCATTTCCTCATGCCCGTGCCAAATAAAATATTCCATCCCCCCCCCAAAATTTACGGAACAAAACTCTAAACAGAAAGATGAATACAGGCTTTGGTAACACTGTGTTTTATTAAATCTTTTAATCGGGAATTCTTGAGACCAAAAAATATACAGAAATTACCGTAATTAGAAACTTTAGATCTCTAAGAGGCCTTCACAAGTGATCAATAACAGTACTCTAAGTTTCAAAACTGATCATACTGCATGAGTAGAATATTGTGATAAGCAAGTTGACAGTTGTTAACCATTCCATCTGAGTGAGGTTCTGTCAGTTGTGGAGAATGAATTGGTGGTTTTGTTCACACACACACCAAAGATGAGTGTAAGAAAACTCACACCACCACTGAGAGTATAGACCTCGCCAAGAGAAATATGAATTCTCTCTGAACATGCCCTGTCATCCTGCTATATGTTTCAATCCAAAGCTTCGACTCTGCCCACATAATCCTATATAGGAGAAGGGAAGCCATTTCTCCCTAAAAAGAGCCTTCCTTAACAGCTGCTATCTGAGGGTCGACAGAGCACAACACTATGCAGCCCGCTGTCAGCAGAACCAAAATACAGTCTGAAATCAACAAGAAAAAGGTATACATTATGCACTTTTCCAAGACATAGTTCCGGAAATGTGGAGTTTGTGAGTTACTAACCATGGGATCCTATCCTTACTTCTAAAGACAGACAAAGCTGCTGTAGCGGTTTGATTACCTCGTGCATACAATGTCCTGTAGAAGAACACATGCTAGACCCGGGGTGAGAAGATGGGCAGACACTGCCACTGATCACCTATGGCAGCCTGAAATAGACAGTTTTCTAGATCTCAGCTTTCCCATCTGCACATTAAGGGTGACTTGTAGATGGGTCTTTACAAAACAATGACAACTGAAATAGGCACTACAACAGAGTAAGGGCTGCGTGGGGGAAAGGTCTACTCCAAGTGCTTCAAGAAGTTAGGGAGAGGCTCTGAGGAAGTGACGTTTAAGTCACAATTTGAAAGATAGGAAAGAGTGAATCAAGCAAGTAGAGGTGGAGTAGGGAGGTGAGTTAACTGTGAAAGGGTGACTTTGCCCGAAGGAACGTTTCGAACTTTACCACCAAAGTAGCAACACTCAACAGCACGCCAACCAAGACAGCCAGTACGTATTACAGAAAACATTACATCACGCCTCTCAATTTTCTTTGCTTTTTCCACCACTTATTCCCTGTGCATCAATAATCCCTCCATGTGTGTTATTTGAGCTCTTACTACTGACTCAAGTGTTCTTCAAAGTATAATCATGATCCCCAGAGAGAACTGGCTTAGAAAAAGTACGTTCTGGGGCTCCACCCTGGAATGACTAAACTGCAGTATCTGGGGGAGAGGCCCCGAAATACGCATCTGTAACAACCATGTCAGGTGACCTCGGTGGGCTGGGCACTAAGCTAGGTGTTGCATACAACATCAGAACACATGCTCGTGTTCCCTGACCACAAGCACCTCATAATACAGTCTAGGCAACAGGGCACATGTACCTGAAAATATACTTAACACGGTATCTTGTCAGGATACAGGATGTAACCCACCAGTGGCTGAGGAAGGAGTTCAGGTGTTGGAGATCAAGGGAAATATCAGCTTTTATGATTTTAGGCCTTTGCTTATGCATCTCCAAAAGTCAGGAATGTCGTGATCCTTCATCCTAATCTGTTAAGGCCCCGCAGAAAACCTACCTTTGTGATCTTTTCAAAGGGTCACTACCTGCCTCTGCCTCTGGTTCATAACAGTGTGTTCAGAGCCACGCTTATCGGACTATACGCTACTTGGCTGTATATGTGTCTATCTAGCTCCTAGGTGGTCAGCATGTCAGACATGGGCTTTGGATTCAGAGTGTCAGGGCTCTATCATTTACTTCCTGTGGGCCTTTAATAAAATAACTTAAACATGCTTGGTATTGGAATTTTCTTCTATATAATGTCATCAGTAATATCTATGTAATGGGATAGTTGGGAAAGTTAAGTAAGAAAATTAATAAAGAGGTCTCACAGTGCTGAGTACAGATTAAGTGCTCAAAATGTCAGCTGAGTTGATTAAATCAGAGCGACCAGTGTGCTTGTGCCCACAGCGGTGGCTGTTTTTTTTTGTCACATACTGAAAAGAGTTTTCATTTCTCAAAAATTCCAGTCAAGAAAAAAAGGAATAGTTTTGTTCTGCCTTCAGGGCCCTGAAAGTTCCCCGACAGAAATATAACATGAACTATATAAACCCCAAAATCCACAAAGTCCTACCAACTACCACCTAAAACACAGAATTTTCCCAATTCCTCCTCATTCGGTGTTCCACGCAATTATTGAGAAGGTGCTGGTAAAAACAGTGCTTTCCCTTAAAACAAACTCATTGACCTTTTGCCCTTTCTAAAGGTGTTTCCCTCTTCAACATTTGAAGAACTATAATGTTTCATTTTTCCCACTGAGTAACCAGTGACCACATAAGCAAGCTGCTGACTGAAATACTGGGAAAGAAGAGAAGGGTAAATGAACCTTCCCTGGGAACTACTACTTACGTCACCAACCTACCCCGAACACTTCTGATACACTTAGAGACTAATCTATCCCTACTGGAGAAATTGGTACTCCTGAAACATTAAGATACCAAGGAGTAAGCACACAGTTGGATGAATATTGGCAAGTGGTCATAATAGGAAATTGGAAATAGAACACTATTCGGACATTAGTAGGGACAGATAAGTTGAATTTGCTTTTCAAAAGTTACCTTACAATTTCTAACACACAGACCCCCAGAGAGTGGGCAGTAAAATATGTTTGAAAGTGTGACCGTGGATAAACACTCTAAAATCTGAATTTTGAGCAATGGTGTGAGAGCAAGAAGCCCTCAGGTTTAGTTAAGAAAGAAAAAAAAGGGCTTCCTCTGAAGAATTCATCATTGCCACTTAGGTGACCTAGGATTTTGACTACTGAGAAAGACAGGAAAGTATTAGCATACAATGGAGAACTGGAATGAAAAAAGAAAAGGATTCTTTTAGTAACTTATACATATCACCACATCTTGTTAATTATCGTCTAAGCACCTTCATATTTCAAATTCCAGGGGTTATCATTCCCCTCTTACTTGTTCTTTTTTTAAAAAAAACAACTTTTATTTATTTTATTATTATTTTTTTTATAAACTTTTGGCTGTGTTGGGTCTTCGTTGCTGTGCACGGGCTTTTCTCTAGTTGTGGCGAGCAGGGGCTACTCTTCGTTGCAGTGCGCAGGCTTCTCATTGTGGTGGCTTCTCTTGTTGCGGAGCACGGGCTCTACACGCTCAGGCTTCAGTAGTTGTGGCATGCTGGCTCAATAGTTGTGGCTCCCGGGCTCTACAGCCCAGGCTCAGTAGTTGCGGCACACGGGCTTAGCTGCTCCACGACATGTGGGATCTTCCTGGACCAGGGCTCAAACCCCTGTCGCCTGCATTGGCAGGCGGATTCTTAACCACTGCGCCACCAGGGAAGTCTCTTGTTCTATCAGCTTCATTTAACACATACAGGCCTCCACCTTTGAAAAGCATTTTCTTTCTTCACTTGTTCAAAGAGCTATCCCTCTTCAGTCCTTCTCCCCACTCCTATTCCCTGATTCTTCACTGGACCATCCCCTTCTTCCTTCTTCTCCTTCTCAGTTCCTCGATATTGCGGTTCTTCTCTGGCTACACTTACAGCACAGGTGTTCTCACCACGTCCCATCTGTGCGCTGGTGTCCTCCAGGTTTCTAGCTCCAGCCCTCTCCTCTCTCCTAAAAGCCAGGCTACTGTATCCAGCTGTGTTCAACATCTCCTAATGGGCTTTGCAGATGTAACACTTATCAAACTGAACTCCTGCTTCCCACCCACCCACCTATCCAATGCTGTTCCTCTTCCCAAGTCTCCCCCATGTCACTTAGCGCCGTTATCATTCACCTGTCGCTCAGCTCCAAAGCTTGAAAGCTTCTTTGATCCTCTCTTTCTCTCACATCCTACGTCAACTCCTTCAGCAGATCCTGGCCACTCTTTGTCTAGATTTTATTGTGAATCTGGACTCTTCCTATGACTTCCGCTTTGTCTAGTGCCCTAGTTCTGGAACAAGCACCATCAGATTTTCCCTAGATTCCTAAACAGTCTCCTATCTGATCTCTCTGCTTCCATTTTTATATGCCTTTCTCACCTAAGTCTATTTTCTAGAGCAAACAGGAATTTTTTTTAATGTAAATAAAATCCCATCATTTTCTTCCTTGGAAACATCTAGTGACTTCCCATATCACTAAGGATAAAACCCAAACTCTTTAGGTTGGTCTACAAGGTCTTCCATTATCTAGGAGCAGTAACACTTTAACCCTACCACTACCTCCATCACCACCCATGACGTCATAGTCTCCCACCACAGAACCTTGGACCTGCTGTTCTTTCTGTCCAGATGCACTTCCCCAAGAGAGTCCCATGACTTGTATTCTGACGTCTTTCAGGTCTCTGTTCAACCACAACATTCCCCTAAAGACTCTCCCTGACACCTGTTCCTTACTCTCTATATTATCCTCTACTTCTTTTTCTCTCATGGCTCATGTATCACTACCAGGCATGACATCATTTATTCATCTATTTGCTTACTGTCTGCCCCATCACTACCTTAGAATGTAAGTCCCAGGAGGGCAGGGCTGTATCTGTTTTGATCTCTGCTCTACTTCCAGTGTCTAGAACAATTCCCAAAACATAATGAGAACTATTAAATTGTTTTTAAATAAAATGAATTACTAATTGAATATATGTAAGCTATTTATTGAGTAAGCCACAAGTGGCTCATATGGGTGTAGTCAATCTTAACGAATTCTCTTGATTTTATCAAGTCCCCAGTTGAATCCCTATGAGCCCGGCTGGCAATAATGGACAAAGTTTGGCATCCTTTTCTGTTTGTGTGAGCGAGATGTCACTTATACACAAATGCAAGTGTTACTTACATTAACAGCAACCAAACCTGGACACTAACCAGTTCCCAGTGAACCAAAAAGTAATATAATATTATCGATAAGTCTGAAGGCACATAGAGTCAAGGAGCTTAAGGCACCAAACATATACAAAGAAACCACGCAAAGAAAAAGCAAGTGATGAGTCTTCACACATGCGGCAGTCAACCTGAGATCACAAAACCATGGGAGGAAAAGATCAAGGCCAAATCATTTAACTCACCTCCACATGATCAACCTACAGAGTTTCCACAGAAAACGGAGAACCTTCTAGGGCCATTTACTATTGTCTGTTCTCTAGAGTTTTCAGAAGACAGTATGAGGTCTACCCACGAAATCCTTCAGTGAATAGGTCCAAGAAGAAACATCTTGGGGGACCCACTGAATGATGACATAATGAATCCAGGCCTCCACACACACCTTAAATGGAGTACAGGTGTCCCAAGGGGAGTTACTCATGAATATCAAGTTAAGCCTTCTTAGTGATTCCAGGAACTAAAAGACTTTCACCATTAGTCACTTTCACAAGGGCTCTATGCCATTTACTTCTGGCCAAGGATCAGGACAGTCATGAGGGAAACCAGATGCTCAGCTTTCATGACAAAACCCTGGGGATTTCTCATGGACAGTCCCCTTCTCTTGGGCAGCTTCAAGTGCATCCAAAAACTAGGGTCATGCACAGAGATACACACACACACACACACACACACACACAAATATACAGGCGCGTGCTAACTCAGATATATCACAAGAGATTACAGGAAAGACATGGATCATTCACAAGTTCCTTTTAGTTTTGCTTTTTCTAATTTATCATTTTCATGTTTTGGAAAGGATAATTAGACTAATGTATCTGAGAATTATGGTATTTGCACATTTGGGGAAGATTCAATCATGGAAAAGCAAGTTGTTAGGTAACATCAAGTATTTTCCACCTGGTTTTTATTTTCATTCATAGCCCACATGCTGAGTGAGAGCAGAGACAGAACGGCCTCCTCTTCGGCACGGGCCTGAGGAGCAGCCAGTATCAAAGACCTGCTGCTGGCCCATGCACACTCTCGAACCGAAAATAACTATCATGAAATAACTAAAGATGGCACTGGATGCGGTTATGGAACATGCCTTCTAATCCAAGGGAGAAACTAGGAAAAGACAAGAATGAAGTCAGATAGGACAGTAGTAGGTGAATGCTATGCAGGACTGAATAAGTGGTTGACTTACATTCCAAAATAGTCTCTCATGAAAAAAAAACTAAAAATAATTCTATCTCACTTTGTTCTGATCTAGCTTCTCTCAGTGGTCTAAAGTAAGAGCTGTAACTTTTCCCCTTTACTCATCAAATACTGTATATGTATCTAAGCAAATATATATATATGTGTGTGTTTATATATGTACAGAATCAAGTAGGCACAAAATATATTCATTTACTTATTCAACAAATATGTACTGAGCACCTACTCTGTGACAAGCACTGCTCAGATACCAGGGAAAGAGCAGTGGACAAAAAGACAAAAATATCTGCTCTTGTGGGAGTTATATTCTAGCACAAGGAGAAAGACGATAAAAAAAAGTAACAAGTAAATACACAGAATGTGACATGATTATAACTTGTGGATGACAATCAGGGAGGAAGGATAAAGTGTTTTGAAGGGTTGCAGTGCAAATATGGTAGTCATGGAAGACTTCATTGAGAAGCAAAGACTGCTGCAAAATCTGAAAGAATTAAGTGAGCAAGTCATCCAGATACTGAAGGGATATTCTTCTAAGCGGGAGTGACAATTGGTGCAAAGGGAATGTGCCTGGCATGGTCCACAATGGTCGGTGGAGCAAAGCACTCAATGAGGAGATGAAGTTAGATTACAGAAGGTCAGACTGCTGAGAGCCCGGTAGTGACTTTGGCTTTGCTCTGAGTAAAATGCAAAGTCAGTGGAGGATTCTGAACAGAGGAGTGAATAGTCAACTTTTTAAAAATGGATCACCCTGGCTGCTATTTTGAGAACAGACTAAAGGTGAGAGATGGAGTGGAAGAGAACAAGGAAGACTAGACAGGAGGTTACTGCTGTGATCGAAGCAAAGGATAAAGATGTCTTAGACTAGGTCAGTGGCAGTGGCAGTGAGATAAGAAGGAATCAGATTCTGAATATTTTGAAGACAAAGCTAACAGGATGTACTATAGACAAGATGTGAGAGGCATCGAGATTGACTCTAAAGATTGTGGCCTGAGCACCTAGAAAATGGAGTTTCCGTACGTCCATGGAGATCAGAAAAAAACTGGCAAGAGCAAGTTAAGAGTGATGGGAAATACAGGGACTTCCCTGGTGGCACAGTGGTTAAGAATCTGCCTGCCAATGCAGGGGACACGGGTTCGAGCCCTGGTCCAGGAAGATCCCACATGCCACGGAGCCTGTGCACCACAACTACTAAGCCAGCGTGCCACAACTACTGAGGCCCGCGCGCCTAGAGCCCGTGCTCTGCAACAAGAGAAGCCACCGCCATGAGAAGCCCGAGCACCGCAATGAAGAGTAGCCCCCGCTTGCTGCAACTAGAGAAAGCCCGCATGCAGCAACGAAGACCCAATGCAGCCAAAAATTAATTAATTAATTAATTTTTTAAAAAGTGGTGGGAAATACAGACATCTTAATTTTGAGAGAACAATTAAACATTCAAGTTGAGATACTTCAATCTCGAGTTAAAAGGAGAGATCCAGGGCTTCCCTGGTGGCGCAGTGGTTGAGAGTCCGCCTGCCGATGCAGGGGACACGGGTTTGTGCCCGGTCCAGGAAGATCCCACGTGCCGCGGAGCGGCTGGGCCCGTGAGCCATGGCCACTGAGCCTGCGTGTCCGGAGCCTGTGCTCCGCAACGGGAGAGGCCCACGTGAGAGGCCCACGTACCGCAAAATAGAAAAAAAAAAAAAAGGAGAGATCCAGAGATATATATAAATTCAGGTGCTTTTCAGCATATGGATGGTATTAAAGTGACAAGAATGAATGAGATCACTCAGGAATTAGTGAGAACAGAAGAGAGAAGTGGCCTTGGGCCACTTCAAAATTAAGAAGTCAGGCAATGAAGAGGAACAAGCAATGGAAAATGAAAAGAAATGGCCAGTAAAGTAAAAGGAAAATCAGGCTTATTCTGGAAGACAAGCGAAAGATACACCAAGGAAGCGATAATCAACTGTGTCTGACTTTCCTCATACTTCGGGTAAGAGGGGGATAGGGCACAGATCTTGGTTGTAATGACACCAGATCTTAGTGACGTAGACAAGAGCAGTCTCTGAAGTACCGAAAGCACGAGCTTGATACAGGATGAAATGGGAAACTGAAGACAGCGAGTACAGTTGACTATTCCATGGAGATTTACCACTTAAAAAAAGGGGGGAATAATGGGGCAGTAGTTGAAGAGGGGTAGTGAGATCAAGAGATCTCATTTTTTTTAATGGGAAAGGAACAGTAAGGACTTGATCCTATTTACATGCTGATGGAAAAGATCATGCTAGCAAGGGGAAAATTCCAGAGAGAGGAGAATCACGGGAGCAATGTCTTTCTGCAAGGGGAGGAGTTGACCCTGGACCTGAACATGGACCATTCCTCTGTGGTAACAGGAGACAAAGTAGAATATGTAGTGGGCACAGAAGTCGGGTATGTGAGGGAATGAGTTTGCAGAAATTCTCCTCTAGTTGCCTCTATTTTCTCTGTAAAATGGGAGACAAGATCTTCACCTGATAGTAAAGATTCAAAGAACAAAACTCACAACATAATTCAAGTGAAAAAACAAAAATACTGTCCAGAGAGAAAGGGCCGAGACGTGCTGGTATCCTGCCATCTCTTTACAGACAAACATCTGCACAGGGTTCAGGACAGGACAAGAATGTGCTGACGTACGTGGAGTCTCGACCAGGCACACGCCGCGTAGGGGTGGGGAGAGCCATGCACTTATAGATGCACTTAAAGGAAGTGAAACTCAGTCAAGTCAGATCTGGCTGTTACTTCTGCCTCCAGTTTTGGCCAGACTCGGCCATTGCTGCCAATCGGTTTCAGTTTTACACACCAAAAAGTTCTTCATGCACTTAAACTTGGTTATTTGGTGGAGATGGGGGGGGGGGGGCGGGGGAAGGACAGGTAGAAGCAGGGGACATGAGGAGTGGAGAGGTATGTATTTTGTTTGTTTGTATTAAATTGGGAGAAATCCCAGTTTTCCAGGTATTTATATTTCTGTTGCAAAGTCATCAGTGCCCTTTTCCACAAAATTTTTTCTATTTCAAAATTGACCTAAAGGTGACTATTTTTATACAGACTGGAATTCTCTTATATTTTAGTGGAATTTAAGCCTTGATACATTATTTTTCGAATTAGAGTGAAAGAAGTAGTATATGAACACAACACAAAGATTTGCTCTGAATGAAATGAGTCACAAGATTCAGTGAAAACTATATATAGCTTATCATTCCATGTTATATATAATTAACTACAGAGGTTATATCTGGGACTCTGTCATCAATTCCCAATGCTTATTCATTTATTCAACAAACGTTTTTTAAGTACCTACTATGTGTCAGGCATGCAGTATACAGCACTGAAAAAGAAAAGATAAAGATCCTTGCCTTCATGAAGCTTATTATGTTCAAGAGGGAGAAATACAGATAATAGACAATTAACTTAATAAATAAGAAAAAAATTCATATGTAAGAAGGTCATAAGTACAAATGCGGAAAAAGAAAAACAGCAGAGTCAGGTAGAAGGGGAGCTCGTTTGCAATATAAATGGTGCAGTCAAAGCAAGTCTCATTGAAAGTTAACACCAGGACAGAGACTAGAAAAAACTGAGGGCGTGAGTCACATCAGCTCACTGGGGCAAAGAGTCAGGCAGAGGGAACAGCAAGTACAAAGGCCTGGAGGGGAGAGGGTGCAGGCAAGTTTACAGAAGTGTGAGGGGTCAAAGTGAGGGTGGTGGGTGACCAGAGGAACAGCAGAAGATAGAACTGGCTACATAATTTGTAGGGCCCAGTATAACATGAAAATCGGGGGTCCCTTGTTCAAAATTTCAAGATGGCTCTGGCAGATCCTTCAACCATGCACTGGGACCCTATGAGCACGGGTCACACATCCGTAAAGCTAGCTTTGGCAGGAGATGAGGTCAGATCAAACAGGTAAGAAAGTGAGGAAACATATCTGAAGGGCCTTCCAGGCCCTTGTAAGAACTTTGACTTTTACTCTGAGCGAAATGATGCATCATTGGAGGGTTTTAACCAATCTAACTTACAGCATCTGCGTTGAAATTAGTCAGAGGGGCCCAAAGAAGAAACAGGAGATTAGACAAGAGACTGCTGCAATACTCCAGGTGAGAGATGACAGGGGCTTGGTCCAAAGATAATATTTGCAGAAGTAATAAGAAGTACCGGACTCTGGATACATCCTGAAGATGAAACTCATAGATTCGTGATGGGTTTTATGTAGGGAAAGAGAAAAATTTCAAGAAGAATGAAGAATGACCCCAAGGTTTTTGCCCTGAGGAACAGAAAACTGGGAGTTGCCCTGAGTTTAGACAAGGAAGACTAGCCAGACGCGGAGGTGGTGGAGAGGGGCCAACCAGGAGGCCAGTTCTCACCCAGGCGTCTGAGTTGTCTCTTAGACACTCAGGTAGCAGAGACGGGGAGCTGGCAGGTGGCTTCAGGAGTGTGAGGCTCGGGAGAGAGGTCAGCCTGGAGGTATAAGTGTGAAAGTGATCAGAAAAGCTGTAATTCTGCAGTGCAGCTAAAAGTGAAGGTCTCAACGGATCTAGATTCTCCAAAAGTTCTAGACTAATCAAAATTCTTCTTTGTGTGCCACACTGATCCTGGCTAATGACACTTGCACTGTAATATTTACTTTTTACTCCATTCCCCTTTGATTAAAGTCTTTTTTTTTTTTTTTTTTTTCCTCATTTAACAGCTAAAACTGAACACCAAGGAGTTTGAAATGTGACTAAGAAGTTGGGGGAACACTGTTTCTAAATACCACAATTAGTTCTGTGTACCAGCAGTAGACTTTGATTCTGGAACAGACTATTTTTTAACCTCCAGAATGACCCTTCTGTTACATCAACGTAAAGAAATATTCATCTGTTACATCTGCGATGTCATCATTAATCTAATGTAGATAATAAATTTTCTGGAATAAATACAATAAATATTTGGGAAAGTTGACCAGTAGGTTGAGCAGAGGTTGCATATTACTTACGCTTGTCAATGGAGAAAAGAACTGTCCAGGGATGTAAAGGACCAGTAGTGGACTGCGTCTGGACTTTTGCTTGTACCTGGTGAGAGAGTTAGGTTTTTTGTTAGTTTTAGGAATTGCTTGTAGGAAATACGGAACAGAAGGGGCAGCCGTTACGGAGACACTATGGATCTCTGCTTTCAAGCAACGCTGTGGCATGGGGGTAGGGGTGGTTCAAAGGAGGGAAGAAATTGGAGAGAACCTGTTCTGAACCAAATCCACAGCTCCAGCGTGTCTTCCCAGGAAGACGGGGTGCAGCAGTTTTAAGAGAATCTGGACACGTCTCCCTTAGCAGGACCCCTATCACCTCCGGAGAGGCGCCCTCAAGAGAGGGGCCTGGGGAAGGGGGTGTAAAGACAGGAAACCAGGCAGGTGGGGCAGTGCAAGGCAGAGAAGGAGAGGAGGGGACACGTGGCAATTTACATGAGGCACCCCTTTCAGGAGTGCAGAAATAATTTGGAAATGTCTTACAGAAGAGGAGGGATATTCAGTCATTAGAGCAAAAGACAGTCAGGGTCCCTGTGATTGAGCTCACTGTTTACTGACACCATTTTTACCCCCAGCCTGATAAAAGATGCGTGTACAGATATATATTCTAGTTCCAAACAGGGCATTAGGTGCTGGCTTCTCTGAAATGAGTTCTCCTCCAATGAGGTCTGCTAGCCACAGCGAAGTCATGCAGGCCCGCTTCATTTCTCTAAGCTGAGTGAGGGGTACCCGTATTCTTTCCAATCTTCTCCCTGATTTCCTTTTTCCTTCCCTCTGTCTCAGTGGGAGAGAGGAGTAGGAAGTGGAATCCTAAATTAGGAGGTTGGGATTAAGATATACACACCACTATATATAAAATAGACGATCGACAAGGACCTACTGTGTAGCCCAGGGAACTCTACCCAATATTCTGTAATAACCTATATGGGAAAGAATCTGAAAAGGAATAGGTATCTGTATATGTATAACTGAACCGCTTTGCTGTACACCTGAAACTAACACACACCATAAATCAACTACACTCCAACATAAAATAAAAATTAAATTAAATTTGAAAACCTGAATACAGTTTCCCATTGCTCATTATAAATAGAAATGCAATGATCCTTACTGTGCAATATCCCTCACTCCACTTTCATACTTCAACTAGATGAGGAAAACCTAGAGATGTTACTATTCAGTAACTTGGTATAATATGGGTTATAATAATGTTTGTAGTGCTTATAAGTTCAATATGAAATAGAGCTTTTCTCCCCTTGCAGTTTACATTCAGCGTGTTCTCAGATTTGAAGATAGCCTCTACTGGGGGTTATATGAAGGGGTAGGAAAAGGTGAATTGACCCTAACACACAAACAGAAGAGGAAATATGTCTCCTTTTCCTATCTTTAAACATATAAGTATGTCCTGCAGTTTCAAACTGGATACAACATGACTAATTACTTTATCTGACAACAAAACTCTAAAAATATATGTAAAAAAAACATTTAGCTTTGTAATCCGAAAAGAGCAAAAATATTTTAGGATTAGATCATGTATGTTAGGTAATTTTGTCATTCTGGTAAGTCATATAAAATAGCGTTTCTCACCCTGGGCACTACAGACACCGGGGCTGGATGCTATCTCACCGAGGGAGGCCATCCTGTGCGGTAGAGCACGTGGACCGCCATCCCTGGCCTCTAACCAACCATGACAAGACTTTGGCACCTGCGCACCCCCCCTCAGCCCAGTCATGACGATCAAAAGTATCTCTAAAAGTGGCTAAATGTCCCCTGGGTGGCAAAATCACCCCTGGCTGAGAACCACTGACACAGAATCTATTACTATACAACTAGAATAGAGACAAATTCATTTTCATAATATAGTTTGTAATTCTTTCATTCTGAGCAAGCATTTTGAAGTCATCAACCAAGGGAAGATGGCAAAGCTTTGCCAAAAGGATAATGTAAAACATCATCTCTTCCCAAACCATCAAATGACACCGTCACTTGCTGAAGCACACAAACGATCGGTTATCTCTGTGTCACAGTCCTGCTGTTCACAGATGACACAGTTGACTAATCTACTTCCTTCTTCAAAAATGCAACAGCCTAGAAACAGCAAGTATCAGTTGTTTTTTGTCCACCTAGTAGGATCTATGTCTCACTAAGTTGGGCAATAGGCAGGAAGGCCACAGAACCGTGCTGGAGAAGCCTGTTGGGTTTTAATCTGCTTACTGATAACGGCTTGACTTGAAGTACACTTTACCACGGGTATCTTTTAAAACAATTACTTTTCATGTCTGACATTTAAGAAGCTGTACAATAACTGCTTAGATTTCCATTGCATGGGGGAGAGGCAATGGTTAGAAACTTTGAAATGACTGCATTATAAATAAATCTAGGCCATGTTTTTTCATATTTATCTATTATTCTTGTTTGCTCTTTGATGAAAAGCTAAAGTTGTACAGCGTTCACGTGTACACCGTTTCTCATGAGGAATATAATGAGAATCTCTGTAGCAAAGCCTATTTTCAAGACTGGATGAACGAGCCACTTATTTCAAGCAACATTTGGTGCAAGATAATACCAGCGATGTCACGGAACTTGATTAGTTCTTACAGTTTATTATGTTTATTCTTGATTGAGGTTGACCTTTGATCCTGTTTTGCTGACTTTCTTCCATTGTGTATCAAAGGCCTTAAGAAGAAGAAAGGAAAACTGAGCAGTTTGATGTTTGAAAAAAATTCTGTGACGTTTCATTCAACAGATATTTTTACACTTCTTCTACTTATTTTACTTTTTTCTAGACCTCCCACACTTTTAAAGGAGCTTCCAGACAAGAATATCCAGGTGGTGCCACGTCTAAAAACACTGAAAAGAAAAGAGGAAAAATCTTTTTAAAATGTGTTCCCATGCTGTTCTAGTGAGGAACCAACAAGAAAAGAGGGAACACATTCTTCCTCTCCTCCTCGGCAGGGAAGACGAGAAAACAGAAAAGCAGAGTGAAGTGGAAACTTTCTACTGGTAGGGAAACTTATCCAGATAATGACACAGACACATTTCCCTGCATATTGCAAAGTAAAACTTCATTCTTTTGAAAGTTTTCAATTTTTTAATTTGAATTTCTCGGTGCAGGTGAAAAGATTATTGAGAAATGTTTTTCCCTCTTTAATTTAAAAAATAATATTCAATAGCAATTGACTGAAGAAGAGGAGAGAAAAAAGGAAAGAAAACAAGAGAGGCCACAAAGCCCCAGCTGTGCTTAGTTCCTGTTCATTCAGGGCAGCTCATGACGTAGGCTTGCTGTATTTTGAATTCACATATTAGAAGTCATTCAGAGAGGAAACTGGCTTTGGCATAATCTACAGAAGAAAATAGCATTCACAGAACTGTTATTCAAAAAGAAGCACAGAGCTGTACTTCTCGTTTAAATGTAACTAACCTTAGCTAGCTATAACAGGGAGGAAAAATAGGTGTATTTTGTGGTGGGTAGCTTCTGACATAAAAATTTAAACAAAGTTTCATAAACAATTATTGGAATCTGAGAAAGAATCAAACCTTGAAGCCCAAGTAGCTGAGGGTTTGGGGTCTCCCTGTTCAAAACAGGGGAGTTGGAAGAGGGAGGCTTGCTTTGCTTTGGGGACTTCCCGAAGTTGTTTATCTCCAACCACACCTCTGGGCTGAGCCTGAAAGCAACTCTGTAACATCAATATCATAGTTGAGATCCCAAGGCTACCAAGTTCTTTCCTCAGGCCTGCCCCGCACTAGGCCCTGTCCCGCCTGCTGTGCGTTTCCTTGTTAGGGTCTACAAGACTCTCCCTGGACTGAAGTTGCTTTGAAGTGAGACCTCGTATCTCCACCTAGGATCTAATTTAGTGCAATAAAGAATATTCACTTATTAAAGACACCCATGCCATTCTTTTACACTAGAAGCTTACATTTCAGAACTATGAAGATGGTTTCTAGCTGCCATAATTTCATGGCATTAGACCGCTGTATTTCCCATACCACTGCTCTGTTCCTAATATTTAGACAGTTCCATAGCAACACATAAAATACGACCTCCAGAGGTCTGCACTCCTCCAGCCCTGTGTGAAGGATTAGAGAAGTTTCTGAGAAAAGCAGCCAGACTACAGAGCACTGCATCTGAATTGCTCCCTTTATGGTAGGAATTGCAGAAACCTGGAGCAGAAACACATCCTAGGATTTTATATTCAATTCTAGAAATGTCCCCCTGTTCTTATAGTTTTCTGGCTTTATTTATAAGGCATCAAGAAATCCTCTTATTCAATTCTGGAAAGAACTAATAAAATTTGACTACTTTATAGTTAATCTTCTTTCTCTTTCCACACTAGAAAAATAGATTATCGTCTTTTTATTATCTAAAATGTTTTGTATAAAAGTATTAGTGGAGATGACAGAGATGCAAATATCTTTCTAAGACCTGGTTCTCTTTCCATATGCTTCTTGAAATTTGGAAGTAAATTTCTCATTGTGGCTTGCTCTTGACCCAGATAACAAAAATTTACTTTATTATGCTATCCATTTGCATTAAAATAGGTTTTCTACAGTGTCCAGCACAGAGGTTTTCTATTTTATGTTTAGCAGCTTATAACAACAAACGTTTCTTTTCTCAGAGTTTCTCCAGAAGTAGCTTAGCTGGTGATTCTGTCTCAGGGTCTCTCATGAGGTTGTGGTCAAGCTGTTTGCTGGGGCTACATTCATCATTTTTTATATTCTTGGCTTTGTTACATAATGTTCAACAGATCCTCTCTCTCCTCTCTTCTTCTTTTTGAGTTTAAATTCTCTGTGCCCTTTGTCATTAAGGTATCATCAACATCCGTCTGGCTGGAGTATTTTGTCTTCATCTGCTCTCCCCAGGAAGCAGGGCTGTTGGTTGAAATAATTCCCATGTTTCATTGAACAGGAAAGAGCCCTGAATCAGGCCCAGTTGTCAGGCTGGGGCACAGGGACCCCTCAAAGCCCCTGGGCTGCTATCAGTGTCAGCTGGGCAGAGCCAGTTCTGATGGAACACAGAAACAGAACATTCAGTTCTGGTATTTTCTAGGAGACGGGCACAAATGTGTACAAAAATCACTTAGGCCTCTTGTTAAGATGCAGATTCTAATTCCTTAGTTCCGGGATGAGCCTGAGCTCCTGCATCAAGCACTCGCCTCTCCTCTTCATCCTATTCTCCATCAACCTTATGGGGTTAGTCACTATTTCCTATCTGCACGTTGTTGAAAATATCTTCCTAAATGTTACTCTCTATTTGCAAAGGCACTATTATATCCAGATTATTTCTCACAGGGGGTTAGCATAACAACCTGTTACTTTACTTATTTTCAATTGTTTCCTGTAGTATTTTATAGAATGCACAATATTTTATGTAGGCATCACATTTGACTCTCAAAACAACCCGTGTGGGAGGCCAGGCAAACATTATCCCAGCTTTGCAAATATGGACACAAGCTCAGGAAGAGTAAATTACTTTCTCAAGGTCATGAAGCTACCAAGGTGCAGAGTTGAAACTCTGGGTCTAAATCCCAGTTCCCCAAACTTAACAATAACACCACAATAAAACCCAATAAAAATTTCAACACCTCTTAAAAGACATGTAGCAATTAAGAACTGGAAATGGCCTAACGGATTATGAAATTTAGTAGTCCTCACTTTATACACTGTAGCTGCAGGAACTCAGGGACTACGTAATGTGTCCAACACTACAGAACTAATTATAGACTCAGCCAGTACTTGAATCTCCTGACTTCCAGGTCAGCATCTTCTGCTACTTTTCCATCTCACTCCCTTAAAAGCCCCCTGGCGGGGCTTCCCTGGTAGCGCAGTGGTTGAGAGTCCGCCTGCCGATGCAGGGGACACGGGTTCGTGCCCCGGTCTGGGAAGATCCCACATGCCGCGGAGCAGCTGGGCCCGTGAGCCATGGCTGCTGAGCCTGCGCGTCCGGAGCCTGTGCTCCGCAACGGGAGAGGCCACAACAGTGAGAGGCCCGTGTACCGCAAAAAAAAAAAAAAAAGCCCCCTGGCATTGTGAGCTTTCCATGATACATGCCAGTGACCTGTCCAGTTTCTGCCGGGCTCAGAGATGTGCCTCTTGCCAAAGATGGGCTCTGTCTTGCTCTCTGCAACAGCTGGGCCGCACTCATATCGCTTCTGGACAGCATTCCCATTGCTCACCAGACCTGCAGCAAGGTGCCCACGTTATCAACCAGTGTTCTTGTCCTCCTTAATCAATAAAAACCCATCAGAGGCCAGACAAGAGATTCAGGCAAGGCCTTACTGGGGCCCCTGCTGCAGCAGAGGGAAGTGAGAACAAACAACAGGTTCCCTTGCTTGCCTGCTCCCTGAGTGGGGGGCGGGGGTGGCGAGCTCGTTCCTTATACAGGGTGAGGGTAGAGGTGTGTCCAGGGGTCTGGCTGGAGGGGTAGCTTAGGTGCTCTGCCCACCCCTTAGGTGGTGTTGTGTGCAGGGGGCATGCGCAGTACCTGGCTTTTGCTCCCAACACCCTGTTTTTGCTCCAGGCTCTTCAAAAGCAGCACTTGGGGTTTTTTTGGTCTCTTTGTGTCTTCTGTCCAGAATTTGCCCCAACTGTGCGTGCGCACAGTTATTTTTAGTCCCATACAGTTTCTCTGTATTGTGTGGCTCGAGGAGAGGTGTGTCCAGGTGCCAGCACTGCAGCAAAGGGGCCCAGGTCCCAGCCTGCCACCTTTCCAAATCCAAGCCTTAATCAGATTCTATCCCCTCCATAAGCCCTCACTGCCATCCCGGGACCTCAGGAAACCTCTCTTCTCTAGGTCCTCAGAGCACCTGCAGGGCCTACCATGCAATCTCATACCAGGCCTCTCCTTGAGGACCTGTCCTGTGTCCTGTACATCCTCTGGGTACCATCTGGGTCCCATGTCACACTTTCCCCAACACTTGAGGATTCTTCTCACCGAGGACTGTTGATCCATGAAAAGCTATTTCTTCTCCCTGGAACACCCTTCCAATCCCACATATTAAACCATCTAGAAAATTCCTGCTTAGCCTTTACTTGTCGGTTAAAACACTGCTTCTTCCACGAAGCCCCTGCGGATGTCTCCAGGTGACGCTGGTGAGCCTTCTTCGGGGTGCCAAGCACATTCTGTACGAGGCTCCCTCAGGTCAACTGTGTGATTTTACTGCTAGTGTCTGAATGTCTGTTTCCTCACTGAGGATTCCTCATCACAGATATAACCATCTGCTTTTCCTCTGCACTGAGTATAGGGCCCAGCACACAACTGGAGCTTAATGTATGCTAAATGAATAAAAAAGTTAAATGCGCATGCCCATAAAAATGAAGACATTCTGTGCTCTATTAAGCTTAAGAAATAAATGCAGCGTTACAAGCTTAGAGGGGAAATGCTCATCAGGGAAGCAGGTCTTGGGTATCAGAGGCCTGGGCCTAATTCCTCCAGCAACTAAAAAGCCAGGGTGGAGAAAGACCAAGAGGCATCTTCTTCTTTTTTTTTTTTTTTTAACTTTTTATTTTACATTGGAATATAGTTGATTAACAACATTGTGTTAGTTTCAAGCGTACGACAAAGTGATTCAGTTATACATGTACATGTTATCTGTTCTTTTTCAAATTCGATTCCTAATTAGGTACAGAATACTGAGCAGAGTTCTCTGCTCTGCAGTAGGTCCTTCTTGGTTATCTACTTTAAATATAGCAGTGTGTACATGTTGAGATATCATTGTTCTTTCAGGAGTCGGAGCCTCCTGTTTAGAGGTAAGCTCTCATCTCCAACTACACTTTTCTAGAGTTACAGCCACTACCCTCACATCACGACTGGATTCAACTGGCTCTTCCTTAGCTCGCCAGACTTTCTGAAACCTACATTTTTTACTTGCTTGTTCTAAGAAGACGCGCCACCTACTCCCCAGTGGACAGCCTTGTCGTCGTCTTTCCATACACTGCATTACGGTTGTTTTTTTGTGACAGCTGCTCTGCTTCCATGTTGAGTTAACTTCTTTTGTTTCCAAAACCCTGCATGCATAATGCTATTCAAGCATCTAACCTGCAGACTGTGACTCTGCGCCCACCTCCCTGCCAGACCGTGAACTACACAAAAGCATGCGATTCACCTATTTCATGTATAGTTTTCACAGCTCAGCAATGTTTAGCCCTTGTCGGAGAACAAGTATATACTAATACACTTAAAAGACGGGGGAGGGGAGAAAAGCCTGAGGAAAGTAGAAAGACACAAAGACACCTTTGTAGCCATCTTTCTGGGTGCAAATTCGTTTCTGTTGATTAAAACATTTGGAAGTACAGCAAAGTCAAACCCATCTTCTTACTTCTACTTGCGAGCGAGGTTGTGGAAACCGGAGGTGTTCCCACAACAAATTTCCAGACCCTTAGTCTACAGCTTCTTGGGTGTCAAGAGTCAGTGCCCAGCTTGTAGCTATGGGAGTCCACTTTTCAGCGTCCCTAGTGTTGGAAGACAGTCACAAATGGCAGCAGCGACAGCTTAATTCCCACACACAAACACCTGCATTACAGCCCCAGGGAATTGTTCTAGAATTTACAGCTCTAGTAAAGACCTCAGAGGTGGGGGTACTGGGGGCCCTGCCTAGACTCCTCACCTGTCACTTCTAATATTTGTGTAAGCACATAATTTCCTGTATTAAAACCCTTATTGCTGGGCTTCCCTGGTGGCACAGTGGTTGAGAATCCGCCTGCCAATGAAGGGGACACGGGTTCGAGCCCTGGTCCGGGAAGATCCCACCTGCCGCGGAGCAACTAAGCCCCTGCGCCACAACTACTGAAGCCCTCATGCCTAGAGCCCGTGCTCCACAACAAGAGAAGCCACTGCAATGAGAAGCCCGTGCACCACAACAAAGAGCAGCCCCCGCTCGCTGCAACTAGAGAAAGGCTGCGCGCAGCAACGAAGACCCAACGCAGCCTAAATAAATTTATTAAAAAAAAAAAAAAAACAACCCTTATTGCTTGAAGTACCTAGAGTGATAGTTTCTGTTTCTATTCATCCTGTCAGACACGGCAAGAGGGAATAAGAGGATGGGGGAGAAGGGGTGGGGAGATGGAAAAGGGAGAGAGAGGGGTGTTCCTGTCTGGAAAAGCTCAGGGCTGTCAAAAGAGTTTATTCTTTATTCTAGGCAACACCTGATGATAGGCCTCTGACCTCCCTTTCTTACAGCATTTACTAAAAAAGATTTACAACTGTGAATCTTTCTTCTGTCCCTTTCAGATGTATTTGTAACCTCTGTTTCCCAGGCTCTTTCTGAGGATAGAGTCCTAACTTGCGTACCTGCCAGCTAGCAGACACCAAAATGGAATCTTCTGCACCGACCAAACCCTTATAATTTTCACTTCCCTGACTCTACTGGAGCCCCCATTCTCTCCCCACCTGACTCCTGCATTCTGCTTTTAAAATGCCCCCGCCCCTCTGTGCAAATCTGAATGGAGTTCAGTGTTTTTCCCACTGTCAGTAGTTACTGAAGAAAATCTGTTTTCACCACTTTAACTAATGTCCGGTTTTGTTTACTTCTTTGACAGGAGAAAGCCTTACCCTTTCTTTTTCTTCTCCTCTTGTTAGATCCACTTGCTATCCAATGAAATCATAAGAATATAATTTATTGTTTCTATAAAATGTTATACTGGTTTACTAGAAATTATAAAGATTATGAAATGCCATAACGATTTGCTATGGGTGGCTATAAAAGCACATTTTCTATTTATCTTTTAACAGGGGAGATGTTTTCCAGAATTCCAGATGAATATTTTTTCCTGTGATTTTTACCTAAAGTCTGACAGGCTCGGTAAATACCTCAAGTACCACTCGGGATTACAAACCAAACAATAAATATTAGAAATTTCTAGTCCACTTAGATACTAACGATCAGTCTCCCTTGCAATTTCACCTGCACGACTTTGATTCAGTGTAGGAGCTATACGAAATAAACTCACACTCATAGAGTTACTTCTGCCAACTGGCGGCAAAAAGAAATTCCCATTGGTGGTTTGAAAGGGAAATTTTCTGGAGTAGAGACAGAGGTCCACTCTTTCTTTGGCCCTTGATTAAACGGAAATACTTCAGAGGAGCCTGAATTCTTTGTAATTTCTAATGCACATTTATAAGACACAACTTGCTGCTATGCTCATTTCACGTAACTGTTAGGTTTTGCATCTGCAGGAAATGAGTAATTAGTCAAACATGCAGAGTCCCATTATTTTCTGTTCTCTTGAGAGGATGAAGACAGTTGTTTAAGAGGGAGTTGTAGATACTTAGCATTTTAAGTTACACTCGGTTAATGTTTCTGACCTGGAAGACCGACACTGCTGACAGGTGCAGTTCTGGGTTCTGGGTTAGGTTTTTAAGAATGTTTGAGAAATCCCCCCGTTGACTAAGAATCAATTCACTGTAGTCCCAGAGAGTTAGCCTCTCTCTGGACATCCCCTTTGAACTTTTTTTCCTTCAAAGGGGTTCGTGCAAGGAACTGTGATTCATTGAATACTCTTTCCTAAAAAGAAAGCACCTCCATGGACAACTTGAAAGTTTCCAGTTAGTAATAACCTTATTACAATTTTTTCTCATTATTCCTAGTCATTTCTAACGAGGAACCCATGAAAAATGTGAACGACCTATGAGCTGTGGCCTGAGAATCAGCAGGCCTCAATTAATCCCCACCTCATTAACTCCCAGTGAAGTCTGGAAAATTTCTCCGTTTCTAAAAGAAAACTACTTTTTCCCACTTCTAACCTCATAAGAATACCACAAAGATTTAAAAAGGAAAAAAGAACCTGTACCAAACTATGTGAAGTCTTTAAGAGAGATTAGTATTTGTGGCTACAATATTGGGATTACAGTGGTAATTCTTTAGAATAATAATATCATAAAAACTTTATAATTTTCATAATAGAGGAAGGAAAGCAACCTTTTGGAACTATAAATATTATTTCCAATTATGTAAACTCTTTCTTGACATAAGTATTCTTGCATTTCTATGTGATATCAAGTTAGTGTTTTTTTTTTTTTTTTTAAAAGAGCTGGATAGTAGTTAAAGCAGTAAAAACAGATATCAATCAGGAGTATTGCAAGAGGAGAAAAGGGATCTGGGCTCAACTCTGAATACAGCATGCAGCACTTGGGAATTTATAGCCAAGGAGCAGAGTGGGGGTCAGTGGATGGAAAATTACTACGAGGAAACATCAGGGGTAAGGGAGTATGCTGGCTAAAATGACATAACAGGATTGGCGCCGAAGACAGGCCAGGTAATCACACATCACCTGGGGATGGTGGAGGACGAGGAAACCAATCAGACACTGAGAGTGACTAGATTTGGAGGATGGGGGACTCTTGCTAAACCAACTTAGCAGGAGTCTTGCTAAAATCGGATTTTCTTAAGAAAGTGCACAGGTGGGCCTAAAAGAAGGTTCAGAAGCTGACTAAAGTTTGGTCAAGCCAAGTATCTTTGTCATTAGAATCTCTGTTACTGAGGAAATTTTCTGTACCAAGAAATTTAGCTAAAATGACAGGTGGCATGTCCCCACTTTTTAAGAACAGTTCACTGAGAATACTAACTCTGTTTCACCCCCATCACTTCCTTGTTATAAATTAATAGCAATTGGAGAAAACATGCATTTACAAAAAAATACATGACAGTCAACACTAGGAAGGCACAGAAGATGGGGTGAGCTGAAGTGGATGCCCTTCTGGATGCAATTCTAATTGAAAACCATATCTTAGGTTTCCATCAAAATCCCAACCTGAGATGGTAGCTAAGGCAAAACCATGAACATACAGGGGCAGATGGCAGACTGAGGAAGGACCTGGATCCCAGGACTGCCTGAAGGGCTGAGTTGCTGGGTTATTGAGGAAGTCCATTAGAGGAACTTTGAACCGTCCTCCAGTAATACTTCAAGGTGGCTCCTGACAGACCTAGCGGTTTATGATTGCCAGGCTCCATTTAACTACGATCACTAATGTCACTAATTATCATCTGAAATGCTGAGAGAGCCATAATCTCTGTGCAGACTTTGCATAACACAACTGCTCACTTATGAAGTAGATGCTGCTGCTTCTTTAGTACATTTGCATGTTCTGCTTTTCATGTGATCAGTGATAACACTACAGCCCCTATCATGGATGGAAAATGTTTCCAAATGTTTTGTACAAGGTGCACGTCCACCATCAATTTTCTTGAGTAACAGAAATAATGCACTTTTTAATTAAACATGAACTTATAGCTTCTGTTGCAAAATAAAAAAATAAATAAATGAATAGATGTATGTTTGTACTATATGATAAGTAAAAAATAAAACACTCTTGCAAAAGCATTCAGACAATTACCTACACACTCTTCGGCAGGAGTGCTCAGCTTCTATTTCCTGGCCATGCGTTACATACATCAAGTTTCCACTGTCTGTGTTTCTCAATGATCCCACCTACGGGAGTTTTTACAGCTCCGTTTATCTCGCAATCATGCTAGAGGCTAGAGCAGAGCACAGATGGCTGGTGCAAAAAGACACCAGCTGGGAAAAAAGCTTCAGATGCTTCTCCTATCGCTATCCAAAACCAGAGGAAATTAGCTGTCTCTAGCTGCTGTGGTGGTCTCACTTCTGAAAAGGTGTAGCAAAATGAGAGGTGGGTTAGCATTCACTGCTTTTCAGATTTAACCATGCATTGAAATGATTCACAAACTATTAGATAAGACCATGACCAAGCTGGAAATATAAATTGAAAGATCACAGAGTCCATTTTACTGTATTTTAACACAGCAATTCATAAGAGTATTTCATTAAAGCATGAAAAATCTGGGACAAATTTGGACATAAATATAAATGTGAAGCATAAACCAGAGCTATTTAAGTAAATAGGTAATGAACGTGTAAAAAATATCAGAGAATTAATATGGGCATAAAATCACAAGTGAAGTAAAATAAACGTGGGCAATTAGTACTCTAATTTCACTGTCTTTCTTTCTCTTTTTTTTTTTTTTTTTGCGGTACGCGGGCCTCTCACTGCTGTGGCCTCTCCCTTTGCGGAGCACAGGCTCCGGACTCGCAGGCTCAGCGGCCATGGCTCACGGGCCCAGCCGCTCTGCAGCATGTGGGATCTTCCCGGACCGGGCCACGAACCCGCGTCCCCTGCCTCGGCAGGCGGACTCTCAACCACTGTGCCACCAGGGAAGCCCTGTTTTTCTTTTTCTTTGTAATATACTTTATTTTTTTAGAGCAGTTTTAGGTTCACAGCAACATTGAGGGGAAGGAACAGGGATTTCCCATACACCCCCTCCCCCTCCTCCATTATCAACATCCCCCATCAGATGGTACATTTGTTAACAACTGATGAATCTACATTGACATGTCATAATTCCCCAGAGTCCACAGTTTACATTGTGGTTCACTCTTGGTGTTCTACCTTCTGTGGTTTTGGACAAATCTATAATGACATGTATCCACCATTATAGTATCATACAGAGTAGTTTCACGGCCCTAAAAGTGCTCTGTGCTCCAACTAGTCACATTTTGCTCCCCACTAACCTGTGGCAACCACTGATCTTTACACTGTCTCCATAGTTTTGCTTTTTCCAGAATGTCATGTAGTTGGAATCATACAGGATGTGAGACTGGCTTCTTTCTTTTCAGATTGGTTTCTTTCACTTAGTAATATGCATTTAATTTTCTTCCATGTCTTTTCATGATTTGATAGTTCATTTCTTTTTTTTTAATTGAAGCAAGTTGATCTACAATGTTGTGCTAATTTCTGCTGTACAACAAAGTGACTCAGTTATACACATATATACATTCTTTTTTATATTCTTTTCCATTATGGTTTATCCCAGGAGATTGGATATAGTTCCCTGTGCTATACAGTAGGACCTTCTTGTTGATAGCTCATTTCTTTTTAGTGTTGAATAATATCCACGTCTGGGCATACCACAGTTCAGTTTTACTTTTTAAAATATTTTACCGTTTAAAAAATACTAAGAGGGGGTTTCCCTGGTGGCGCAGTGGTTGAGAGTCTGCCTGCCGATGCAGGGGACATGGGTTCATGCCCCGGTCCGGGAAGATCCCACATGCCGCGAAGCGGCTGCGCCCGTGAGCCATGGACGCTGAGCCTGCGCGTCCGGAGCCTGTGCTCCGCAACGGGAGAGGCCACAGCAGTGAGAGGCCGGCGTACCGCAAAAAAAAAAAAAAAAAAAAAAAAAAAAAACTAAGATATTTCAAACATATAGAAATTTTTGAATTACAACAAACAGCCATGTATTTACCATCCCAACTTACCCAATGTTAATGGGTTTTTTTCCCCATTTATAGGAGAAATTTTTTAAAGAAAAAAAAAATTTGAATACAAAACACTTACTTTCCTCTAGCTCAGATAGAAATATTACACTGTGCTGTGCGCTCTATCAGTTAGCTATTGCCATGAAAAATACTGTGTCACAAACTACCCCCAAACTCAGTGGCTTAAAACTATAATCTTTTATTCTCATGGGTCTGAGGAAGAGCTGAGGATTCAGCTAATCCAGGCTGGGCTCTGGTGGCTGGCTCTGCAGAGCTCCAGGGAAGCCATTCATACCTGTGAGAGTTAGTTGGGGGACAGCTGAAGAAGTTTGGACTCAGCTGTGGCCTTCTGGCTCTCCTCCATGTGTCTGCCCTCGGGGATGGCAGCGTGCTCTTTTTCTAGCAATGCAGGGGCACAAGAAAGCAAGGAGAAATGCCACGCCCCTTGCAGCCTAGGCTGGGAACTGTCATAGCATCACTTCCACCACATACTTTGTTTTTGTTTTTTTTTTTTTTTTATTTAAATAATAGCAACCACAATGACTACCATTTATTGATTAATTGCAGTGGGCTAGACCCTGTGTTAAATCTTTGACATACATTATACAACTGGTGTGATCCGCTTCATAAAACTCAAAGTAAAAATGCAATCTAGGGCTTCCCTGGTGGTGCAGTGGTTGAGAATCCGCCTGCCGATGCAGGGGACACGGGTTTGTGCCCCGGTCCGGGAAGATCCCACATGCCGCGGAGCGGCTGGGCCCGTGAGCCATGGCCGCTGAGCCTGCGCGTCCGGAGCCTGTGCTCCGCAACGGGAGAGGTGCCCCCCCCCACAAAAAAATGCAGTCTATCTCTTATTCTCTAATTTAAATTAAAGACAACCCAAGTCCCTATATGCTATATTGAGCAGAATATCACCCTTTCCCATGTAATATCTGAAATAGAGGCATTTCCCTTTCCACTGTATTGTCTGAAAGCTTCAAAGGGTTTGTTCATTCTAGACAGAATTCTACCATACACTTTGGCCAAAGCAAGACACATGGCCAAACCCAAAGTCAAAAGGGGGAAAGTGAGCTCACACATAAGGAGAGGGCATGGGAGGATACAGGTCTAATGGGCTATGTATATTGAGGGGTGAAAAATTGGGGCCAAAATGCAATCAATTCAACTCCTATCTCCATACTTTTATACTTCATCATTTATGTCTATATCCATAAACAATGAATTAGTGGCTTGAGTAGTTTTAATTTTTAAAATTTACATTAAAGTGATATAATATTTTACTGAACCATGTAGTTTGCTTTTTCTAATCATTTTTTTGCAATATTATCTATACTGATCAGTACATGTAGATTATCTTTTACTACTGAATTGTTTCCATTATATAAATATATTATAACTTATTTATGTATTCTTCTATTTGATAAACACACAAGTTGCTTGTAATTTTGTTATTACAAAAATTAATACAATGAAAGTCCTGCATATGTCTCTTCATGCAAAAGTATGAAGACTTCTTTAGAATGTATCTAAAATATGAGTTGTAGGGTTAATGCTCCATTTACATTCAAGATCAGTGTGTCCAATAGAAATATAAAGTGATCCCCATAGGTTATTTTATTTTATTTTTTCTATTTTTTGGCCACGCTATGTGGCATGTGGGATCTCAGTTCCCTGACCAGGGATCAAACACACGCTCCCTGCAGTGGAAGCGTGGCATCTTAACCACTGGAACACCAGGGAAGTCCCCCCAAAGGCAATTTTAAATTTTCTAGTTCCCGTGTTAAAAGAAACAATATCAACAATATATTTTATTTAATACATATTTAATAATTTAATATTTAATAATAATATATTTCATTTAATACAATAGCTCCAAAATATTATCATTTCAAAATATAACTAATATAAAAAATATCAATAATATATCTAACATTCTTTTGTGGAACTCATCCTTTGACATGTGTATTCTATGCTAACCACATTTCAACGGCCGCAAGTGGCTATGGCTCTTCTCTGGGACAGCGCAGTTCTAGACATCACTGTATTACTTGCCCAAGTATTGGTACCAATATATGAGAGTTCCATTATTGTGCATCCTTATCAACAGATGTTATTATCTAATTTTTTAATTTTTGGCCAATCTGAAGGGTAAGCAGAAAGTGGAAAACTGGGGAAACCTGATTTAGAAGTCTGTAGTTTAGTTAATAGTATTGTGCCAACGTTAATTTCCTAGTTTTACTCATTGTAAAGAGATTACATAAGATGTTAAAATTAAGGGAAGTGGGTAAAAATTATACATGAACTCCGTAGTATGTGTCTAAGCCTTAAGTCTAAATTTATATCAGAATAGAAAGTTTTTAAAAACCACTCCTTAAGTGAGTTTGAATTTTTTCCTACAGATCACCAGGTATACGATTTAATCAAGCCTTCCAAAGGTTTTGATATGATAACTGAAAATGTTTTTTATTTAGCTACAATAGTAGATGAAAGAGTTGACGATCCCACTCTCAGGTCACTCCATCTATAGTTAAGATGGGCCAGACCATCGGAGGTCTGTGGACAGAAGAGGCAAGGTCCGAAAGGAAGGGACAACCTCTGGGAACTGAACATTGATGCCTCTACAGCGACTCTTACACCTTCCAGTCTCATGCCACTCTGCTGCACTTCCCTAATAACATTGATTTTATTCCGCCATGTATCAAACACAATTGGGCAATTAGCAAGCAGCACTTTCTCCACTGGGTAAACCAAAACAACAAAAACTCTTTGAATATTGTATTCCTTTGAATCATGTGCAGTATGCACTAATTAAATGTCTTCACTTGAAGAGAGGATGACAGTAACATTCCAACCCTGAAAATAAGTTAGAAGTTAAAATACCACTCCTTTCACTAGAACTTATCTTTAACCATAAATGCGGTCTTTCCTCCACAGTATTCCTCAGAAGTCTTCAAAACTGCCTCCTAGTACGTAAATATTTTAACCAAAAAGACAAAACAAGAACACTGAAATAAGTAAAAAGCTCTTAAACTGCGGCCTTCTGCTGCCCTACTTAAAGTTATTCAGAAACTGTGAGCCTCCCGCGAGCCACTGCATGAGGCTATGAGTTTCCGTGAGGAAGTAGTGGTTTTTTCTCGAGCTCTCTGGGCCTGGATCCCGCATCTGTGCCACTTTCAGACCTGAGCATCACCCTCAAGGCACAGAAAGCTGTTTTCCCCTCAGGCTTTCCCGGCCCTCTAGCCAGCCTTGAACCCGTATGTACAGTTCCTAGGATGATCTGGCCTCCGCTTAAAAAATACTCAATTAGAACTCACTTTGATAATGAATAGCTAAGCAATCTCCTTTTAAGATGAGCTTCGAAGGTCCAAAAACTGAGGACTATTCAGAGTAAGCATTCTGTGGGGCTAACGTAGCTTGCCAAGTGACAGCCCTGAGCTACGGTCCCTTCCCTTTAATCATCACAGGAACTGATTAAAATACACCGTGAATAAATGCCTTCGTGGTGAAATGACCCAGGCACTTCCTGAACACGACTGTGAAGAGCACTGGAAAGTGCAGTCCAGAAAAAGACTCATGACTGTATCTGTGACTTATGTTGGATTTGTCAACCAGAATCTTCCAAGTTTAAGGTGGTGAGTCACACTTCCTCCCCAGCTACAGATGTAACTCCCAGGTGTCACTCACACAAGGCATCTGTCTGCAGCCACATCTTCATTTTCAGGAGCTGCGTGTGCCTTGCATGAGGTTTCCTGCTTGAGCTTCCAGCCAGGGTCTCTCCTGGTTGATGCAACTTGTGACTAAGTGTGGCCACTAGCTCTCACACTGGCATTTTCCGAAGTTTTGGAGCCATTTATCTAGTCAGATATAGAATGCCCTATGCTGCCACCATCTTGGAAGAGAACTTGACCCACTGTCAGCTGGAACACTTCCGTCACATGAGATGTCCCGGGGGAAGTTCAAGAGTGAGACTGAAATCGAGAAGGAGAATGGATCTCTGAGGACAGGGCAGGGGGGTGATGAATACACGTGTTCTATGGGCAGCTTTGAAGTTGATCGCCGGGGAATTTGATCTCAGTTTACAGGACAGGATGGTCAGGGGCTGAATCAAAGTCAAGGCTTTTGATATTTTCTTTTGATTATGTTTTATCTGTATTTATGATCATAATGGCAACCAGTCACTCCCAAGGGCACCGTTTTAGATAAGAGGCTATTCCAGACATTCGCTGCTGAGCCACTAAAGCATCTTCTGTCACTCCTGGCCAAGGATGTCTCCTGGGCAGATGAGTCTGCAGCTGTACTCTCATGAGTAATACATCACGTAAACCATCAATTTGTTGAAACTTCCGCACCAATTATTTCCTGTATTTATAAATCTGACCCATCTTCAAGTAGATACTCTATGGTCAATGGAGTCGGAGGCCCTGGGTGTGTGTCCTAGCTCTGTCTACCTCAATGGACCAGGGAAAGAAAATATGGTGGAGTGGACAGTCACTGGGTATCAAATCAGACTCCCAGCACTAAGAACTCTAGCCCTAAATTGTGCTAATTATTTTAACTCAGATTTGTTAATTAACCTCTCAAAGCTGTGGTGCCTCATCGTCAAATGGAGATAAAGTTGTCCTTTTTTCCTGGCTCCTTGGAGGACTGATGAATACACGTAAAACGTAGGGCATAGTGAGTTCTCAATATATGTATTTCTTATTCCATCTGTGACCTTAAGCAGGTTTAAAAAAAAAAAATCTCTGAGCTTGGATTTTCCACCGTAAGATATAAGAATAATAAGATCTATCTCATAGTATTGTAGTAAAGACAAACTGATATATAGGGAAAAATGGTACTTAGGCTCTAAAAATCTGAGTTAATCGTTACGTTTTTAAACCAGCGTGCTCTTTTAGTAAAGCTCTTTTGAGATTCTTTAGAAGAAGCATAATATTTCAGAAGTGAAGTGAATTATCTTAAAATGTTTCTTGAATAAGACATAAAAATAGAAACATGAGAAAGCATATATACGATTCATATGCATGTGTCTACATGTTAGTATCAATGGTAAGTATAAAAGCAGGTGATTGCATGTGCAAAGATGCTTGAGAATTTGATTGTGGATATTCTCCCATCACTGTACTTTAAGTACATCACATGAATAATAATCAACCACTGATTCCCGGAAATGGCCACATTAGTATGAACCAGTATGCAGGGCATCCTGCATAGCTATTGTATATCTTTCTCATCTTTTTTTGAACCTATTTCCTGCACTGCAAAGAAACTGACACAGAATGCTTATGAAACGAGATTTAAATGTTCAGTCCAGATGTGTTACAGCTTAACATCAGAAAGCCCCTAGATTTCACAGAACTAAATTTTAATGTTTTTCTAGTGGAAACCCCCATGGTTTGCAGGGTTCTCATAACATACCTTGGAATCCTATTATTAAAGTCGGTCTCATACTTCTTTCTGAGCTGACTGCCATCAAAATGTTTTATCATATTTGGCACAAAATGTTGTCTCACTGAGTGATCTTAAAACACTAACTTAAAGGACAACACACTCTGTAAAGAACTCCCCTACACTAAAATTTACAAAATACACTCAAAATCAGTATGCAATCGATAAATTTGAAACCCAAAACAAGAGTGAGTTTTGATCAGGGATGTTCAATGAGGCATGCAACTCACAAGCCGTGTCCTAAAAATTGCATAAGATGATACATTATCATTCTAATCTTGAACTGAAAGAGCTAAAGCTTCTAAATCATACTTGAAAATTAGGTAAAGGTCCTAATACACTGTTAAAAGCTACAGTCTTTATACACTGATGAAAATTTCTGTGAGGAGAGCTGCCTAGGACAGGAAAGCAAGTGATGCAGGTGATGGGGCAAGGGGTACCTTTCAGCTAAGGAAGAAAAGTTGCCAGGAAAGAGTTTTAATTCTGCACTGTGGGCTCCACACAAGTGAGAGAATCCCCAAACCAGATTCCAACTTGGGAAAAGACAGAGATGCAAAAAGGAAGCTACAAGGGGAGCCCTCAGGAGTACCCAAGGTAGGGAAAAACTTGGTCCGAATGGGAAAGATATTCTCTTTGGGGTGCTGAGAAAGCCTTCAGGGGGCACTGGGCTCACACACTAAGGGAAGTGGCACCTTGCAGTGCTGGCGACTTTGGTCACAAAGCAGGGATTTTGAGAATCAGCTGAAAACCATGGAACAAGCACAAACTCTGAAGCCAGACTTCAGTTCTATGCCAAGTTTTGACCCTTCCGGTTAGAAAATTAATCTCTTTGAAACTCAGCTAATTTGTTAAATGGGGATAATGACATCTGTCTCAAAGGATAATGTTAAAGATTACACCAAGTGATCTAAAATGTCTGAGATGATTTTACATCTGTTATCTCACTTTATTATCAGCTATCATTGTTACTTTTATGACTGGTATAAAATGACTTCTACACCAAAACTGAAGAGAAAAACATCGGCATGTGTGGCCTAGGGTAATATTTCTTTGGAATCACAGGTGTATATAAACAAACAAAAAACTGACACAGAGAGTTGTGCCACTGAGAGCACAGCTGAAGTCTCCTGATACCCAGCCTCTTCCAGGTCACTTTACGTCCCTGAGTTTATCCCTTTCCAGATCACAATACTGAAGGATCCACTACCTCAAATCAGTCTTGAATGCGATTTTCATTTTCAAATGCCTGTACCATGGGCAAGGTTTCTTTTATGGTCGAAATACTGCAAATATAATTGTTATTTCCTGCAGTGATAAGAAGAGGAAACTGGTGTACGTTATTCTATGAATGAATTTCTACATCTACCTGTGACACACCCAGACTTGGGAGTTACCGTTTGCCATAAGTACGCAAACAAAGCGAACAGTTCTTGCTTAACCGTGAGCAGGGTTTTAAATGATGGAACGTGTGGTCTGGAGGTTAGGACAAGTGATTGGAAATCATGCTCCCGGGAGCCACCTGCCTCTGACAGTGACGCGCTGGCTGACTTCAGACTAGTCATTTGACCGGTGTGGGCCAATTTGTTCACTTATACTACTTCTTTTAGACCTCAAATGCATCATGCCAGAGACAAAGCCCAACACTTCCACTTTAAAAACTGTGTAAATCCAGGTCACTTGATAATCAGTACATTCATTATATTATATTACATTATAAATAAGACATTGTATTATATTCATCAATAAGTGCAATAAGATCAGCATGGTAGTGCTCTAAAGGTCAAAATAGTAATCAAATGAATGTATGAATGAAGAATAAAATTTTGACATGAGTGGATTATTGTCAACATGCAATGTCATAGCAAGAAGGAGTCAGGACTAGGTAACACTTCTATCCACATAAAAATGACACAAAAACTATTGTCAGTGGATTTAAGGATGTCACCAAGCTGGGAATTTCTTTATCCAAAGACCTGCTATTCTAGGGCTCTCAAGACATCAGACAAGAAAGAATGGCGACACCTGGAGATGGGGAATGAGGTACCTCGTGAGGGCACAGCTGGCTGCTGGGGCAAGCGGCCATGCTGGAGGCCCCCGGCAGAGCTGGGCAGTCTCCCCGAGTCCAGGAGGGAACAGTGGAGGCACAGGGAGAGCAGAGCAGTTAGGGTCAGCAGGGAAAACCCAGAAAAGAACCAGCTACACAGAGAAATGACTCTCTAGGTTGCGGAGGGTTCTGCGTCAGTTGATTATTGATAAGCGCTTGTCTGTAATGAAACTACCAGAGGCCAAGGAAGGAGGTCACTTAAAAGCACAATAGGTAACAATACTCAGACATCACACAGGGACAGAATTAGTCCCAAGAGCCAGAGTGGAAGACCTAAAAACTCAAAGGATATTCGGTAGAGTACTACAAAGGGAGCGCTACTACTTCTTGCCTCAGAAGCAGGAAAAAATTAACCTGTGACAAAACACTGCTTTGCTCCCACCTAAGAAAGCCTAACCTGGGGACTTCCCTGGTGGCACAGTGGTTAAGAATCCGCCGGCCAATGCAGGGGACACGGGTTTGAGCCCTGGTCTGGGAAGATCACACATGCCGCGGAGCAACCTAGCCCATGAACCACAACCACTGAAGTCCCCGTGCCTAGAGCCCGTGCTCTGCAACAAGAGAAGCCACCGCAATGAGAAGTCCTCGCACTGCACTGAAGAGTAGCCCCCGCTCGCCGCAACTAGGGAAAGCCCGCGTGCAGCAACGGAGACCCAACGCAGCCAAAATTAAATAAATTTATTTTTAAAAAAAAGGGCTTCCCTGGTGGCGCAGTGGTTGAGAGTCCACCTGCAGATGCAGGGGACACAGGTTCGTGCCCCGGTCCAGGAGGATCCCACATGCCGCGGAGCAACTAAGCCAGTGAGCCATGGCCGCTGAGCCTGCGCGTCTGGAGCCTGTGCTCCGCAACGGGAGAGGCCGCAACAGTGAGAGGCCCGCGTACCGCAAAAAAAAAAAAAGAAAGCCTAACTTGGAAAAAATCAAAATGCTTTCAAGTAACTTAACCGTGTCTAAGAATATTTATAAGAATGAAAAAATATGTGGCACCCAAAAAGGTAAAATCATAACTTCTGGCATCCTATCAAAAACTACCAGGTATGCAAGAAGCCTGGAAAATACAAGCCATAATGATAAAACCCAATCAGTTGCAACTTCTCCAGAAATGATACAAATAACACAACCAATATACAAGAACATCGAAACAGTCATTATAACTGCAACCTATAAAGTTAAGAAGTTAGAAGATTGAAGATGTTAAGGAAAGATACAGAAGATATAAAGAGGCACAAATTAAAATTTTTTAATTTTTAATTTTTGATGGAAACTACAGTATCCAAAATGAAAAATGCAACTGGATGGGATAATGTCAGATTACACAATTAAGACTAAACCTCAAGGGAGAAAATAGCGTGTGCGTGTGTGTGTGTGTGTGTGTGTGTGTGTGTGTGTGTGTCCCATTCATCACAATTCCCGAAAAGAAAATTATAGGCAGAGCCTCAAGATATAAAAACTTAAAATTTCATAGATCAACAGAGGAACCTTAACTGGGATGTAAAATACCCTGTCACTGAGACCAAAAATGAAAAAAACAAAAGCGGAAAAAATCACTTTAGATGGGAGATTTTGATTTTCTTTTCTAGAAGCATTAAGGGTGTGTGTGTGTGTGTGTGTGTGTGTGTGTGTGTGTGTGTGTGTTTCTTTCCCTTCAAAAGGGGAAGGAGTAGAAATGAAAGTAGAGTGAAGGGAACAAGGAGGTTTTCCCCAGTACGTGAAGGCCTGCAGGAGGAGGGCACCGCCAGGCCTCCAGAGATCTGGGGGATGGAGTGAGGGCTGGGAGCGGACACCAGTAAACAGACCACCAGCAGTGTGAAGCAAGATCGGTTCTCAAGAGCCAGCTGGTCCTTGGCTCGGAGGACAGGAACAGGCAGGGCCTGCGCAGGGGGTGGGGAGGGAGTCTCTTCCTTCTCATGGTCTTAACTACATGGCTCAGCTGGGTGACAGTGGGCATGTTATTTAATCCCCCTGGGCCTCCATCTCCTTATCTAAAATGGAAGTATTGATAATTATATAGACTGCATGAATTGCTTTGAAGATTAAATGATACACTTTTCCTAATCAGACTGCTCAATAGCACCTATGTCCTCGGGAGCTGGGGCTGGGATGGGGAGGCGTATAAGTAAAAGTGAGCTGCGATAACCAGACACACAGACTTGTGTCCTGAGCGTGCGGACAGAACAGTAAGCTCGGTGCGATGCTCCATTGACCTTCCTATAATCTTTGCTTGCCTCCTTTTTTTGCACATGTTCTAGTTAATCTTGACAAGCTGTTTTTTTCACATTTTTAAAGAAACTGAAAGTGGTATGATAGCAGTGAGCAGTGAGCTCTTTTGAAATAACATGATAGGAGAAGTGCTCTGGCCTCGCAAAGCTGTGAGGCAGCAGTGCTTCTTCCTGAGGCTCCAGACAAAGGCCAATTCAGCTGGGAATCCCAGTATGAATTTCACTAAATCTTTAAGGGTTCAGAATGCTGTTTCTGTAGAGTATAACGGGGAGTGGTAGGACACGGCTCCTGATGCAACAACTAGGAAAATACAAAAAGAAAAATACCAAAAACACCATTTTTTTCAGTAAGGACTTCTTAAAAGTTTTACTATTTAAATGTTTAGTTTCTCCCCACCCTGAGGTTTACTGAAATATAACTGACATGTAAGACTGAATTAGTCGTAGGTGTGCAACATAGTGATTCAATACATGCATATATTGCAAAATGGTCACCACAACAAGCTTAGTCAACATCCATCACCTCACACAGTTATATAATTTTTTCTTGTGATGAGAACTTTTATGGTTTACTCTCTTAGCGACTTTCAAATATACAATACAGTACTGTTAACTATAGTCACCATGCTGTACCTTACATACCAAGGACTTATTTATCTCGTGACTGGGAGTTTGTACCTTTGACCTCCTTCACCCATTTCCTCCACACCCCACCCTCCCCCCACCTCTGGCAACCACCAACCTGTCCTCCGTATCTATGAGTTGTGTTTTTTTTAGATTCCATTTATAAGTGAGATCATACAGTGTTGTCTTTCTCTGTTTGACTTATTTCATTCAGCATAATGTCTTCAAGTTTCACGCATGTTGTCGCAAACGGCAGGATCTTCTTTTTCATGGCTGAATGATATTCCATTATCTACCAATAGATAGATAACATTTTCTTCATCTAGTCATCCATCAACGGACACTTAGGTTGTTCCTGTGTCTTGGCTATTGTAAACAATGCTACTATGAACATGGGGGTGCAGATATCTTTTCAAGATAGTAATTTCAAAAACACATCATATTTTTATTTTAGCCACACCGCGAGGCTTGCAGGATCTTAGTTCCCCAACCAGGGATCGAACCTGGGCCCCCTGCAGCAGAAGTGCGGAGTCCTAACCACTGGACCGCCAGGTCATTGCCCGTCATATTTTTAAAGATAACAGATGATTATAGAAGCAAAGAGGACCAGATGAATGAAAATTCAGCAAGGGAAGAGCCCTTCATAGGTGGGCTGAGATCACCAGCCATCTTCTTTGCCACAGCCAGGCCCAGGCGGAACAGAGGGTTTTGGACCAGGCAGAGAAAACCCAGGAGTGGAGAAGATATTAGCAGTGCTTCCACGTGGGCTGACATAATGGATTAGAATGTAAAGGAGTCCCCAGCACACAGGTTTTCCACATAGGACACCTGCTTTGTGCTTTTGCTGCACAGGGGTTGGGCACCTGGTCTTGAAAAGCTGAATGACATCTCCAGCACTCCGCTGTGTGAAGCTGCCCATATGGCTTTGTGAAAAGAAGCCTACAGTGCACGACTGTTGCTGAAAGCAATGAGACAAAATGGTTTTCACTGCTTCATCTCTCTCTGGAGCATGAACTCCCTCCAGAAAGGTGGGAGCCCATAACCTTTTACCCTTCCCTCATGTCCCAATCACCCAGGGACTGATGCTCCAACTAGCAAAAGCTGGCAAGGGAAAGAAGGGCGGAGGTAATGGGAGATAAGCTGATTTTCTTCTCTTTCACTCCTGTGTGGCAAATGATAACTCAAAGATAAGTTATACTGGCAGAACTATTTGCAAGTATTACAAGAGAAGCTGAGAAAACATCATCTAACAATGCTGTATTGTGAAGGGAAAGGAGAGAATTAGGGAAAGCAGAGTATACTAATGGGATGATAATTCACAGTCAGTAACAGACCCCATTTAAAGCCGTAAAGGTTAAAGTGCATAAAGTCATAAAGATAACCACTGGAACAAAAAAACAAACCTTCAAACTAATCAGGAGGAATACAAAAACAAACTAAAACAGCAATAGCAAAAAATCACACAGACTATATATTTTAAAACAATAAGAACAGAAAGAGTAACATAACGTGGTGAGACAACCGAGTTTGGTCATTTTCTTCTCTTGTACAAGAGATCCGTAGGGGCTGCTGACCAGGCTGCCGCTGTTGCTCTGTGGCTGCATCGGAGCCCCAGGCCCCTCTGTATTTCTGCTCTGCCATCCTGAGCCTCTGGCTTTCATCCTTTGAAAGCTCATGGTGGCAAGATTGCAGCTGGCAGATGACAGAAAGGGCAGGGGCAAAGGACAAAGACCTATGCCAGTTGAGTCTGGCCTCTTTCAACGTGCCTGGAACAGTAACCGGCACGTACTAAGTATTATCTGTTGAATGAATACATGTTTCATGACCCTGCTGATACTGGGTTAGGTGACACTTTACATCCGTCCCCAGAATATCCTGTGCTTAACCCTACATTGTACAAAAGTTTTGAAGTTTCTCATTTATATGTCTCTCTCCAGAATAAGATTTGCCCCTAGATTCCCTAATACTTACCAGAGCAACTAGTATGCACTAAGCACTCAATAAATCTTTGTTGAATAGTTGAAGAAATTAGTGTAAGCCTCAGCTCTTGACCCCTTATTCAACGAGCTTTTTTTGGTACCTCATATGTGTCAGGCATTGTTCTGGACATTTGAGCAAAACACGCTATAATCATGTAAAAAAAAAAAGTTGGTTTAGAAGAAATTTGCGTTGCTTGTGGATTATATGACTGAAAGACTATAGATTCTATTGGAGCTTGGGAGACAGAGCCCTCAGAAACCCTCAGCTTTCAACTAACCGATGACTTGCTCTGTTCTTTCTTCTAATTTCACAAAGAAGGTGAATAAAGGTCAAGGTTTCACAGTGAAACCAGGTAGCCATAGTCCATCTGCACATTCGGAAGCCAATGAAATTAGGGAAAATAAAGAGGGGAAGGGAGGGGAGAAAAGGGAAGGAAAGAGTGTTTGGGTACAAAAATACAAGGGTTTTAGGACAAAAAAGCAAATTAGGAAAGGGGGACTGAACAGTGTTTTTGCGAAAGAATAAACAAATGTGGATAATGGCCTGCTTGCTATGTAATATTTGGTACAGGTTAATCGTTGGCTAATATCAATTACTGCCACTGGGTTGGGCTGTGGTTAAAATAGACTTTAGTTTGATGTAATCACAGGTACTTTATGTTTTCTATGAGATCACAGACACCTGTAACAGTATCCTCATCTTCCAGCAGCTCTGCAGTCAAATGCCCCTCTGGTTTTAGAGACACCCTCAGCTGCCCAGACCTTCTACCAGTGGACTGACAGAGGTTTGATTTGATACTTGGGTGTGGTTTCTTCCAGGAAACAAAACAAAACAAAACAACCTCAACATTGCAAACCTCTTTCATCGTTAGTTCTGAAGTGATATACTGTGTAAACAACTCTGCTCATAAAAAGAGAAGGGAAAGGGAGACATTCTCCCTGGTATTCCTGGCATTACTCCACTGTCTTTGAAACTGTCCCAAATCAGAGAGAATTCTGTACAAAGGGGGAAAATCTCACTTTTAGATATTCTCAGAAGCGTTTCATTGTCTATGCAACGTAAGGATTCATTGAAAGATGTAAAGGATGAATTATAAATGTAACCATCTATAAGACAGTTGTTTTAAAGAAAGTGGCTTCTAGAATTGGACAGGCTCATATAATTTATGATGCATCCACCATGCTGTAAAGAGGTTTCAATTTCCTCAGGAATCAACTGCTGTCCCATGGTGAACAGTGCAGTCAGGAGAGGGACAGATCAGTTCCAGAGATCATCATGGACACCGCCAGCCCCACTGGGACATTTGAATCCTTGTCCCATTCTGACCCAGCTTCCCTGCCTTCTTGCACATGGCCACCCTCCTGCTGTAATTCAGTGTAAGCTGTACTCGTCACCTCACTTTGCCTGCATTGCCCCCTCACCCTTTCATGTGGGGAGGCAAATATACCTTGCTCAAACAAAATGTGAGAAAAGAAACCCCAGGCTAGGAGAATAGAACAAACTCCCACACAAGTCAGGCTGCTTTAATAGTTCTGTGCACTGTCTTCCGTATGTTAAGATCTCCCTGTCTCAACTGAGAGCCTGGGCAAAACAGAATCACAAGGGGAAAAAGCCAGAGAGTCACAAAGAAGACACCAAATCAAGACGAGGTAGAATTTAAAACCTCACAATGGTAAAAAAAAAAAAAGACAAAAATTTCTCACAGTCAAAATTACCTGATTTTCCCAAAGAAAATAACAGAAGTGTAGAGCAGTTTGTAAGTTTATGAAGCCTGATCTTCCGTATCATCTGAGACAAACGATAAAATAAGATTATGTGCTTGTTCTAACTTTGAGTTCCCACCAAATATACTGTCCTGGTTTTCTGCTTCTATAAATCCAACTGAAAACAAAACAAAATACATAGGAGAAGAAAACAGAGATAGGAAGAGACTACAAGAGGGGCTATTTACACTTTAGGAGTCGGCTACCTTTGGAATTTTTGAATATAACTTTCCCAGTTGGTGGCAGCCATGTTTTCTCAATCTGTAGGTATTCCTGTTCTAGAGCAAATTCATAATTTACAAACGTTCTGAGGCCTAGCTTAAGCTTAGCTGACCTTCAAAGGGTTAGTTTGTTCAGCGTTTCCTTTTATTACCCGAGGTACTCTCAGGATACTTCAAGTGTCTTCCTGTTTGCCTGAGCTATTGAATAGTCAAAATGGGGTTCCTGACACTTGCAATCATGAAAATCCCATCTTAACAACAGACTCCACAACAGAAGCTTTCCACCACCCCTAATTCAAACGGAAATAACTTAGTGCTTTCCAGCCTCATCATGGGTTGGCTTAGAAACCGGAGATGGATAAGGTCTGAAATTGGGAATGATCAGTATTTCCAGCTATGAGTATCTCTAAAAAGCAGATGGCGAGAAAATTAGATTGGGGTTGGCAGAAATAGTCTGTGATATTTCCACATCATTAACATCTGAACATTTGTACATTTGTCTAATATATTAGTTTGCAAAAATACACTACCTAAAAGCAATGGAGGCCCATGACAAATAAATATTGATAGAGAAAGGAACAGTGTGGAAGACTGGCCCAGTGAATGCCAGGAGCCCTGCCTTTGGAGCAGTTGGGTTGCCAAATTCACTGTGTTTTAAGAAGAACTCTAGGCAAAGAGCTCTAACCTGGAAATAAAAGTGGAAAACATACTACCTATAACAAATTCCAACTAAATCCTAATTTTTCTGTGTCTAATCTTGATCATTGTAGAATCTCAAAGGGAGAAAAATCTCCCTACGCCACTGTCATAGCAACAAGCTGCTTAAGGATCCCCTTTGACTTCTACACAGAGGAAACTGGCAAAAAGTGAGCTGATACAATCAACCTCACAAATCAGGCCAAAATTAGAGCTTGGTATTGAACCCACAGCCCTTTGAAATGCAGCAAGATTAGCACTTCACTAGGATTTAACGGGCACAAAAGCTTTCGGTTAATTTTTTTTTAAAAAAAGGAAAAATGGGATAATGAATCAAGCTTACTTGAAAAGTACAGGCACAGGAAACTGGGGAGGACCACAGACCACTTGACCCACAAAAGTAGTAGAATCACGCTAGAGTGGTCACCACTGACTTAAAGCTATTCACCTAAGAAGGAAGATTATGACTTATTTTGAGTGTATGACATTTATGATGAAATAAATGTCCAGTGGGTCTGACCTCCATACATGGTAAAAAAAAATGTAAATAAACACAAAAGCAAAACATTAGAAAAGACATGGAAAAAATGCAGTTAGGATAGTCACAAGAAATGAGTGACATGGCTTTGGAAAGGACAGAACATGTCAGGCAAGATAGATTCTTTTAGGAAAATCACGTAGTTAATGGAGAAAAACAAAGGATATAAATCACTATTTTAACCATTTTAATGTGTAGTAAAGGCAAAGGCAAATCACTGGAATCATATTAGAAATTTGAAAAACTTCCTTTACAAATGGCCTCTCCAGGCTGACTTTGAGCATCTTCGCTTTTGCATTTATGTCCTGTGTCATGTAACAGAACGTTCCAGTCTAACCGCAAATAATGTATCGATGTTCTTATAGCACAGTTTCCATTTATCTGAACTTGTGAATAAGACACTTGCTTTAGTACTTGCCCAATTTTACTTGCAAAGCTTAATCAAACAGAGTCTGACAATGACTACCCTCCCTTGTTGAAATGATTATAAATCGTGGGGTGAAAAGAAATGAAAATGAATCCAATATGCAGGAAGTATATCAGAGATAACATTCATCAAGAATAACTGGAAAGATGGGCCTATTAATGAGAATGTTATTGGTAAGATAAGATCTAGGGTGAGTGAAGCTTACAGAATCACATGAGCCCAGTTCACTGAAGGTCCCACATTCAATTTTCTTATAACCTCTTAAATTATAGAAAGGAGGTGTTCGGTGTTTACTATAAGTAGATTAGAACAGGGTGAGAAAAAGAAACTAGATTCTTATCTTGCTCAGTTTGCAATTACTGAAGATCACTGAATTTCCCCAAGTTGCAAAGATCTTCTCTTACTAAAACCTATCAGTTGATTTCTTCATTTAGAAAATAAAATTGGAAACAAGTCTAAAATGTTTAATCCTTTTATTCACAAATGATATAACGTAGGTATCAATGTCCCCACCAACGTTTTACCTGGATACAGAGAAAAATCCTTCCAAATTCACATTTGTTGAAGCTTTTCAAATAAACTCTATGAAATGTAGCTGTAACACTGTCAGTAGCCCTACCCACAAGCCTGGAGAGTGAAGGAGCCAAAACAGACCCAGGTAGTGACCCTTTGTCTTACTTCCTTAACCAGTGAGAGATTATGCTAATTCAGCAAAGTCTTTCAGAGCCTCTTTTAAACTCTGCAAAGCTTTGCATCTTCAGATCCATTCTTCCGTGGTCTTCATGCATGTAAGAGGTGTCTACTTGCTGGAGACCAGTTTCTCCACTGCAGTTTTTTGTACTCTCCAAGAGGTGTTGATCTTGAATGCAGAAACAGGCAGAATAGTTCATGTTGATTTTGTAGTAAATGGCAACAGCGCTTTTTTAAATTTACTTGAAGTGTAATTGATTCACAATATTGTGCTAATTTCAGGTGTACAGCAAAGAGTTTCGGTTATGTATGTGTGTGTATATGTATACACATACACACACATATATTCTTTTATTTCCATTCTTTTCATTATAGACTATTACAAGATATTGAATATAGTTCTCTGTGCTCTACAGTAAATCCTTGTTGTTTATCTATTTTATACATGATAGTGGGTATCTGTTAATCCTATACTCTTAATTTATCCCTCCACCCCCTTTCCCCTTTGGTAACCATAAGTTAGTTTTCTATGTCTGTGAGTCTGTTTCTGTTCTGTAAATAAGTTCATTTGTACTATTTTTAGATCCCACATGTGATATATTTAATATGGTATTTGTCTTTCTCTGTCTGACTTAATTCATTTAATATGATAATCTCTAGGTCCAATATACTTCATTTAGTATGATAATCTCTAGGTCCAATAATGTTGCTGCAAATGGTAATATTTCGCTTTTTATGGCTGAGTGATATTCCATTGTATATATGTGCCACATCTTCTTTATCCATTCATCTGTCAATGGACACTTAGGTTGCTTCCATGTCTTGGCTATTGTAAATAGTGCTGCTATGAACATTGGGGTGCATGTGTCTTTTTGAATGGAGTTTCTGTCATTTCTGGATATATGCCCAGGAGCGGGATTGCTGGATCATGCGGTTAACTCTATTTTTAGTTTTTTGAGGAACCTCCATACTGTTCTCCATAGTGGCCGCACCAATTTACATTCCCACCAACAGTGCAAGAGGGTTCCCTTTTCTCCACACCCTCTCCAGCATTTATTGTTTATAGACTTTTTAATGATGGCCATTCTGATTGGTGTGAGGTAATGCCTCATTGTAGTTTTGATTTGCATTTCTCTAATGATTAGTGATATTGAGCATCTTTTCACACTCCTGTTGGCCATGTGTATGTCTTCTTTGGAAAAATATCTAGTTAAGTCTTCTGCCCATTTTTTGATTGAGTTGTTTGGGTTTTTTGATATTGAATTGATGAGCTATTTGTATATATTTTTTGAAATTAATTAATTGATTTATTATTATTTTTTGACTGTGTTGGGTCTTCGTTGCTGCACGTGGGCTTTCTCTAGTTGCGGCGAGCGGGGGCTACTCTTCGTTGCGGTGCGCAGGCTTCTCATTGCGGTGGCTTCTCTTGTTGTGGAGCATGGGCTCTAGGCGCGTGGGCTTCAGTAGTTGTGGCACATGGGCTCAGTAGTTGTGGCTCACGGGCTCTAGAGCACAGGCTTGGTAGTTGTGGCATGTGGGATTAGTTGCTGTGGCATGTGGCATCTTCCCAGACCAGGGCTCAAACCCATGTCCCCTGCATTAGCAGGTGGTTTCTTAACCACTGTGCCACCAAGGAAGTCCCTATATTTTTGAAATTAAGCCTTTGTCAGTTGCATGATTTGCAAATATTTTCTCCCAGTTCATAGGCTGTCTTTTCATGTTGTTTATGGTTTCCTTTGCTGTGCAAAAGCTTATAAGTTTGATGAGGTCTCAATTGTTTATTTTTGCTTTCATTTCTTTTGCCTTGGGAGACTGACCTTAGAAAGTATTGCTATGATTTATGTCAGAGAGTTTTTTGCCTATGTTCTCTTCTAGGAGTTTCATGGTGTCCTGTCTTATATTTAAGTCTTTAAGCCTTTTTGAGTTTATTTTTGTGTAGGGTGTGAGGGTGTGTTCTAACTTCATTGATTTACATGCGCCGTACAGCTTTCCCAGCACCGCTTGCCAAAGACACCGTCTTTTCTCCATTATATAGTCTTGCCTCCTTTATAGAAGATTGACTGACCTAGGTATGTGGGTTTATTTCTGGGCTCTCTATTAACAACACTTTCCTTCTGTCCCACACTTTCAGAGCTATTCCCTCCTCAGTTCATTCCCCTCTGATGGCACTTTTCACCCTGATGACTTGCTTAAGTATCTCTCTGCCCAACTATACTGTGACCCTCTCTGGACATTCATTCATCTTTCTATTTGCAGTACTTAGGTCTGATACATTGTAGGACCACAATTAAAGTTTGTTAAGTCAAGATATTTTGTTTCAATGGATCAAAATTTCTGTTCATGTCACCGAGTCTTACCACATATATTTCTACTTTTAAAATACAATCTCATACTTTTCCCCATAATTCCTAACGTCCACAATAAAATGTCAGCAATATTATAAAGGCCCAACATCAGTTTAATCAATATCAAGACTGAAAAAGTCATTCAGCAAAGAACTCCCCACAAGGATTCAGGCAGTTGGAGTGAGTGGAAACTAAATGTAAAATCAACTCAGCAAAGATTAAAATTTACCCCCATTGAAGTTGATAGCCATAATCTGAAATGTTTTATTAAACCAATCTTCTAGACATTTTAAATTGTAACACTGGAATTTTTAATGCAGGGAAACTCTTCTTATGACACTATAATCGTAGATATATATCATTATACATCTGTCAAAACCCAAAGAATGTACAACACCAAAAGTGAACTTCAATGTAAACGAAGTACTCTGGGTAATAATGACATGTCAATGTAGGTCCATCACTGATTGTGTAACAAATATACCACACTGATGCGAGATGCGGATGGTAGGGAAGGCTGTGGAGGTGGAGGGAGTATGTGGGAACTCTGCACTTTCAGCTCCATTTTGCTGTAGAGCTCTAAAAATAAAGTACTAATATTTTAAAAAAGAACATGACCATATGAAGTATTCCTTTCCTTAGCACTGCAATCTGGTTACTTAAACACAGTTTCACAGGGCTTCCCTGGTGGCGCAGTGGTTAAGAATCCACCTGCCAATGCAGGGGACACGGGTTCGAGCCCTGGTCCGGGAAGATCCCACATGCCGCGGAGCAACTAAGTCCTGTGCGCCACAACTACTGAGCCTGCGCTCTAGAGCCCATGAGCCACGTCTAGTGAGCCCACGTGCCGCAACTACTGAGCCCACGTGCCACAACTACTGAAGCCCACTCACCCAGAGCCCATGCTCCTCAACAAGAGAAGCCACCGCAATGAGAAGCCCACGCACCGCAACGGAGAGTAGCCCCCACTCACCGCAACTAGAGTAAGACCGCACGCAGCAACGAAGACCCAACGCAGCCAAAAATAAATAAAAATAAAATAAATTTATTTAAAAAAAACACACAATTTCACAGAAGAAATGTACAAACCAGATTATGTTTGTAAGAGCCACTATTTATTCTATTGGCTTTTGTCAAGTCCTCTACAATTTCAACCAAAGCCATTGCTTCAGTAAAGATACTATTTGATCACTTGTCTTTTCTTAATGATTTTCACAAAAAGGAACCAGACAGTGACACTCCGTGTGATTGACAGGAAACTTCAGTGCCCTGCCATGGACTCATCAACCTTACTGCTACAGCTTCTCCAGATTTGCCCAGCTCTGGTACATACAGGCTTTGCAGGTGCTTCCAAGCAGCCCTTGAAACAGCAGCTACATTATTGTGCCACTGTGAATTTCAGATGGACCCCCTCTAGCAGGAGCTTAATTCTCCATTTGGGCTTTGAAGCACACAATCGTAATTGCTTGCAAATGCTTGGGCTTGAAAGTCTATATTGAGGTAGCAAAAGGTTGGAGGTTTAAGGAATTATTAATATGTAAGAGGCAAATATTTATTTCATTGTCAGACCACAGCTTCCTAACGTGGTGTCAAGAGAACATTATTTCTGCCAACTATTTTCCCTACTTACTGAGAGTTCAGTTCTCAGAAATGTTAAGACACTGCTGCACATTCCACCCTCTTTTTAGAGACTGACAAACATGCACTAACATAGTCAAGGTTCTCAGAAGATCGGCATTGATCAATTATTCAACTTTAACCCAACATTTCCCAAACTTATGTGTCCCCAGAACCTTTGCTGCTGCTGGTGTCATAGTCCTTATCATACTTATTAACATCCAAAGGAACTACTGTTGCTGAAACATGCTTTGGAAATTATCAGTATATCTGGATAGTAATAATAGTGGCCTTTACAAATAAACTTTAAATCATTTTTCCCTAACATAACTTACCCACAGTTATCCAGAGGAATGAGAGGTTACTAAATAAATAAACATGAGCAATGCTGAAGATTTTAACTGAAAAGTAAGTATGGACTGAACCACAAGAAACACACAAACAAAAGCCTTTATTCATCCGTCTCTGAACCCCTTCATTTTTGTCTGGGTAACTTCCAAAGTGGCCAACTTATCTCACTAGTTCTCTTTCTAAATGTATCACATTATCTTTCAAACATCAACTGACGCTTACTACATACAGCATAATATTTGTGCATGCCTGTGTAGTAAGTACATTTTTAAATATAAATGTGATTCCTTCAAATACTTTTTATCCTGAAGATGGAACTAAGACAGGAAAATTCCCTTTTGTTAGGTTTACCTAATACCTTCAGAAGCTTCTCTGAGTAAAATTTGTTTTGTCTTTTCAGGTAAAAACCAACGGAGGTTTAAATTAAACTGGACACTCTATAAATAAACCACATTCTATATACAAACTCTGTACGAGCTTATATTGCACTAGCCCCTCTACCCTGATCAGTGATTAGTCATCTATTTCCTGGGGTTTTTATTTTAATTCTTAATTTTAATTAAAGCTAGACTATATCTCTCCAGAGATACTACCGAAATTTGGAAGATCATCACCTAAGAAGTACACTACTGGCCTGGCCAAATATATTCTTATTTTTACCATGAGTAGTTTTTCTCCTGATACTGTGTAATTATTTTGTATCAGTGTATTTACACATTATGTCATATTTTTGTGTTAACTATACTTTTATGTGTTTATAGTTTTGTTTTTAATTTTACTTTATTCCTTTCCTAAGCAGTAATATACAAAAAAACCCAATTTGATACATTAGTTATATTTCTAATAAATATTAAAACTCATGCACCCCTTAAAATCATCTTGTATATCACCAGTAGAGTGTTTAGCACACACCCTGGAAAACAGTAACATGAAAATTTCTTGCCATGGAAATAAGGGATGAGGTTTGGAGTAGGGAAAAGTTAAGATAACTTCTCATGACTCTCCTTCCTACCAGATGTGTGCACTGCACGAATGAAAAAAAAAAGTATTTGTTTATTTTACATTGCTTTCTGAAAGAAAAATAACACCCTTTTTAAAATACTGTAATCAAATGAATTTTATAGTCAAGGACTATGCAAAGTCCTGAGGGGACCCATCTCTAGTCTGTGTGATACAATAAACCCACCAAATGAAACATTTCATTGAAATATGCAGTTTTTATGAAGAAACAAGCACCCCCTAGAACCAAAGACTGATCCTGCTGAGGCTTTAGACATGTGGTATATGTGTGTGCACCTCTGTAGGTCTAATTTTCTTTCTTTCTATATAATCAAGTGACCTAGTCTCACTGGGTTAAGTTTCAACCACAAAACATCACTGTGTGCTTTTTGTTTTTTTCAAGATACACGTCACAACACACCAAGAAAGGGGGAACTTCCAGTGTCTGTGGTAACATCACTTGATAAACAGACTCGTTTGAACAGCAAGGGCCTGTTAGCCGTCACTATATAAAGCAGCAGAGGCGTGGATTAGCAGATACTTGCCTGCTGAGGACCATGTGAGCAGCGGCCATCTCCACGCCAAGGAGAGACAAAATGCCAGGCGTGTTCCTCTCTGCTAATCCAAAGGAACTGAAAGGAACTGATCATTCGCTTCTAGACGACAAGATGCAGAAAAGGAGGCCAAAGACCTTGTAAGTTCATTAACTGTGCAAATTTTGACTTAGATGATCCTTAATGGCAGAACAATTGAAAATGAATGAATGGAAGAAAATACGAGCCTTTAGTTTACCTAGATCAGGGCAATGACCTGCTGTGAGTTACAAGTATATTCAGTTGTATTTAAAAATGAATCATGACAGGGCATTAAATGAGGTGGGAATTTTTCCAGACTTTGGGTCATAAAAATTGGCTCACTCTTGATATAGCAATATGTTGTATCAGCTATTTTTATTATGGCCTTATTCCTTGGAGAAGTTTGCTTCATGATCTTTTCTTTTTACAAATAAAATGTATTCTTCTGAAGAAATATGAATATTTACTTTTGTGTCTTTTGTAGTGGAATGGATGTGAAAGCATACCTGAGATCTATGATCCCACACCTGGAATCTGGAATGAAACCTTCCAAGTCCAAGGACCTGTATGTACACTAATACACGGAACTATCACTATATAAGCGGCCTGTGCCTTAGCTCTGTATTCTAGCAAGGCGGTAATACTACACATACTGGACTTCGTTTTTTTTAAGTAACAAGACTAATAAGATTAAGCTGCATTAGTACCAATGTAATTTAAATACAAATGTGCATGCATATATTTGCTACTTATTATACTGTTGGAGTACATTTGGATTTTTTCACATTTTACTGGCAGATATTTTCATAACAATAGTAATTCTAAGCAAATTTTTGTTTTCTTATAGATAAATTTTAATAAAATTTATTAGAAGTAGAGTCTCAGTTTGTGAAGTTATCAAAATGCAGCAGCCATTCTGATTTCATTTGCGCTTACACACACAAAAAAACTAATTTACGTAAATGTCGTCCCCTGTAGACTCTCTGCTGATGAAGTGAAGCAGTGGTCTGAATCTCTGGAAAAACTTCTTGCCAACCAGAGTAAGTATAGATGAACTACTGAATGTTTCTGGGTTTATCTCAGTATGCTAAGAGATTGAATGGCTTCATTAAAATATAGTATTCTGGATGGGAGGGTGTGTGAAAAGTTGTACTCTAGCTGTTCTGTAGCACTGACAGCTTCAGCGTATTATGCCTCATCGTGGCATAATGTTGACTCGGCACTCAGTTCTGCTACTGTCCTTTAGAAAAATTTGCCAAGGCAACTAGCTATTTCCATGGATCATTATAGGAGCAAAATTTTAAATTATGCTGGGGTTCTGAAGCTTAAAGTTTTAAAAAGTAAACCAAACATCTCAACATGTGAACTGCTATTCTGAAAGCTACCTAAAGGATGTATTTTTGTACCACTGGATGTAAGGGGTAGGATTCACTCAGTCAATTAATAACTTTTTCCATTCATACATGCGTTGTCACTCATTCAGCCCAGGCATTTATGTGCAGGCATTTTAGAAGCACCAAGGACTCAAGAGTAAAGACACAGAGCCTTGCTGCCTTGAAGGCAGTTGAGACACACAGCATAAAACTGCATTATATATAACATGACACGTTATAACAGATATGATAAAAAGACTTTTTAAACACAGAGTCTCACGGGGAGTTTCTGATGAGAGAAGGGAAATGAGATCAGCTTGTCTTAGCCCTCATCATGGGCATTGGGATCCTGTTGGGATTAGGACCTCGCTCAAGGGCATAGGTGGGCAGCTTATCCCTATCCGGGGTGAGCTGATCCCCTTCTCCCTCCCCCGCAACACCCTACAGAGCCTCACGTGGGGATCAAGTAGTTCAACCTGGTTCGTCTGCTTGTTATCTGACTTAGGTTATGATTCAGCCAAACAGTGCTATAGAAATGGCCCATTGAAAAGCCTGAATAACACTAGTAAATCCAAGCAGTACAGCGCACATAGGTAATATACAGGCCTCATGTCTTTTGACTTATATGAGTTGGACAGAGAAATTATATTTGCTAATGATTAACATGATGTTCATGCCTCCTGTCAATATTTGATTCCCTAAAATACTCTGCACTCTGGCTGAGCTGGTAGTGTAAGAAAAGAGATTGTTCTGTAACCTGCAGAGCAGAATTGTAATGTAATAGCAGATGGAAGTGAAGCAGTCTCTCAGCCACCACTAAGCAGCTGTGTACCTGCGACAAGCGTGTCTGACCCCAGACAGACTATAAACGAAGGGGTCCCTAAGGCCTTCCCACCTCTACAAACGGTGACACAGCCATTTCAGCAGCATCCACCTCTTCCCTTTGTACACAGAGAATATGCCACCGTACTTTTCTCGTAAGTTTCTTCCAGTTATTCATTTATTGGCTGTGATAAATTAATTTATCTCACCCCTCACCCTTTCTTTTTAGCTGGTCAAGACGTCTTTGGGAATTTCCTAAAGTCTGAGTTCAGTGAGGAGAATATTGAATTCTGGCTGGCTTGTGAAGACTATAAAAAAACAGAGTCTGATCTTTTGCATTGCAAAGCGGAGAAAATCTATAAAGCATTTGTGCAGTCAGATGCCGCCAAACAAGTGAGTATTTAGTTCATTACCATCGGTTTATATGTAAAGAAACTTAGATATAGAATAAGATTCAACATACTAGCAAGATGAAATCCTTTTTGAGTATTATGATTTTCACTGCTATATATTTAAGTGTATTCATATAGTTCAGTGCAATGATAATCTAATTTTCTACACTTGTGAAAAGATTGGATGAAAGGTTGATTTTGTAAAACAAGCTAATGTGATGGGGTGGGGTAAGGAGTACTGGTGATACCGACCAGAACTGCATGTCAGGGGGTCCTTAATGAGCTAGCTCGTTTTGGATTAGGATAAAGTAGAGATTAGTGCAATACATGGATTGCAGCAGCAGAAATATTTCCAGTTAGTAGTAATGCCCACTTCCAGTTAAATATTCCTGGTTCAAGCAGCAAACATCTGCACAAAGTGTCCTCTCCTCCTGTAAACCTTAAATGTGCACATCACTTTTCCCGATGCACGTATCACCTTATACAGATATTTAAAAAATAATGTCTGCCTCTTTTGCACCTCCCAAAGATATCATGAGCTAACTTGGAGCAAAGATATTTCTGCTTTTTTTGTGCTACTTCTTTTTAACTCTTCCACACCTAGGATAAGGTATGCTTAGAATAGGCATTCAAGAGATATCTGAGCTGATTTAAATGAGGTTTTAAAGCCACTGTCTTGAGATGCTTCAAAAACAACAGTGACATCATAAAATATGCAATAAATTGCAAGTGCATATGAACTGATGAGGATTTCTTTTTAGATCAATATTGACTTTCACACTCGAGAATCTACAGCCAAGAAGATTAAAGCACCAACACCCACGTGTTTCGATGAAGCCCAAAGAACCATATATACTCTTATGGAAAAGGACTCCTATCCCAGGTTCCTCAAATCAAATATATACTTAAATCTTCTGAATGACCTTCAGGCTAATAGTCTAAAGTGACTAGTGCCGGCTAGAGGGAATTAAAGATGATATCAAGTACAGAAGGAATGTACCAGGATGGCTCCCTGGGGGAACACCTTGGCCTTTTTGGATGACTCACAGATCCAGGGGAAGAACCCATGACTCAGGACAGATTAACATGAAAGTTATCCAGGCTCAGGGCTGAAGAAGCGTGAGAAGATAATTTAGCGATGGTAGAAGGAAGGAGATACTGTGGTACTGTCATAAAATACAGTGGACCTACGTATTAGAACATCCCTCAGAACTGAGAAGGCCGGGAATGCTTGCTACGCAGAAACTGTGAATAAGGGTTTTGAAACTGGTGAAAACATGCTATAAGCTTCAAGGTCAACTGACATTTATGCTGCATATTGTTATACAGAGATTGTATTGAGCTGCTGAAATCTCTTTTACTTGGATGACTATTTGAGAAGTATGTGTTTCAAAATCACCATTTCTGTTATTGATACAAAGTTTTTCAGTGTTGGTTGGTTTGTTGGAGTGTTTTGGGATTGAAAGAGATGAAGAGGAGAACAATGTATTTAACTTAAGCTATTGCCTTAAAGTTGGGAAGTCAGAATATATTTGTAAATTAAATTATCACAGTGTCAATAATAAATGTGAGTTTTGTCTTAAAAACATAGAAGCAATTTCTGTTTACATTTCATTGCCATCTTTAAAAACTGGCATTTATTTTTCAGATTTAACAAAAATTTAAGCAAGGGTCTTCTACTTTCTATCACCTCTTCAACATCTAAAACATCCAGTTAATCTTATATTTTGTGTATTACGTGTATGTATTGGACAGAATTCATTAGTTTTCTCTCTGCTATCATGATGTATAAAGATCAAACAAATATAATATGCTCTCATATAGTCAAGCTTCAAACTGATGAGAAATTGAAGAAGTCTTTTAAAGAGGGATAGAAATTTTATTTCAAGAAGTCATCTAATTAACAACTAATAATTTATTGTGATTTAAAGTTTATAAAAGCCAGATGTATTTTCTCATTTAATGTTCATAGCAATCACTACTTCCCAAATTTAGCTATCAAAACTACCTAGAATGTTAAAAAACAAAACACCAATTTTGGGGCCCTATCCCAGACTGACTGAATCAGAATCCCCAAGGGATAGAGTATGAGAATCTATATTTTAAGAGTAAATTCCAGGCGATTCTGAAGATGCCCTCGTTATGCAGGGTTGGGAATCCTGGGGTTAAGAGACAGTCCCACTGCCAGGGATTTACACGTAAATTTTCTCACCACACAATTTGTGTGCCCTCTACTGTGCAACACTGCCCCCCAATGACCAGAAGACATTTCCTAAATCCTCAAGCCTTCAGCAGTCCTAGGCATTACCTAAGCAGGAACACAAGACTGCTCTGGAGGATCGTCTACAAAAGGATAATGAGGACGACGCACATTCCAGCATAGCCCATAGAGCTGTATCTTCCCGTGCTCCCGTGTCCCATATATAATTGAATAATCAGCCACCACAGTGTAATACTCTGGATATTCTCAGTACAGGCTTGCCTATAATCAGGCACACAGCAATGACACGGGGCAATACGTAGAGAGGTTTAAAAAGTACTATTCTTGAATTGCCATGGGACAAAGTCCAAATTGTCTCTACCATAAGCTTAATTCTATGCTTTAGCAGGGCAAAATATTGTAAGAGGCTTAGGAAGGGAATCCAGTTTAATCACCATCATCATTCTCATCATTCTCTCCCTTACTCATGCCATCACCAAACTCCCTCAATCCTCCTTCTACAATTAATGTGTGCAGTTGGTATGTCACTTGCTCTTTTTCTGCCCCCCCAACCCCGCGCTAGCGTAGTCTCTCATTGATTGCTCGTTCATGCAACTTGTTTTCTTTCTTTCCAGCCTCTTCTCTTCAATCCATCTTCAATCCATCCTCTAAATAGCCACAAACATCACCTTCTGAGACACAGATTTGGTCCTGCCATTTCCCGTGACATAAAACATGAAGTTCAAATTTCCTTTCTGGAATTCAAAACACTCCCAGTGAGACCTGCAGGGTATAATTCATCTTACTCCCCTCTCGGCATCCTCCCGACCTTGACATCACTCTGGATCAACTGCCTTTTCTTGAAGGAGTCCTGGTCTTCACTACCCTTTGGTTAATCTACTATCTCTCTAAAATGCCTCTTCCTACCTCCTTCCAGTCTTCAAAGTCCAACCAATTCCTCAAGGCCCAGGTAGAATTACTCTCCTATAAAAGCTTTCTAACACCTTACACCGCTATGTGGTTACTTTCAATAAAAACCAGAGGGGAACCAAGTCCATATATAAACACAAGACACTCTGCTCCTATTTCTAGCACCACTGTCACATTAAATAGTCTAGGCCCTTCAAACTCGGAGGCAGTAGAAGTGCAACTGTCCAACACACATACTGGTCATAAAATGAATGCTTCTGGCCTTTGTCTTGATAAGATGCCATGTTAAAAAGCCATGCAGGGGCTTCCCTGGTGGCGCAGTGATTAAGAACCCACCTGCTGACACAGGGGACACAGGCTCAAGCCCTGATCCAGGAAGATCCCACATGCCGGGGAGCAATTAAGCCTGTGCACCACAACTACTGAGCCTGTGCTCTAGAGCCTGGGAGCCACAACTACTGAGCCCATGTGCCACAACTACTGAAGCCCACGTGCCTAGAGCCTGTGCTCCTTAACAAGAGAAGCCACCACAATGAGAAGCCCGTGCACTGCAATGAAGAGTAGCCCCCACTCGTCCCAACTAGAGAAAGCCTGCGCGCAGCAACAAAGACCCAACACAGCCAATAAATAAATAAATAAATAAAACCTATTAAAAAAAAAAGGCATCCAAGTTTTGGACAGATGGTCAAAACAAACATCTAAGACATCTCTTCATTTTCAAAATGAAAAAAAAAATTGTCACCATGGCTGCATAGATTCAAGATATTGCAAAAAACTTGAAAAGATAAATTTCTTTTCATTGGCATTGTTTACTATGGTGTGGATGTTTTATTAGATCATTTACAGAAATATGATTAGCTCTACTGTTTAGAGAAATCTGGTCCAACTGCTCCATCTAAGATCCTCAACTCATATGCTATGTTCTATTGTGATACTAAAGCAGTGGCAATCAACAATATGTATAATTTAAAACTAATTCATTTAAAAAATAAAAATAAATTTACTTTGCTCAGATGTATTTTATACTATTTCTAATATGATATGTATATTGTAGAAAAGTAGGAATCCGTGAAGGTAGAAATTAGACCTCCTGATGTCTAATAAAAAGTACATATTTACACATTTAGCTCATGTGGGATAAACTAAATTTCAAGTTTCTTTCATTCTGTGTGCAAACACAGGCTGTTTTATATTAGGAGGAATCTTTGATGATTTATTACTGAGAAAAGAAATTCTGAAATATGTGAAGGGAAAATAGAGTAAATGGTGATTTAAACTACCATAGATATAAATAATTGCTATTATACACAGAATTGTAGAATTTTCTCAAGACTGCATAAAACCCTATCTATAGAACCAAAAAAATACTCATCAACTGCAGAAATACCACCATCTGTTTTGTTGAGACCAGTATCTTAAAAGTGTTACTGACCCAAACTTGCATCCGCATGCCCAATGCACAACAAAGCCAATCTAATGACACCAGCTTGTGGTGAAGGAAAGTACAGTGTTTACTACAAGGCACCCAACATGGGGCCAAACAAGGAGAACAGGAAGCTGAGGCTCAAAAGACCCAAACTGCCCAGTGGCTTTCAGGGAAGGGTTTTTAAAGTCAGTGTTAGGAGTGAGGATTGTAGGGTATCTGATCCGCTCATGGACATTCTTCTGATTGGTTGATGGTGAGGTAATTGGGAGTTAACATCATCAACCTTCTGGTTCCAACCAGTCTTGGGTCTATATGCTTGTGGTCAGCAGGCACGTAACTTCTTCTACCTGGTGGGGGTGTCAGTATCTGCAAAACGACTGAAGGATATGGCTCAGGGTATTATCTATAGCCCTTGAGGAGGAACTAAAGGTCCTTGACTCTTTAGTTTACAGCTAAACTACTATTATTTTATCTTGCTTGACTGTTTCCCTTTGTTTCTGTATTTTCTCACTTCTCTGATTAAATTTGCTCTTTGGAACTAAGGGAAGGCCTAGGAGGCTAAAGCTTTTCTACAAACAAGAGGCTGAGGACATTGGGGAGAAGCGGGGGTCTGCCTTGGGAAGGCCCTGCAAGGTCCTGCTCAGTTTGAAAAGCTAAAAATGTATCATTCTAATGGCAAAATTTTGTGTCTTACTCTGTGCCTAACCTAAATGAAACTTTTCTACAAGTAAGTCCATGGCAAAATATAGAACTTTCTATGGATGTTTCTATATAAATATTTGACTGGGTATTTACCTCCTGGTGGCTCCTTTCACTTGAATTTGTAAACAGACCAAAGGGAAATGAAAGGGAAGGAGGGAGGGAGGGAGGAAGGCAAAGAGAGAGAGAGAGAGAGAGAAGGGAAACAAACTGGCTGAGTGTCTTAAATGTTTGCATTACCTTATGTCTCATTTGAAAACCTGAGTGCCCCCAAATGTCACACTTATATTTTATCTTCTCAAATTGAAATTTTAAGCCAAAAGGGATTGTGCTATAGTTTAGAATTGTCTACGGTACTTTGAAACTCCCATAATTGATGGAAGATTAGGCTAGGAATTCGAATCCAAACCCAAAAGAACCAAATTTATTAAATCCATGGGGACCTTGCCTCGACTTGGAATGTTGCCATTTGGGGAAGATCTGTGGCAGTAGGCTTGATGATTGAAAGAGAAGTCAAGCTCCTGGGATTAGGGAGCTGATTAGTTAAGAAACGGTGCACTGTAAGCACGTTTTAGATTTAGAAAACTGCGTTGGCCATGTCAATCACAATTCAGAATTAAATGATCTCATCGTCCTTCCTCTCTCTCCTGTCCAACTCCAAGCAGAGTCAGAGGTCTAGGATCCATGTGGCTGAGTATGTACAAAAATTCCAAAGAGTTTAGGGACATTCCAAATAGACGCTCTCATGTCACTCAAGAGAAACACCAACTTCCCACTTCTCAAGTGAAAAATGCAAGCCTTCTAAAAAGTTCTTTAACTGCAAGTTTTCTTAGCAAAAAAATAGTTACTTAAATAATAATGCATTATAATAGACACTAGATTTGTTCATCCAGGAAGAATATTTGCTTTTGTTCTATATTTAATGTGCATTTTTACTTATTATAATATTAGCTGGCTGATTTCTCCATCTTTTCCACAGGAAAGGGATAATTGGTGTGGATCTTGAAGAATAAATAAACCCCAACCAGGGAAGAAAGAGGGTGAGAACATTTCAGGAAACAGTCTGTGAAAAAGTCAGGAAATCAGGAAAAAAATACTCTGTGTTCAGCAATGGTGATTTATTTAGTGTGGCTGGAACACATGGGGGAAGCGAGAGGGTTGGAGGGAAAGCTCAAAAGGTAGTTTAGGGCAGATTCTGAGAAGAGACACAGTCCATTCCAAAGAGCGTGAGTTTCATCTTTTATATCACAGGTCACTGAAGTTTCAAGCAAATGAGCAAAAGACATAACTGCTTGTGCTGATACACAAGTTACTTGTTGAGTCTACACCAGGACTCTCTGAGATAAGCACTCTTAACCTCATTTTATTGATCAACAAATGTCCAACCAAAACGGTGAAAAAAGTTATCTAAGGACACAGAACCAGGAAGTAGCAGACCCAGGGTTTGAGACCAGGTATGTATGTTTCCAAGGACTTTGCCTTATCTCATGCTTCTTCCTGAAAGTGACATGATTACATTGTGTTGTAGAAAGCTATTTCTGGATTTTGTGTGGAAGACAGTTACAAAGGAAGGCATAACTGAGGAAGGAAAGCCAAACATGAAACCAGTTCTGTAGCCCAGCAGGAGAGAATCAGGGCAGAAATCAAGGCAATGGGAGAGAGAGGGCAAATAGATAATACTTGGTGAGCGATTTGCTGTGAGGAGTAATTGAGGGAGGGGAACACAGGATACCTCCGGGGTGTCTAGCCTGGGGCCTCAAAATCACAGCAAAGCCCTTTCCGGCTCAATTTTAAACATATCACCTTTGAGGTCCTTCAGCTGCAAATGTGCATTGAACAACTTGGAAACAGAAGAGGAGAGCCCTGGAGGAAGATTAAGGCATACGCTTCTAAAAGGCTCCACGTGCAAAATAAATTATGCAGCGCTTTCAACATGTTAACAGTTTATTCACAATGAACCTACATATGAAGCATTCCACATGTTTTTCCTCAAAGCTCACTTTCTTCTTGGACAAAACTAGAAGCTTGCAAGCTCTCATCCAGGCTGAGAACCAAAATCAAGGACCAAGACACTCAACAGATTTGCAGGAAGAAACTGCTCTAAGTTTGAGAGCACCTTTTAAAGACAGAAGACAAAACTGATGTGTAGGATCCAGGTGAAAGAGAGGGGCAAAGCAGCTGTCAGACAGAAACAGAAACTGCCCTGGGGATGAGCGGCACCCCAGCGGGAAGGAGTGTGATGACAGCGACGCTCGGGGAGGAATCCTGTGTCCTTAGATGGCAGGCCTGGCCCTTAGCTTGACAGTGGGTCATGTGACTGGTGGAATGTTCTAGTGCTCACTTCTTGTTAACAGAGACAAGACAGAGGACGGGAAACCCGAAGGTAGCCACTCTCTTGGCACATTTTTTCCTTCAGTCATTCTTACCTTAAATCCTCAAAATAGGTGAGGAGTCTACCCTTTATTTCTGGATAGAGAGAGAAAAAAAAAAAGGCAAGAATATAGTGGGTTTCAGGTATTGTCCTATCCTTGCCCCCCAAACTGTCTGTTGCTATTCTAGTCAAACCTAGAAGGTGAAAGTTCAGTGGGTTTGTTTTAAATCAGTAAAACTGACATGCTCACCCCTGGTCTTAGCTTTCATACTCTGCCTTGAAACCCTCAGCTTGAATTAGCTATAAAAACAGATTGTATCCCTAGTCTTGTGCTTTTTTCCTTAAATCTGTCAGTTAATTCAGGGTTTACAAATGACCCACTGTGAACAAGTAAAGGGTAGAACATGTTCCCATATGAAGAACTGAATAAAATACTTCCTAGAATGTTTATTTGGCATGATTTTGACTAGAATGATCATAATTCATACTAGCTATGGGGGTAATTAGGAAGTGCCAAAGTTGAGGGGAAGAAAGCACAAAATATTCCTTGTTCAGAGGTTTCTTAATTCATCTTCAGAATGCTAGGCTCCACTTTACACTTCTAGAATCGAGTCTAGACGCTTGCTTCCTTGATAGACTCCCCAGTTAGTGACCTGCTATGTGCCAAAAGCTATGCGCGGTGCCAGGGAAACAGAGATGACTAAGATACAGCCCCCGACGAGTGAGAGGCTCACAGTGCTCTCGGGAAGAAAAGCGCGGAAAGAACTGCAGGCAAATAGACTAAGCATTTGGAGAGAGGCGAGGAAGACAGTCAGGTAAGGCTGTCTGAGAGAAGACCTCCCCGGTGGCTCTCTCCAGGTCCCTGGTGAAACGCCAAATGGGACTGGTGCCCCCCTCCTCCCCTAATGGGAAAGGCTGTGTGGTGCCAATTTGCCAAAAGGTCTCCAGGTGCCCCCAGCTCCGTATGCAGCTTCCATGGGCATCGACTCACATCAAGTACATCTCCTTTAGCAAGTTCTCTCTTTCAATGGTCATGAACTCGGTTGGATGCTACGTGTTCCCTTCCAGAGTGCCTATTAAAGAGCGAGCAGTGAAAGCAGCCTAGACCTTCTCTCCACGGGATGCTGGGAGGCTAAGGAACCACGGACCTCCTGCCCTTCTGCTCCTGTGGAATTCTTGGAGTCTGTCCCAGCCTCCTCTCAGCAGACAGGAAAATGTGCCAAGTGAACTCAAAGGAAGGACTAGTAATTCTGTCCTGGAGGAAGGGTATGGCTTCAGAGAAGGGGCAGATGCACAGCAAAGTGCGGATTAAACTCAAAGTAACCCAAGTTACTCTGTAAACTATTATTGGATTAATTGCAACCTCTGAAACTCACAAACAAGTGTAAATTCTGGCACTACTGGGCTACGAAAGGGCTGGAATAAGTCTGTCCTCTACTTACTAGTATTACCTTGCTCACATCGGTATCTTTTTGCTTTAGCCATTATTATTGTCCCAAAATAATGATTTCTTTTTCTCTTTCTTTATAGGAGGGTGTGACAGAGACTGCTTAGATGCTCACCAATCTCAGGCCCTCCCTGGACAAACCATATTTCCCAGACCCTCTTAAGGTGAACGGCAAATATAGAACCTTCTATTGGGTTGGCCAAAAAGTTCGTTCGGGTTTTTCCATAAGCTGCTTTTTCCAACAAAACATCCCGAACTTTTTGGCCAACCCAATGTGAACGTTTCTACATAGTCAGTATTTGGGTATATACTCAGTAGCTCTTTTACTTGGATTTGGTCTTTTTTCTTGAATTGCAATTTGGTATTTTCCCTTGAATTATTAGGGCCACAAAACTGAGCTCCGTGTGGAGAGCAAAGGGATGGGCACCAGTTCTAGGACTACCTAGAAGACCCCCAGGTTGTCTCTCGCTTCCGCAGGTGCACTGCCAGAAGCAAAGGGCTCTGAGGTTGCAAAGCCACATGGAGGAACTGTCAAACTCCAAACAGTTGTGCAACCCGCACTGGCACTCGTGTAAGTGACAGCTAAACGCCTCTGAAGGTCTAGCAATGATTTGTTAGCGTGATTAGACAGTTTTATTCTGATACATCCAAAGACACGGATAAATGTTTAAGTTTCCTTCAAAAAGAAACAATTCCGGGCTTCCCTGGTAGCACAGTGGTTAAGAATCTGCCTGCCAATACAGGGGACACAGGTTCGAGCCCTGGTCCCGGAAGATCCCACATGCCACGGAGCAGCTAAGCCCGTGCACCACAGCTGCTGAGCCTGAGCTCTAGAGCCCGCGAGCCACAACTGCTGAGCTCACGTGCCACAACTACTGAAGCCCACGCACCTAGAACCTGTGCTCCACAATAAGAGAAGCCACCGCAATGAGAAGCCCGCGCACCGGAACGAAGAGTAGACCCCGCTCACCGCAACTAGAGAAAGCCCGCGCGCAGCAGCTAAGACCCAACGCAGCCAAAAATAAATAAATAAGTTTATTAAGGAAAAAAAGAAAGAAAGAAAGAAACAATTCCTTTTTCATTTAGAGAGTTATATGGAGCCATCCTGGAAAAACCAGGGCAACATCTCCATCAGAGTGCAGCGTTATTCAGCTCCCATGTGAGGCAAAGGTTATCTCTCTGACCTTGTGATGTTCTTCAAGATAGAGCTGCCTGGAAAAGAGGATGTAAGCTACAGATGAGAACAATATGTGAAAAGCTTATTTCAGATGCAACTGAGAATAGAAAATGCCGAAAACAACACAAAAAAGGGAGGCGAGGACTAAGAAGCAGGAAAAGAATAAGTGATGGAAAATTTTGCAACTGATAAAAACATTAAGTGAAAACGAGTTGGCCAGGCTGCGTGTATTTTCAAACTCATTTGCTTTGACTCCATTTAGGGCTACGTACGACAGATATTGATATAAATCCTCTGAGGTTTAAACTGGCCAATCACCAAGTAAAAGTCAGGATTCCAAACAAATGTAGTATGCGGCTCTGGAAAGCAGACCTGTGGTTAAGCTGGGATTCAGACAGGAAGTTGTGAATTCAGTGCATACTGGGAAAACTAGAGGGGTGAACTCACCGGGGCCGATTTCCCTGAAAGGCCAAAGAACCACGTAGGAAACAATTCATCCTACAAGAAGAGAGTTTCAGGATGCACAAATCTGGCCTAAAAACGGTGGGTCAGAGCTGGAGGAAACGAGTACTTTAACTATACCAGGTGCCTGACGCTCAGATTGCCCCTTGATGCGGGTCCAAAATCCGAGGGAGAGGAGAGAGCAATAAAAGAGTGACGACACTAAAAGGGCAAACGCCCTGGAAACCTTTGAGAACATACGCGGGAACAGGGGATTGCTCAAGGGATGCTAAAGCACGCTCCTCACTGGAGTTAGGAGCAGAGCGCTGACAGGACAGAGCACACTGACTGAAAACCAGCCCCCAGACCCGGAACGCCTGGGAAGGAGAAGAACTGGAAAAGGGGGCGGTGCTTCAGCAGATGCCGCCACCCTATCAGCAGACATTTACAGCAGCCTAATATCTTAGGATGTGGTGGTCTTGAAGGCGCTCTTGAAGGGGAATAACGTCCTTCTTCCCCACCCAGGTTCTGGGTATTTGAGAAATAGAAAAATAAGAGCAGGGTGGAGGCGAAGGTATTAGCGATACAGTCAGGCCGGAGAACAGAGCATTGGGAGAAAGTCAAATGGGCCTGCTAACTTCACCCCGGAACTCAACCGACTTGCTTCCCCGTTACAGGTAGTGTCGGACGGTGGCACAATCTCTACACAATGGATGGCCAATGCGGGGAACAAATGCCCAGGTGTCTTGTCTCAATTAGAACAAATGTGAAGAGTCAGCCCAGCTCAGAGCTCCTGGCAACGGGGCCTAATCGAGATGGAATGTCTTTCCATGATGAGCTGGGTTCTATCAGACCACCAGGCCATAAGATCAGGTGGGCCCAGCAGCAACCCACTGAGAGATGGAAATGGTAAAGCCAGAATCGAACATGAGCAGGGCTTACCGGTGTCCTGTGGGAGCTCAGGACTCCCTCGTGACTAACGATGGAGTAAGAAGATCACTGTCTCTGTTGGGATAGTCTGCAGGCACAAGCCGAAAATGGACCGATTCTACTAAGGGGCAGACTTAAAAGAGTGCAGCAAGCAGAAACCCTCCCCGTGCGCAGAACTGGGGACAATGCACCTGCTCATCTACCTCGTATGAAAGGAAAGTGACCTAAGGTTAGAATAGATATTGACTCATGGGCAGTGGAGGATGGCGTGGCTGGTGAATTGGGGCCTGGAAGGAGAATGATTGGATAATTGGGAATAAGAAGGTCTCAGGAAGATGCATGTGGGTGGACCTATCAGAGTATTCAAAAGTATGAAGGTCTCTATCACATGGCAACATCCAACAGACCACACAAAAGACATGAACAACCAAGCAGACAGAGCGACTGTGCCAGCTGACCTCAGCCAGCCCCTGTCACTCAGCCGGCCCATCAGTGTTCATGAACAGAATAGCCATGGTAGCAGAGATGGATATGCAGTGGCCCAACAGAATGGACTTGCACCCATGAAAGCCGATCTAGTTACTGCCCTTGCCAAAGTCCAACCATCAAGAAAAAGAAACCGATGCTGAACAAATGAAATCGCAAAGAGAACAACCAACCATTTCATGGCAAGCTGACTAATTGGACTCCTTCCACCCTGAAAGAGGCAGTGACTCATCTTGACTTGAATCAACATATATCTGGGGTAGAGATTTGCCTTTCCCGCCAGAAGGGCCTTAGCCAGCTCCACTGTAAGACGGCTTGCAGCTTTTGAGCCACCAGTAGGGGATCCCATATATCACATCAGACAAAAGGGGCCCACTTCACAGCAGTGGCCACATGGCCCTGGGATCCTTGGGTTACATCACATGCTGTAAGACCCAGATGCTGCCAGCCTGATGGAGTAATGGAATGGTCTTGTGATGGCACAGTGGAGGCACCACCTCGAGATGATAACCTTCAACGAAGGTGCATCATCCCCTAGAATAAAGAATATACCCTTAATCCGTGACCATGACATGGTTCTGTTCCCCCAATATGTGGCATACATGGGTCTGGGAACCAAAGGGTCAGAATAGGAGTGTCCACATTTGCTATTAGTGCAGCAGCCAGACCTGGGAGGGGTATGGTGCCATGGGAATCAGACCCCTGGACAACAAGGGTCTGGGTCACCTTACCACATAAGCCACCAACACCAGCAGAAGTGCTGAGCCAGGGTGAGAGGAATCTAGAAGGGGTAATAGAAGAGAAAGGACCAAGTGTGGTCTCTAGACAAAACGCAGCCATGGTGGAGTACTTCATCCCATTGTTTTGCCTCTGATAAGTTCTCCCCAGGAAAAGTCCTTCCAGAACCTGGAGCAGCTGTTTCTGGATGCCAGTGAACACTATGTGAAGCAATTGTACGTAGGTGGTGCAAGGGGCGGATGGTTAGTGGATACTGTGGGAGCACAGTCCGCCTCAGACCCGAGGCACTCTCCCCAGCAGCCGGGAGTCTGGGCTGCTGACCGCTCACTGATGCTTCCTCTCCAGGAACTGCCCTCATCCTACGGAAGCTGCCTCACCAGGTTCCCATCCCCTCTTTGGAAGCAGCCTGCGGTCAATGACGGGTCAGTGCAGGATCCAAATACCTGCCCCCCTTGCTTCAATTGGGTCACATAGGAAGGGCTATTCCATCTCTGAAACTCCTGCAAGGATCATCTGAGTCCTCTGTTACCACTACATCATATATTTGTTTAACATTTATAATCTATCTCCTTCAAAAAAGGAACTGTATCAGGTTATAAAATTAGCATGTTATGTAACAGAATAAATTAAAATGAAATAAGTCAAAACTATTTAAAGGGAATATCTGTTCATTGTTTACAACAAATATTTATTAAGGCTACTCTGCAAAGAAGGTACTGGGGTAGGTGCTGTGACCAACCAGGTGCTTGTTGTGCCATCAGTATGTTTACATTTTGATCTAGAGATGGCATCTGCATAAATAAGTACAGGTAGGAAAATAGGAACCTCTCGGTATTCACAGCTCTAACATACATCATTTCTTTGATTCTAGAACAGCACGATGAGATAGAGCTGTTACTATTCCTACTTTATAGATAGTAAACCAAAGGTTAGCAAGGGAAAGTGATTTACCCAAGCAGTGACAGAATCCAATTGTTCTTCACCAAACCACATTACGATAAATGTTTATGTGGGTGATGGTATTATGCAAAAAGATAACACGTCTTCTCAGTCATCATCAAAAAGCCTCAAAAAGACATCCACTTTCCATCATTTAACCATTTTGAGAATTTGCTTCATCTTGCTTAATATCCTGCATTTTTTTAAAATATTTTAAAAATGAACTCAATGGCTCTGGTTGACACTGGATACTATCTGCTAAGTGAATCTCTCAAGCTTCATAAGATTAGAATGACGACTTGGCTATCTGCTGACTCACACCCTAGGTATTTCCACTATTATGAAATCACTACTTCACAGAAGGATGTTTGCTTAACAGTAATAGAAATGGTAAAAATAAAGAATGCAGAATTCTATTTTCAAAAGATTAGATTCTAGGGATCCTGTGGTGGCAGGTGAATCATCAAATAGGAAAGGCTGACTTGACTCCCTAAGAGGAGGGAATAGAGTAGAAAAAGAAGGGAAGAAAAGGAACAGCAGGAGGCTGGCTTACTCTCGAGTTGGGCCACCGAGAAGTATAACAGAGGCCGGACAGACAGCAGCTGACCAGAGGGTCCTTGTTGGAGGTGACGCCCCTTCCCTTGAATAACTGACGGCACTCGCCTGGAAAACAGGCTAAGGATCAGGGCTGGGAGAGACAGTGCAAAGAGGCAAAAAATAGAGGCTGTTGAAACAACTGCTGAACAGGACAGAGAACTGGGCAGGATGGTGACAAACACTGGAGAGGGGACATGCAATGAATTTAGTGAAGTGCACTATCCCAGGGAGGAGCCATCCTAAGATGTAAAGCTGCAGACACAGCACTTGGAGGTCAAAGTTTTGTGGTGAAGTTGTCGAATTCTAAAAGTGCCTGATCTCAGAGCTGATGGGAAGCTTCTGGTTACTATCTAGCAGCCAGGGAAGAGGTTAGGAACTGACCAAGGGAATCAAGGAAGGGAGGAAGACGGAGACCAAAAACGGAAGAAAAGAGGAAAATCCAGTAACCTGCCCTCCCCTCCCCCGCACCATGAATGGACAAAAGATGGACCAAGGTGGACCAAACAGCACGTACAGACGATCATTTTCCTTTTTCTCTACTTTCTTCTATTTCTCTGAGTGCTTAGGTCCCCAGACTTATAAACCACTTTGAGGTGGGTGTATGTTTGAAATAACTTGATTTTCTTGTTATTTCCATTTATTAATTAACTCAATATATTTGTATTTATCACAAAAAAATCTTATTTTAGCTAAAATAATAAGAAAACCTCAAAATGGATTCTTGACATTTTCTTTTAAAAATGACCTAATGCAGTCTTTCCACAAGAATTTATTAAATGCATATGATAAGCAGGGCAATTTACTAAGCATATTAAAAGAAAATCATAGAACAAACGTTTCTGGAATCGAAAGTATCTTTAGTTAAGGTAAATTCTACCCGCATTAACAGAGGAAAAGGATAAAATCTCAGGGCTTTAACATTATAGAAGTTTACTTCTCAACCACGTAAAGTCCATTTTTTGTTTGTTTAGGGCAGGGCCTAGAAGCAGTAATGATAATTTTAGTCCAGATTCTATTGACCATAGCTAATCACATGACCTCCAACGTCCTCAGGGGGGTTTAGGAAATTCAGTCCCTAGTAGAACAGCCACTCCCTAGCAATAAATGTATACTATTAAAAGTGAAACATGAATATATAGCAGACAGCCTGCTGTTTCTGCCTCGAAATGTTTACAGTATGGAGAGGCAAGTGATCCATAAACAGATAATTTCAATATAGGATCCCTCCTATGGGCAAAGTCTTCAAGAGACCTTTCCGTGTAAGAAAAAAAAAATGTACTTAACTTATTGCAAATAGTGCCACTATTTGCAATAACTGTTGCTAATAACAGCAACTGTCTGTCTGACTCGGTTTACCCAATATTTTTCTTATAAAAGCCATTCATATTTGCAACATACCCCAAATGGCCCATCTGCTAGTCACCTAAGTACCTGAACATTTCATTCCAGTCCAAGAAGATAACTAAATATCTCATCTATAAACCTAGTAATTTCTTACCCATGTGCTTCTATTCCTTTAGTAAACCTTATTAATGTGCCATATTCCATGTATTGTAGGGGGACTTGGGGGTAGCCTTTGCCTTTTATAGAATAACTTCACGCTTCTTTTTGCCATCCAAATCTCACCATATCTTAAAAATCCAGCTCATTTCATTCTTTCCATCAAGTCCTCTTGGAACAAACAAAATTGCCGCTAATGTGTCGTCTTCTTAATTTCTGTACTACTTTCTATCTCCATTCTTCCCTAGGCAACAGGGACTTAGTGTCCCTTCTATGGTTAGCTTAAATTGGTGTTTTTTTCTAAGTTTCTGTCGCCTATGGAAGTTCCCAGGAAGAAGGGTCCATGTGTTAAATTATGTTTTTTAATCTTTTAAGCATGTAGCATAGAGTTTTCACTACGAACTGCTTATAAATATATTTTACTTTGAAACTTTTTGTGAGGAATTCTAGTTGTTTAATTGGTATGCCCACCCTTGCAGGGGAAAAAGAAGGAAACATGTATAAAAGTGCTTTGCAAACTCTAGGTGTTTTTCCTAAGGCCAGGATAAAATGATGCTCATGGTGGAGAACCATCTGTTCTCTCCTCCTCCGGTGCGGGCAGTGCGGCCGAGCTCTGTTCTCTGGAGCGGGGAGTGGGAGTGGGTGGAACATGAGCCACTGATGCCCAGGCCACAAGGCAGTCGTGCGCATTCCCCACACGCTTCATTCCGCTCCCTGCCGCTGGAACCCGCTCCCAGCTTTCAGTCTGCAGATGGTCCCAGTGTCCCAGCAGAGCCCAGAGTGCCCTCCAGCTGGGTCCCTGGATGACGCTAGGGGTAGGGGAGGCCCACCTGCCCTAATTCTTGAGGGGGACATTTCACCATTGCCTTTGGAGTCTCTCTGTTTATGACTGTTACCCTAGCTAACACACCAATATGTGTATTATCATTGTACCTAAATTTCAGGTGAACAAGGATATTCAATTCCTTGGTCCTCAGGTTGGGCCTGGGATGGCCAAAGTCCCAGAGCTGGCCTGTCACCCTCAACAATGGATGTCTTCAAGCACTTATCACAGTGACAGGGACACATTTTATCATTTTCTAAAAGGTGTGCCATGATGTGAAAAGATTAGGAGGGTATTAGAGTTTTCTAAACATGTCCCCCCAGTTCTTAAACTTCTTCTTTAAAATGACTATTTCCATTTTTACACTTCATATTCTTACATCAGCCGCCATCCTCAGCAACATGCATATGGCCTCGTACCAGATGTTGGATGTTAAAACAGACAAAACACTAGGTGAAAGCTACTTCCCCCTTTTAAATGGCTTCCTCATCCTTTCTTGGATCTTCCCTCTTTTCTGCATGAGCCAGATGCAGCAGGACAGATTTTCCTTTTTTTTTTTAAATTTATTTTTATTTATTTATTTATTTATTTTTGGCTGTGTTGGGTCTTTGTTGCTGTGTGCGGGCTTTCTCTAGTTGCGGTGAGCGGGGGCTACTCTTTGTTGTGGTGAGTGGGCTTCTCATTGCAGTGGCTTCTCTTGCTGCGGAGCATGGGCTCTAGGCACGCAGGCTTCAGTAGTTGTGGCATGCAGGCTCCAGAGCACAGGCTCAGTAGTTGTGGCACATGGGTTCAGCAGTTGTGGCACGTGGGCTCAGCAGTTGTGGCATGCGGGCTTAGTTTCTCCACGTCATGTGGGATCTTCTGGACCAGGGCTCGAACCCATGTCCCCTACATTGGCAGGCAGATTCTTAACCACTGTGCAACCAGGGAAGCCCAGATTTTCCTTTTGACTAAACTTGGAAACTGAAAGACCCTCCAGGCTCGTCTCCCACTCAGACAAGCTCCTTGGAGACCCAGAGGGAGTTCTGCGACTCCTCCTGCGGTCAGAACTCAGGCCCTTCCTTTCACGTTCTTCCTGCTTCTCATGGTGCAGAAGCTTTTCCTGTCACCTGTGGTTTCTGTTTCCCTGGGTGTCTGTTCATCAGGTTTCTGAGGTGGGATGGGGCTGTATTCCCACTGGGTTCTCTTTCAAACATGAATCTCCTTGGCCTGGATTACTTTTACTTTTCCATTGATCATAATCAACCCATGTCTTAGCCTTTATAATGTAATTATGAGAAAAAATTTCCAATTATAAATGAAGTTCAAATGTATTCCAGAAAAATGCCTGACTAAAACAACTTTAACATGCCCCTAAATCTAAATCCATGCTTTTACTTGTATTCTAAAAGGAACGTCATTGACAAAATAGGGCATCTTCCTTCAATACACTGGATCCCAAATATGGAGAATATTTGCAAAGATCTCCGAGGGCTCCTGAACATCCTGAAAGAACAGTACTCTGTCAAACAAGGACCCTTAAATGTCTGTCTCACTCCAGTAGTGTCTGGGAGGAAGTCATGAGATGGGAAAGCAATGCGAGGGGGCTTTCCGTCTAGCTAAATGCTCCCTCATCTGTTGTACGGGAGGGAAACAGAATCCCACACTACTGCGCCACTGTCTGGACTCAGAGAACGTCAGATGTAGTGTTGTCTGATTTCCTCTTCCTACTTGTAGATTATGAAGGCCTGGTGCAAAAAGATTAGGATTTTTAAGATTTTTAACTTTGTTTATGCACTGGAGCCTGCCTCAGATCTGAGAGTTCTATAAACTAAAGCTGGTGCATACAAGTGTAACTTGGTAATACTTCAGTAACACTGCAGTAAGACAATGCCCCAATACAGTGCTACAGGCTGTTCTCTGTTTTCGTTAGAAGCATTAGAACAGCAGTTTACCATGCACACAATTATACATCAGTAGCAAATCTACGGTTTACAAAGCTTCTCAAGATGAAACAGGAAGTGCCAATAACAGTATATGAATATTTTGTTAAATTATAACTTATGCAGCCTCTAGTGTGTGTCCAGACAATGGCTCCTCCGCTCACCAGCACCAGGTGAATTACCCGAACCTGACCCACATCACAGCCGATCCGCTGATCCACCACTGACATACTCCCCGCATCTCGTGCTCTGTTAGTAAAAATTTGGTGAGCTATTCTCCTCAAAGCTGGAAAACAGCAAAATTCCACTAGATACTTCCAGAAAATTGCTGCCAGTCATTGGACTGTGCTGCAGTAGACTGAATAAACTGAGAACCATTTCTCTTGCCTTTCACTTTCCCTTCATCTCCACTTCACCTTTCTACCATCTCTCACCTTTCTCTACACCTTCCCTTACCCTTAACGAACACCTACCCTGATTCATTAGAAAAGCATTTTCCATTTCTCCAGCGTTGAATTGTCTACCTTCAGAGCATTTAATAGTTACCTCTTTTTCAAAATGACTTGTGTCACCCACACCCAAACGTTTTCAGTGAAAAACTGTCCAGACCTTCTTTTGTGGCCCTGACTTACCCAAAACACAGGCTTATCGTAGCACTGATAACATGTATTTGTATACTTTATTTAAATGTTAATCATTGGATTGTAATATTGATATCTTTGTAATATTTTTTGCATCTCCATTCCCTATTACTCCTGATAACTATATGCATGTTTGCTGAATGAATGAAAACAGCAATCTATCTATAAGCTCAAACAACAGTATTCAGTATTATACTCTGTGTAGGGAATGTAGGCGTTCAGAAGGAAAACACTCAACATTCCCCCTGGGTGGCTGAAAGAGTGGAGAAAGGACAAGAGCTTCTACTTCAGTTTGGGAGCAGCTTTCCATAGAACAGGAAATGATCCACTCTTTACCTGGATTTTATCTGTTTTTCTGGATGAAAGTATTGTTTTAGGTTCCATTATTTTCATCCCTTGCAACACATATGTACCCTTTTCATTAGGTAGCCTTTGGGCTTAATATCTGATAAAAAGTCAGTATTTTCCTTAGGGTAAATTAGAATCTAAGGACATAGGTGTCAGAAGGAATGTGGGATGACCCAGCTATCTCACATCTGGGTGCTTACCCAAAGAATATGAAAATATAATTTTGAAAAGATATCTATACCTCTATGTTCATTGCAGCACCATTTACAATAGCCAAGGTATTGAAACCTAAATGCCCTTCAATGGATGATTGGATAAAGAAGATACGATATATATGTGTGTGTGTGTGTGCGTGTATACACACACACACACACACATATATACAAACACTGGAATACTACTCAGCCATTAAAAAGATGAAATCTTGCCAGTTGTGACAACATGGATGGACCCCTTGAGGGTACTGTGCTAAGTGAAATAAGTCAGAGGAGAAAGACAAATACCATATGAGTTCACTCATCTGTGGAATACAAAAAACAAACAAACAAACAAGGTAAATGAACAAACCAAACAAACACATAGATACAGAGGACAAAGCAGTAGTTACCAGAGGGGAAGGGGAAGGAGGGTGAAATGGGATCGACTGTATGGTGAGGGATAGAAACTGAAGTTTCGTTGGGGAGCGTGCTGTAGGGTATACAGAAGCAGAAATATAATGCTATCCACATAAAATGCATATGATGTTATAATGTTACCTCAATAAAAAACTAAATCTAAAATATGCAAAAAAAATTATAAAAAGAAGGAATATGAAAGAGGAAAGAAAATGTTCCACAGAGGAAATGGGAGAAAGTTATTATAACAGCTCTTCAAAGGAAGTGATGGCTGTACATGCAGAAGAGAGAAACAGGAGCAAGGAGAGAAGGGCTGGAAAAGCACCCGGGGCAGGGAGAAGGTAGTGAGGCAGCGAGGCCTGCTGACTGTCTGCTGTTCCATCTGAGGCTGTCTGACTTGTCATGACGTGCATCCCTTTATTCCATCCAGTTTTCCAGACACACACACACACACACAGAGTTGTTGTTTTTAAACATTTTCTCCATTGTAACGTCTGCTTACTTGCCTAATAAATGCTTTGTGTGGATGGAGACAATATTGTCTCATTGCTGCTGATCAAGTGAGGAGTCTAAGTTTGTCGGCACTGAGGGGCTAAAGAAGAAGCAAAGCCTCCAAAGAAACAGACAAAAGAAACTTAGGAAGCAGTGGAAATCATGCACAATCAGCTCTCCAACTCTTCCTCGTCCCCAGATGTCCCAGAAAATGTGGTATGGTTTTTGAGTTAATCCTGAAATTTGAGTTTCAGGGACAGTTTTTACCAAGAACTCAGAGGGGGAAAAGAAAGCCTCCAAAGAGGTGTATGTGCTCGTGGATTCTGAGAATGAACTCTAACGTGAACTGAAATCAATTATTAAGAAACGGTTTCAGAGAAATATATTGGTGGATGCATAGAATTTTGCTAAACTAGACTTGGAACTAGTCTTGACTTTGAACCTGTATTCATCCTCACATTGCAAGACAATCAGAAAATGTGTCTGCGAAAAGTTGAAGCTTCTGGTTGGTTTACAGGAAACTGTTTCAAACGATGAGCTACAGAGGCCAGACTTAACTTTATTTGGTACAAGAGGTTTCTGCTTCAATGAGTGATCGTGAAGTGATAGGAAGAAATGAAAATGAAATCGTAACAAAAACAGTGTATTTTTCAACTGTGTATTATGAAGTATAGATTTCTTAGAAGTATTTGCCATAATATTACTTGAAAGGATATATTTTTTTATTTTTTGTTGGACTCAAAACATTACTTTTAATCTTTCAGAATTCTATGGGTTCCTCTTGAAAATTTCAGACCCGCAAAATTTAATGTGGAGATTTAATGTAACAATCCATGAAAGGAGTCCTTCTTTACACTCTGAGAGAGAGAGAGAGGAAGGTAGGAAGGAAAACTGCTTATGTTATTATTTCAGCAATTTTCTTCATATCACAAAGTTGTCTGTGATGATTAGTCTTCTGTGCCTACTTGGCTAGGCTACAGCATCCAGTTACTCAATAAAATACTAATCTAGGTGCTGCTGTGAAAGGTATTTGGTAGATATGGTTAACATTTACAGTCAGTTGACTCTTAAGTAAAGGCGATTATCTTTGATAGTGTGGGTGGGACTCATCCAATCAGCTGAAAGGCCTTACGAGCAAAATCAAGGTTTGCCTGGGACAGAGTTAGCAGTTTTTCCCCAGAACGTTTAGTTTGGCTTCTTAATCATTACACACTTAGACCACTTTCTGATGACAATATGGAAGTTAAGAGCAAGGCCGGAGTCACCAGATCCAAGCCTAGATCCCAGCATCATTACCTCCTATATGACCTTGGACAAGTTACTCAACACCTCCAAGCCTCAGGGTTCCCAACTATAAAACGAGAACGATACCTCACTGACAAGGTGCGTGCGTGCGTGTGTGTGTGGTGTGTGTGTGTGTCTGTGTGTCTGTGTAGGATAAAGTACTGTTAATAAAGCTTGCAGTTCAGTGTTTTATGGAAAATTAGCAATACGTGGTGGCTGAACTTGATATATCTGACATTTTAAAACTACACAATGTCTGAGGTGACAAGTTCCTTAAGCAAAATAACCATTATGCTAAATAATACTTCCTCATACTTACAAAAGCGTACCTCTAAAAGGTCAGAGGAACTTCCCTTCTTTCAGGAAGATTTTCAGAATGAATTCAAAACATTAGCTTACCCAAAGGAAAATCCTCAACATGTGATGGTTACACTATATCTCCACCTGGCTGACTGGAGGTCTCAGTCACATAAGTCAGGAAAATCCAGCCCCGGGTTTCGTGCTCAGGTGGCAGGGAGTGGGGTGGGCCAGTCTGGTCTTTTGTCCTGCAGGTGATGACACAGAAGGGCAGCTGGTTGGGGTGTGAGCAGGGCCACCCAAAGGGAGCGCCCAGTGCCCACTGGACCCGAACAGAATCAAAATTTTCCCAGATGGCTTTTCAAATCGCTACGGAAATGGCATTACCTAAATATCTTTAAAAGGCCACTGCCTTTTGCAGTTCTCTTTGCTAATCTGGTATGCTAAATTAAAAATGTGGTGCAGAGTGTGATAAGTGGTCTTCTCTCCTTCAAAGTTACAGCAGAGTACACTGATGCCCTCTGTGGTAGTGCAGGAAGAGAATCAGGCAGGATCTCTTCCTTACATGCAGGTAACACAACTCCAATGATTAACACTTTTATAGAGCTGTTCATTTGACAAAGAATACAGAAATTGCATTGAACTGAAATCAGAAACTTGCGTCTACCTCACATTAGCCATATAACTAGGGCTTGTCAGTGACCCCAGAGAACTTCAGTATCTTTTATATAATGGAACTGGTTTCATTTACTTTTATTTACTTAATGTGTTTATTATGCTCATCAAATGAGAATGCTTTAGACGTGGATGTGAAAAACATAAAGTGCTACACAAATATCTGATACTGTTGCTAGTAATCAGTAGTATTTGAAATGAAGGCTTTGGGAGGTTGTTCATGAAATGCTTATCCTAGGACGTCAACTGAGGCAGAGAGGTATCAGTCCTGCATTAGATGGGAATGATATGTACCACCCACCGAGGACACTCTTGTCACCAGTGCCAAGGGGAAGCCCTCCTGTCCAGAACAGGTCACCAACTCCAGCAGAGCTGGGAGGGATTTTGAGAGATAATCATCCAGACCCTCTGATTACACACCTGGGGAACCAAAGGCTTGGAGGGACACAGGGTTTGCTCAAGCCCACCTGGCTCACCCAAAACAAAAGGGGACTGGAACTCAGCTTTCAGGGATTTCAGTCAGGTGCTCTTTCAATGTCGTTTAACTCTCTTCTGAATTGAGATTATTAAAATCTAATTTTATTTGAACATAATCCAAACAGAGAAATTTGCACGATTAACTCTGTGGCCTCTAGTGGCCAGAGAGCACCTTCTGAAAGCCTCAAAGGAAAATCCAGAGGAGAAGAAAATTACAGCGGTGCAGCCATGAGACAAGAGCTCGCGAATCATCACCCTAAGATGACAAGCAACACTCTGGTCGCTAAATGATATAACCACAAACACTGTGACTCTTCTCCTTCTCACTACAGTTATTCGAGAGGTGAGAAAGCACCAGCCCTTGGGACACTTCTGGAAAAAAAAAAGAAGACTAGATGAGGCATTTTTTCCCCTCAAGTTTATTTAAAACCAAAAGATGGCGATCAGCTTTTGAAGGGTATTAACCACCCTCTTTCCTTCTCTAACACTATTTTACAACCACCCACTTAACACTTTTTATACGTTAAAGACCACTTAGTCACAGAAGAAAAGGAAGTAACCAAGACTGGCGGTTGCTTAATTATCTCATATGTTAAAAAGCTTCAAGTGACTTCAACAGACACACAAATTTGCAACTGAAAATTTTAATATTGTACATAAATTCTTGGAGTTGGAAGATACATTAAGAGTTTCTCTCCTTGAATCTTGCACCTGAAGAAATGATTCTCCCTGTGAGATCCTGCACAGAAAGCCACCTGGCGGCTCCTAGAACCGATCGAGTAACAAGCACTCCTCACTGGAGGATGGGGACGAGGGTTGGGAAGTCCGCTTCATTTATGTAGAATAACAATTATTTAAATATCTGACTCCGCGCATCTTCCCCCAATTGGTCCCACTGCCATACGCACCCGCAGTGTCGCGTACCTCCTCCTGGCACACACCTCACTTCAGGTGTTACAACAGGTTTTCCACGCAGGGGCTGTGCTGGTCTTATTCCTCCCTTCCCCCAGCATCTAGCAATAGATGCCCAATAAAGCTTTCATGATCTCATGCTTAACGATTGTGGCATATTCCCTAGAGATTTGCAGAGTAAATCAAGTTATTTTTCACACGACATCCTTTACATATTGTAAGATACTTCACAGAGCTTCTGTTCTCCAGAATTAACAACCCCATATCCTGTGGCAATTCGTGACCTGACTGGTGCCAGAACCTATTCCACTGGAGTCACAGTCCCCGGAATGTGTCTCAGTGGTCAAAATCCCCTAGGAAATGTTACAAAGGCTGAGAGCAGAGGATTCCAGCAGAACACAACGAAACTGCTATCTCCCTTGAGCCCACTTAACCTCTGTCAACACAGTCTGTGCTTGTATCCCTTCCTTATTTAGTCACATAACGTTTTTGGACTATGTTGCATTAAGTTTCTATTCATTGTCGAGTAAATTTTTTTGAAGGAAGCGCATCCTATTGTTTGAACCTAAATACAAGCTTTAAATGTATGCCTGCTAATTTTTTCCAGTTCATATTCCATGTTATTAAGTACACTGTTCACTCTTGATTCTCTCATTTCACCCCTGAGATGCCCCTGTCCTCCCTGCACTGTCAACAGTGTTAGTGTCATGTGCACCCTGAAAATTACTAGAATTGAAGCAAGTGATCATGCTGACAATAGAGAACCAGACTTCTTAAAACTTATCTCTAACTTCAGAGGAAGCAGTCCTTAACTATGCCCAGCATGAGTATGAGCACATTCCTATGTAATGCCCACGGGCATGATGCATGACCATCCTCTTCCCCTCCAGGAGCCCATCCTTCCACTCAGAATGCCCCTCCCTGGGACTTCCCTGGTGGTCCAGTAGTTAAGACTCTGCCCTTCCAATGCAGGGGGTGCAGGTTCAATCCCTGGCTGGGGAACTAAGATCCCAAGTGTCTTGCTGCCAAAAAACCAAAACATAAAAACAGAAGCAATATTGTAACAAACTCAATAAAGACTTTAAAAAAAAATGCTCCACATCAAAAAAATCTTTAAAAGAAAAAAGGATGCCCCTCCCCCCTCGTAGATAAACTAATGAATGAGGAATACAAGAGCCATTACCTGATTGTCAAGAAGTTGAAACTATTTATACATGATAGCCAAGTAGATATTTTTCAAATCTAAGCTAATCGTTTTTCTATAAATCTGCATTACTTTTAAATACCCACTTGTGTTCCAGGTTTCCCCATCAAAATTCCAGATCAGAACTGATATTTATTTTTCACTGTTTCCTGTGCTCACTGCCTTTATCCAATCTGTTACTCAACCCTGACATGTCATCCTTCAAAGTGTCAGCAAGAGTTTTCTTTTTATTTATATTCTAGGCTCAATTTATTTACTTTACTTAACAAACACTGATGAAATTCTTACCCTGTGCCGGGCAATACATTTATAGGTGTTAGAAATATAATTAATTTATTTATATCCTCATCTCATTCCAGAAAGTAATATAAATGATTTGTAAGTTTACAAAGAAAGAGAGAGAGAGAGAAAGGAAAGAAGGAAGGAAGGAAGGGAGGGAGGGAAACATGACATTAAAAATAGGAGCAAATGGGGCTTCCCTGGTGGCGCAGTGGTTGAGAGTCCACCTGCCGATGCAGGGGACACGGGTTCGGGCCCTGGTCCGGGAAGATCCCACATGCTCCGCGGCTGGGCCCGTGAGCCACGGCCGCTGAGCCTGCGCGTCCGGAGCCTGTGCTCCGCAACGGGAGAGGCCACAACAGTGAGAGGCCCGTGTACCACCAAAAAAAAAAAAAAAAAAAAAAAAAAAAAAGGAGCAAATGGGAGAAAATTAAGACCAAGCCCATAAAATGGAATCAGGAATTAGGTTTAAAATCCATCCCATGAAGATCTATAAATTTCCTATGGGTGGATCAGAGTTAACTTGAATTTTTTTAGTCAAGGCAAAATGGAAAAACCTGATCAATTTCATAATCAAAGGTATCTCTAACATAAAAAACCAGAATTGCTCAGAAGGACCATTCTTCTTGGTCCTGAAAGCAGAAAAGTGTCTTTCTTCAAGTGTCCACATGGAAATAGAAATGATCAGGTGTCCCCCTTCTTTGAAAAAAGAAAATGGTACTGTGAGTTCCTCTCCAACGACTTTCCTATTTTCTTTTCACCCAGGCTTTCTCTTGACTCACTTCCTGTTCACTTTCAACCCACTGCATTGAAACGTCTATCCTTATGACTTCCCTGAAACTGCCTGACAAATAAAGTTAACGTATCCTGTGACTTCACACTTACACCTGCTCAAGCTCCCTTTTCACATCGCCTTGATGCTACAGCCAGAGTAGTTCACGTGGAGAGCCACCTTGATGTGGCTGCTCCCCAGAAGAACCTACTGAGGACCAACCACATCAAACCCGAACTCTTCTCCCAGTTTCTAAGGTGTTCACGTCCAGCTTTATCTCCCACGCTCGAGCTCACGCTCTCAAATCCAATAAAGAAAAATGGCATGTTCGGCCCCTAACCCCCTATATCCCTCCCACCCTTGAAGGATCCCATGAAAGGAGCCCTACTCACAGGTTCAACCTTGTCTCCAGGCTCTAAGCAACCCTACACTTAAAACAAGGGAACATGAAAATCCCATTGTTAAGAACTGAGTGGTGGTATGTTGGCCTGGGCCTGCTGCTTACGTCTACTCTGACATGAGTACTTTTCATCTTTTCTTCTGATCACTAGTACCTCATGCTGACTCGGTTTACTTTTGACTAACCCCATGCACCCAGGCACTAACACTAGACCTCCACTAAGGGATCTCCTCTAACTTCCTGCCTTCTTGGGTTTCTCATCGTTGACTGCTGCTTCACCCTCTGTTGAGAGCTAGCTTGTCTCCTACTTGACTTGTACTTGTTTTGGACCCTTGATTAGTGTTACCCACTTTCCTTTCTCCAGTCAAATGTCCTGATTTCACACACTGATCACTTCTCGGATGACCATGATTGCATGTTCTAGAGCCGGATCAGACTTGAGTCCACCGATTCTAACTCCTGGCCTGTCCTGTAAATGAATGAACTAAACCTCCTCCTTATAGGGTTCCCACAGTATTTATTCTACTCCCATGTATTTTTATTTGTTTCTTTTTCTTCCAGCTTATACTGAGGTATAGATGAAAACTGAAAGTTGCATATATTTAAGGTGTACAATGTGATGTTTTGATATACAAATACATCGTGAAATAATTTCCACAGTCAAACTAGTTAACATATCCATCACTTCACATAGTTATTCTTTTTTTGGTGAGGACAATTATGATCTACTCTCTTAGCAAATTTCAGTATACAATAGAATATTATTAACTATAGGCACCACGTTGTACATTAGCTCTCCAGACCTTATTTATTCTGCGTAACTGAAACTATGAGCCTTTTGATCAACATCTCCCCATTTTCCCCACCACTCAGCCCATGTAACCACTATTCTGCTCTCTGCTTCTATGAGTCCCATATTTTTTTGCTGTCCCCCATTTTTAGGACATTATACCTCTGTTCTGCAAAGCCAAATCTATCCTTCAAAGCCCACTTCAAGTCCTACTTCAACAAGAATATTTTAGCATTTCACTAGTATACCACTTCTGAACTTTATAGTAATTATAATCCGTACAACATAAAAAAGTCTTTTTTTAAAAAAAATTTATTTATCTATTTATTTTTGGCTGCGTTGGGCCTTCGTTACTGCACGCAGGCTTTCTGTAGTTGCAGTGAGTGGGAGCTACTCTTCATTGTGGTGCGTGGGCTTCTCATTGTGGTGGCTTCTCTTGTCGCGGATCACAGGTTCTAGGCTCACGGGCTCTAGAGCGCAGGCTTATGGCGCATGGCCTTAGTTGCTCTGCGGCATGTGGGATCTTCCCAGACCAGGGCCTGAACCTGTGTCCCCTGCATTGGCGGTGGATTCTTAACCACTGCGCCACCAGGGAAGTCCTAAAAAAGTCTTATCTTTCTCTATTCCCCCAAGTATAAAACACAATTGTTGTTAATAACATTGCAATTACATAACAAATATTTCATGTCAGCATTAACTGCATTTCATTATTCAGAATATTTCAAAATAGGAGAGTTGTGTGGAGTTTTTATAAAATATAAAGTACAAAGTATTGGACTATAAATTTAACCCATATATACAGATGGGAAGATAGATAGGAAGATAAATAGATCATTTACGTGACATCAAAGCTGTGGAAAAATTTTAGCCTCAAGCTTTCAATTATATTCCAGCATAAATTCTATTCCACTGTTGGTGTTTATCTAAAGAATGTACATTAAGTAGATTAAAGACAAAGGGAAGAGGAAAATATAAACCATATAATGTAAACAGATTTTAGATGAACTGCTTTAGGTTATATTCTCTCTTGAGAGATTATAATAATTGTTCCAATATATGTTGTTGTGACTTTCTTGTACATTAAAAAGAAGTATTTAGCATCATGTGACCAAACTTGCTACTTTTATTTGGTATTTTTTGACACACATGAACAGTTAAAATTTGGTTTTGATGGATTAACAGAAAGGAAATATTACTACAACACAAAATAAAATGAGATGACCAGCTAGATCTCTAGGATCTATCTCATTTTACAATTATAGCATTCAATGAAATATTAAATCATCTGTTGCCAACAGATTCTTGAGATAACTTTCATTCCAATAATATGTGGACTGTATGCAAAGAAATGGACCTGGATAGTGCTTTTTTTATGGTTTCCAACTTTATTCCAAGGCTACAGTCTTTGTGATTAGAGACTGGATTGGGCCAATAAATAGCTATATACCTAGGACAAGTCACTTAACCTCTCTGACCTTATTCCCTCATTTGTAACATAGTGGTAATAAAAATAATTACACTTTCTTCTTCAAGACAACATTATGAAAAGCATATAACATATTGGGTTGGCCAAAAAGAACCCAAACAAACTTTCTGGCCAACCCAATATTTAAATGCTACACAAATAACGTTTTATATAAAATTTATTTTTTGCTTTAAGAATAAACATAACCATCTAAAAACTGAATCTTTTGAAACTACAGTCATTCAACTTGAAATAGCTAAAATGTTGCATTAATATCAGATGAGTTCTTTCTGCCTTGGTTACTAGTGAATGGCCAAGCTTGTTGCTGTAAATAAACAGGGACTAAGGATGTTTCTAAAATATACATGTGGCTCAAGATTAGCCTTCTTCCGCTTTGTGGTCTCACATGTCTGACCACAGAAACTATTTTTAATCATGGCCTATGCTTTTTAGTGACATATAACTGCACACAGAAGAGTCATCATCCTTACTGAGATGTAGAGACTATGACGTGTTGGACTACAATGTACTTCCTTTTTCATTTATCATTTTAACATGTGTTTCTACTTGGATAATTTTGAAAAATATTCAGGTCACCTCACAATACTGAGGTAGGCCAAGATCACTACTTAAGTCTATGAAGTTCTGATACAAAAACGGGCTAGCCAACTGTTCTTGACCTAATCTATTTAAGTAATAAAAATGTTTCCCAAGAAAGTTTATGAAATGACAACAGATTACCATTACTGTCCACTCTAACTGAATAAAAAGAGCATTAACTGCTGAACAACAGTATTTTAATAATCACTGGGGATCCCATCTTCAGCTGTGTCTTCGGTGCTGCTGCAGAACAGATGCACGCTCTTTGCCACTTCAGCTGGTTACAGTCTTGTAATCAGAAAACATGGCAAGGACTCATGAAAACGTGGTCCGCTGGAGTGGCTAAAACATCATTCACACTATGGGACTACGAGTTTTGTACAGTGTTTTAGAGTGAGCAAAAAGCTTGCACATACAGTGCATTGTCCTATACAGTGCGTTGTCCTATACAGTGCATTGTCCTATACAGTGCGTTGTCCTATACTGAGCAACTGAGCAACAGCTTGGAGGTTCAAATCCCAATCATCCTACCTCCTAGACCTGTGAACTCAGGCAACTTAATTATTTGCATTATCTGTAAGATGGAGATAATAATATTTACCGGGAAAGATTGTTTTGAAGAGTCAATGAAAAACTGAGTTAAAATATAGCAATACTTGATGTATTAATAAAATGTTACCTTCTCTTCCTATCATCTGTAGAAATTATGAGTTTAAAAAGGTGGGCATTCTTATTATTCTTACTTAGGACAAGACTCGAAATTCAATGACTAGCTCAATGTCATACTGACTGCAAATAACAGAAACGGGAAAAGATCCTAAGTCTCCCAGACCAAGTCCAGTGCTCTTTACAATGTGTCAGAGTGCTAATCTATTTTTCTTGAAACAGTTTTGTCATTTGACATCATTTAGCCCCATCACTGCACCCAAAAAAGCTACCAGTTGTATATAACATGTGTAAGTCACTGTAAAATCTACATACGAGCAACGAATCAAAATCATGGGCAAGCCAATGCCCACTGCTTTCACGGACACGTATAGATGTAATGTAAATGGTTGTGTTCTGAATTTTAATAAAGCAATACAATTCTATTTCTATTATACTCTACTTCTAAGACTTGATGCAGAAATTGTGTCTCTATTTTAGTGCTGTTGTATGACCATGTAAGAAAATGACACCCATTAGAAACAAACACATCAGAGACCCAAAGGTGTTAAGGCCTAAACAAATATTTTGTTAGAGTTTTTACAATGTGTGAGAATAACCATTACTGAAATTTCATTACGAAGAGCCCTATTAAACTTCCTGATAAAATACCTGTGAAGACATGCTAAAAGAATAAATTTCACACACACTGAATCATATGAATTTTTTTTTTTTTTTTTTTTTTTTTTTGCGGTACGCGGGCCTCTCACTGTTGTGGCCTCTCCCATTGTGTTGCACAGGCTCTGGACGCGCAGGCCCAGCGGCCATGGCTCACGGGCCCAGCCTCTACGCGGCATGTGGGATCTTCCTGGACTGGGGCACGAATCCGTGTCCCCTGCATCGGCAGGCGGACTCTCAACCACTGTGCCCCCAGGGAAGCCCCATATGAATTTTTTTTTTAATCCATGGACTATTGCAGAGAAAATTGTTCTCACACAACTGTCTGGGAAGTCAGAAAGAATCTATGACCCAAATAAAACTCCTAAAATCTGAGACCAATCCCCCACCCACACGGTGCCGCGTGCTCCTTCTCTCTTTACATACACATTCAGAAACCACAGTTCCTGGAACGCAGTAAGGCTACGAGAGAAGCTGGCATCCTAAAACAACTGCTCTCCACAGGTAAACACTGAGAGGAAACGGGAAAAGAGGCGCCATGTGGACCCGCTGCCCATCCCACAGGATGGGATCAGCCTCTAAGGCCATTTTAACCCTGAAGACAGAACAGGGCAAAGGTCGGGGTGAGGGGCTGTCAGTACAAAGATGCCGTCGGCCCTTGACTCTATTTCTTCAGCACCGTCCTCCCAACTACTACGGCCGACCAGCAAATTTCTTCCAAATGAATACAGTGCAGTTCCAAAAAGTTGTGATGGGTAAAAATCTTTCTCACCACATATATGTGTATACCTTCTCAAGAGAATAAATGCATTTTTTTAAAGACCAAATAGAACATTAGAAAAGTTGATCACAAAGCAAGTCCTCAATAAAGTCCCCAAAGAAGAAATTACACAGACCACAATTCAATAAAAATTTGATATTAAAAGTACACATTTTTGTGGTTATAATATTCTGCAAAAACCTCAAGTCAGAAGGATAAATTAAAAGACTAATTGTGAAATAAAATATAGCACTATTTAGGCGACAAATTGAGACTACGATATATTAAATCACAACTTCGTGAATTTGATACTAAGCCCAAGCTCACGCTGCTCGCCACAGGACAGGCCAGTAAGTCAGGAGACTCGGTGCTGAGGCAAGGAGTACAACTTTACTCAGAAAGCCGGCAGACGGAGAAGATGGCGGACTAAGGTCCCCCCAAAAACCCCATTTTATCAGGGTCTGGATGCCAGTTTCTTTTACAGAATCAGAGAAGGAAGTAAAAAGGCAGAATAGAGAGGGAGAGGTGGGGAGGAAGTAAAGTAAGAAGGGTCAACAGTCTTGCAACACACACGAAAGGCCAGCCTCGGGGGAGGGGATGTGTTGATACCTTCTTTCTTGCAGCCTTTCACAGGTGGGTAGGTTCCCTGAGGCAGGCCATTATGTGTGATTATAATAACAAAAGCAACGAAAAGCAAAGGCTAAAGTCAAAGAAGCAGATCCAACATGGAGTCAAAACTGGCTCTTCCCTGTTACAGTTTGTTTTTTAAAAAAAGAAGACAAATGTATTAAATATTTACATCACAAAAAGAATGAAGAAATAGCCACAAAAGAAAGCAGTTAGTCAATGAACAATGAAGGTAATCAATGAAGAAAATATTAGGTTAAAATCTGAAATTAATAAAATGTAATTTGATGAATCCAGGAAAGGTTAACTGGAAGAAAATAAAATAATTAAATAGAAGAACCTCTGTTAGTTCTAATAAAACAGAAAAAAGTGAATTATATTTTAAAGGAAATATAATAATGAGATGATTCATTACCCATTCATTCATTTGTTTGTTCATTCAGAAAGTCTATGGGTGGTGAAGTGCTAAATCCTAAGTGCTGGGATATAATAAAAAATGGCACAGGAAAAGTCATAACCTCATTGAGCCAATATTCCAATGGGGAGAGATAATAATAATAATGAGAAAGAGGGAAGGAGGAAGGAACGGTAGAAGCAAAGAAAGAAGGAAAGAAAGAAAAAGAACATGAGAAAAGAGGGAAACAATTGGCAATAAATGCTAAAATAAAAAATGATGGGATTAAAGGCGTAGAGAGTATGGAGGCAGAGAGGTTTACTTTGTGTGTTCAGGGAAAGTCCCTGTGATAAGACAGTCCCCGGGACCTGAAGGAAGTGAAGAGGTGAGGTTTGTGTATCTCCGGGAAGAGCATTTCTGGGAGAACAAAGAGCAATTGCAAAGGGCCCAACCTACCAAGTAGGGTTGATGTGGCAGGGAAGGGATGTTACAAACTCTCAAGTGGTTTGGGGAATCCAGGTGTGTGCTGGGTTGAGTCTGAAAAAGCAGCATGTCTGGCCAAGACTCCCCACACCCTGCATGATGCAGCAGCAGCCCAGGAGAACCGCCTGGGGTCTCTAGGCAGCCAGCTCTGGAAGCGTCAGAAGGTCCCTCTCCCTGAGTCATGGAGGAGCATGGAAAGAGCTGGAGAGTTGGACTGGAAAGGCCTTGCAGCCAGAGATGAGAAGAACTTGGCAGTTACCTGCCTGGACCAACAACTGAGGACTAGACAGGCCCAGGGATGAGTAGGCCATCAGAGTGGCTGGACCACCAAGGACCAGAGGGCAGTGTGGAAGGATGCCAGGATGTACAGAGGATAGAAACCAGGACCAGGTGGTCTCTTCTGCTAAAAACAAGACAACAGGCCCAACACGGAGTCAATTTTGCTGAGCTCCATGTCACCAAATCGAGACAATTAATTTTCACTCTCCCAGAATGAAATCCTACACCAATCAATCAGGAGTCACCTGATCAGCACTAGTGAGGTCGCCTGCCTGATAGACCCATGCCATCCCTTAAAGGAAAGTGCCCTGGCAATAACCAATCCGCTTTTTTTCCAAATATAACTTCCTTGTGCCTGTTCCCTTCTGCCTGTAAAAGTCTTTCATTTTGTACAGCTCCTTGGAGCTCCTTTCTATCTGTTAGACTAGATGCTGCCCAATTTGAACCAATTTTTGCTCAAATAAACTCTTAAAATTTTTTAATATGCCTTATTTTATCTTTTAACACTCCCTACCTACCCTGATGCTACAGTTCTATGGTAAACCCCAGAACAATCAGAGATTTTGAAATTTACTTAGAGGATATGAAATTTCAGTTTCTTAAATACATAAATTAATGACTGAAATCCATATTCACTCAACTGTTGAGGAAACCAAGAATGCAAATATACATATTTCTATACAGATATGAAATACACATTTGGCACGGAATATATACATTGAATGCCAAGACCTCTTTTTTTTTTTTTTTTGGCCACGCCACATGGCTTGCAGGCTCTTAGTTCCCCAACCAGAGCTTGAACCCGGGCCCTCGGCAGTGAAAGCACTAAGTCCTAGCCACTGGACCGCCAGGGAATTCCCCAAGACATCTTTTTTCTTGCTCTATTTTTCTCTGTGATTAAGGTTATCTAAACTCTGGATGTCATCAATCTTGTACAGACCAAATCCTGGACGTGCTAGGTAAATAACATTCTGCTGTAATCAAGAAAATAAATTACAGCTAAGAAACTGCTATGACAAGTAGAGAGTCATGAGAGCAGAGAGCAGGGAAATCTGACTTGGGTTGGAAGATTGGGGACAGCTTCCCTGGGCAGGTGGATTTTAACTCAGTTTCCCGAGTGAGGGAGCCTCACTGCAAGCCTGTCTAGCAGGATTTTTTCACACCCGTTTTGCAGGTGAGGAAAAGGGAGACAGTGTTTACCTGGGTATGTGTGGGTGGGGGGGACTGGTGCACTGTGGCACCGCAGGGGTGTCAAGGAGCTTTATTCAGCCTTATCTATAATTGTTTACTTTTCATAGGGAGAATGGTTTTGTGTATTACTTGTGTAATTAAAAATCAATTTTTATATAAGTTTACATAAATCATGCCTGAGATCACCTAGCAAGAAACTGCCAAAGCTGAGATTTCAATTCAGGTCTGCCAGACCCCAAAGCTCATAACCAATATGCTCTGGAAAACATCCAAACTTCCAATAATATGGCAATGGGTATGGAAATAATAGTAAAAAGAATACAGAATGAGATATTTTAATTGGGGGGTCAGAGGCTCGGTGCCCTGGGTGTGTAGCATAGGTCTAGCACGGATCTGCCAGCATTGGGGACTTTAATGACTGCTCCAGGGCAGGTACCCAATGCCCTTCCATATGTACGTTCTTCTGTTTTTCTACGTCAGAGCTGTGACATCCCCTGGCTACAGTACTATGACTCGTGTGTACTGTTCTGCAAGTTGAAGGAAAGATACAGAGCTCCAACAAACAAATAAATGAATGCCAAGGGCAGGACCTGGATCCTTGGCCTCCACTGGCAGATATCTCTTCCTGCTGTAAACAGACACACACACCGGGCACATGTACACAACCGACTACCACCACCGCTATTTTATCCAGCTCATTACTGGCAGCTAAGAGGAAATCTATGATAATCTGGTAAGAAAGGGTGATAGGCCTTATTTTACCACAATATAAGCATCAATGTTTTACTGCCTTGGAAATTTTAAGTATGTAAGTCAGAATTCTTTGTTGTAAGCAAAAATAAAACAAAACAAAAACCTAATTAAGCATAAAAGGAAGTTATATATTAGAGGGCTATTGGGTAGCTCCTATAATCTCTACAGGGCCCAGAGGTTGGAAACTCCATTCCAAATCCTGCTGGAAAATTGTCCAACACATTGGCCATCACCACCACAAGCCCAGGGAAGAGGCCCGCAGTGCTGCTTCCAGATCCCTCAGCACCACTGCCCCGGGAACAGATTACAGCTGCCTCTCCTCCACTGCTCTCCCTGCAACGATCTGCAGCTCCTCTTTTCCACGTGACTAACTTCTGATTCACACTGGTCAACGTGCAGATACATCTGATTAGCAGATGCCGTGACATGTACCACGTCCTTGCTACAGGGAGTCTGAAACATTTTTAATTTTCATTTACAGAGTGGGCTCTATCTTATAAAGTAGGGGGTCTTCAAGGGGTTCAGATGCCTAGAAATCAAACAGAATGACAAACATCCACCAACAAGTACCATGGCAGAAAAGAAGAGAACCAAAAATGTCTTTTTCTATCCTTGTTTTCTTTTTCGAAACAAAGGACTAAAAGACCAAAGTCAATAATGGATGTGACAGATCCATTCCGAAAACTCTTTAACATCTTCATTTTCAGCCAAAAGTGAGTATATTACCCGAAGAAAACGAGCCTTCACAGAGGTTAAAGTGTACTGCTGCGAACTGGTGTAGGAGAAAATAGATGCCTCGTTGGCTTCTAGTCACCCAGACACAATTATATGCCCCTTAAGCACTGAGGTTGCCATTCCTGCAGACCCTCCACAGGTGACCTATCCCCTCCTCAGCAGCCCTGCCACCCCTGCACTCCCCCTCTTGGAAATAACACGTCCATGACAAGTGGAATCCCAAGACAAGACAAACGGCGTCATTATTTAACATTGCTAAAACATACTGCTTTGGTCACTAAAATCCGCTCAGTACTATAATCATAGACTATGAAAATAACTATGTGAAATCTATTACTAATTTTTCTGTATCTAACCTAGGACTTAGATACAGAATCCCAGGGGTGGAAAAACAGAGCTATGCAGCTAGCCCTCTAAAGGTGTCACAATGCTTCAGGAAAAGTGCAGCTATTGACTTTTTCTACAAAATTATCATATTGGCTTTTAATTACAGTGCATTATGGTGACACCTAGTGGCTAACAGGCATATTTTGAAATCCCCAATTTGATCAGTTTAATCAATTTTCCAATTTTTTTTTTCCATAAATGCAGACATAATGTTTCCATTTATGGATTCTGGCACATTTAAAGAAGAAAATAAATATATGAAAGATAGAAATGCTCCCTATCACAAAGACAGAAATGCTCAGGAGAGCTCTAATTAAGAAAGGCCACCTTTAAAAAATTCTACTTAAATAAATCTCTTGGTATCAGCTATCAATCGTAGTTAAAAAGAAATATAGACAATAAAATTATGCAAGTTCAGAATGAATGCATGCATTGTAATCAGTCAACCCTCCAAAAGTACAGGAATATGAGGCAGAATTTATAGGCCTGACTGGGCTGCTAATTAGCTATTGTGACCTTGAGCAAACTCTGTAACTTCTCTGTGCCAAAATTCCATAACTCGTAATATAAGAAGGTTAGAATTTAGATGACATTTGAGAGTCACCAAATTGCTACAAATTACTGTCAGTCACGTGGTCTTCCTCGTCTTGACCTCTGTTCCTAACACTCCAGAGTATCTGGGTGCTCTGTTCTGACTCAGGATTAAAGGCTTAATATACATCAGCATTTCTGGTACATGAATTTTCTTTTAGGTCATCAAATTTAGGTCCCTAAAATTGAATTCATTTATGGTCTCAACCTTGAATAAATGTTTCATAATTTCTTTAGCTGTTGAATGAAGTGATATTAGCTTTGAATGTTTCCTCCACTTACTTCACTAAAATGAAGAAGGAACCACGAGCATCCTTTACTTGGTATTTAACAAACAGATCTTTTTTCACTTAATCTATGAGACTCTTAATTCTGTGTCACTCCACCAAGTCTTCTCACAGTCTTCCATTTTCTACATCTGAAAGCCCTAGTCCTGTTTGAACTCATTTTAGAGTTTTCCCTCTCCCCCCCACTAGACCTCCTTGACCACTTTTCATATCTTCACTTTCTCTCTTGTTATTTTAGTTTTCATTTTCTTTTAAAAAATTTATCATTATCTATTCTGAGCAGAGAGAAATTATAAGTAATAATACATCAAAGACTCATGGATTCACCACTTTCTTTTTGGTAAATTTTAACATTTTGTCATATTTGATTTAGTAAAAATAGAACACTGCACAATTGAGACCCTGTGTACCTATCCTCCATCCCTGTATCTTCACTATCTAAATTCGCAGTTTATAATCTACCTGCATATCTTTACATTTTATTACATATAATTATAAATAGTATGTGTATTAGTTTGCCTGTTTTTAGATATTATGTAAATTTTATATACAAGTATATATCGTTTTGCAATCTATACAGAAGTTGTTCATTTTAACAGAAAAATTTACTAATCTTTTCCCTTAAGGTTTATACCTTTAGATTTTAAGGATCTTTCTCTTAGCTCAAGGTCATAAAAATAGTCTCCATTAATTTTTTTTAATTAAAGCTTTAACATTTATGTCTTGAACCCATATTTTTGTGTATAAAGTGAGGTTGGGGGTTTAAATTTATGGGGTTTTTTCCCAAGTGGATAATCAATTATCCCAGTACTACTTATTGAATAACCTATATTTTCTGCTAATTTCCTCCTCTGTCATTTTATTTTCCATATGAGTAAGAATGTTCTGTCCTGGTTCTTCTTTCTACTTGTCTTTCTTTGCACAGATATTGTACTCTCTTAATTTTTATAACTTTAAGTGAATCTAGATATCTGTTCTCTCCACCTTTCGGGAAAGTGCATTCACTATTTTTGAGCCTTCCTTTTACATATGAATTTATGTCCAGAACTTGTCCAATTCAAAGGAAAAAGCTCTAGTGTACTTTTGTTTGGAATTCTATGGAATGTACAGACTAATAAGGGCAGAGTTCATATGTTTATAATATTTTCCTTCATGAACGCAACATAGATTCCTATTTATTTAGGTCCTCTATTTGTTTTGCAAAAAATATTATATTTTCTCTAGAAATTCTTTCCTTTTTCTTGTTAAATTTATTCCTAGGTTCTATATAATTGTTGTCACTATTATAAATGTTATGCTTTAAGTTATATTTTTCTCATTGTTTACACTATATAAAGAAAAGCAATTTATTTTTACATGTTAATCTTGTATTTCAACATTATTAAACTTTCTTTAATGTCAAATAATTTCCCTGCATCATTCTTTGAATTTTCTAAATAGATAATCCTACCATAAAATAAAAAGAATAATTTTTTCTCTTCATTGCTAATAATTATTCTTATTTTTAATTTCTGCACCAGATATGGCCTGTAGCAAAATGTCGAATAGAAAAAGTGATAACTACATTTTATGACAATACTTGAAATGTTTCATTCTTACTATGGCAATTGTTGTAAATTTTGGTAGAAATTTTTCATAGGATTAAGGAAATTCTCCTCTATTACTAATTTTTCAGGAATTTTTATTGTAAATGAGTATTGAATATTTTTATCAAATGATTTTTCTAAACTTATTGAGGTGATCATAGGGCTTTTATCTATTAATGGGGTGAAATATGCTAATAAATTTCATAACAGTAAAAATTCCTTGCATTCTGGAACAAACCCAATTTAGTCCTAATGTGTTATTTTACCCAATACTAGATTGGATTTGCTAATACCTTAGGAATTTTGCTTATAAATTCATAAGAAAGATGAACCTACAATTTTCCTTTCTCATGTTGTCGCTCTTTGGTTTCAATATAGAGGTTTTACTAGTCTTATAAAATGTGTTTACAAGGGTATTGACTCTCTACTCTCTGTAAAAGTTTATGTATTGGGATTATCTGTTAATGACATATTTGGTAATGAATCTGTACGTTTGTGAGTGTAAGTGAAGGGGGGGAAGGGATTGCGCGCTGAAGATTTTCAACCCTTTCATCCAATTCCTTTAATATAGATTTATTCAAATATTTTATTCATTTTTCAGTCAGCTCAGATAAATTATATTTTTGTAGAAATTTGACCATTTATTTCCTGCATTGATAGTACTTGCCTATGATTATGCTTAGTATCTATTGGATCTGTAGATCTGTAACCCTGACCTTTATCCATCCTTAATTGTTATAGGACAGATCTCTTTTGTTCCTCCATCACTTTTGCCAGACAGACTTTCTTATTAACTTTACATAGAAATAGACAAATTTATTTCTTAATTCTACGTTCCCCTTCTATTAAATCAGAATGACAATTTCTACATTTTATTAATATTTGCTACAGGTCTATATCATTGATGAATATAGATGCAAGAATTCTCAATAAAATACTAGCAAGCCAAATTCAGCAGAACATTAAAAGAATCATTCACTATGCTGAAATGGGATTCATCCCTAGGATGCAAGGATGGTTTGACACATGCAAATCAATCTTTGTGATATATCACATTAATAAATGAAAGAAAAGAATCATATGATCATTTCAACAGACACAAAAAAAGGCATTTGACAAAATTCAACATCCATTCACAAAAAAACTCTTAACAAAGTAGGCACAGAAAGAACATATCTCAGCATAATAAAGCTCATATATGACAAACCCACAGCTAACCTCATACTCAATGGTAAAAGATTTTCTTCTAAGATCAGGAACAAGACAAGGGTGCCCACTTTCATAACTCTTATTCAACATAGTACTAGAGGCCCTAGCTAGAGCTATCAGGCAAGAAAAAGAAATAAAAGGTATCAGAATTGAAAAGGAAAAAGTAAAATTGTCTCTATTTTCAGATGACATGATTTTATACATAAAAATCAATCAAAAGGGCTTCCCTGGTGGCGCAGTGGTTGAGAGTCTGCCTGCCGATGCAGGGGACACGGGTTCGGGCCCCGGTCCGGGAAGATCCCACATGCCGCGGAGCAGCTGGGCCCGTGAGCCATGGCTGCTGAGCCTGCGTGTCCAGAGCCTGTGCTCTGCAACGGGAGAGGCCACAACAGTGAGAGGCCCGCATACCGCAAAAAAAAAAAAAATCAATCAAAAGACTCAACCAAAGAAACTGTTAGAGCTAATCAATCAATTTAGTAAAGTTTCAGGATAAAAATTAACATGCAAAAAGCAGTAGCATTTCAATGTACTAACAACAAATTTTCTGAAAAAAGCAATGAAATAATCAATCCCATTTACAATATCATCAAAAACAATAAGATACTTAGGAATAAATTTAAATTTTCACCTCTAAGGAGGTGAAAGATCTCTACTCTGAAACTATAGGACATTGATGAAAGAAACTAAAGAAGACACAAATAAATGGAAAGGTATTCCATGATCATGGATTGGAAGAATTAATATTATTGTCGATTCTACCAAAAGCCATCTATAAATTCAATGCAATCACTATCAAGATATTAATGGCATTTTTTATAGAAGTAGAAAAAAAAACTCCTAAAATGTATACGGAACCACAAAAGACCCCAAATAGCTAAAGAAATTCTGAGAAAGAAGAACAAAGCAGGAGGCAACACACTTTATGATTTCAAGCTGTACTTATAAAGCCATAGTCATCAAAGTAGTATGGTACTGGCATTAAAAACAGACAAATAGACCAATGAAACAGAATTGAGAACCCAAAAATAAACCCAAGCATATACAGTCAACTTATATTTGACAAGGAAGTCAAGAATACTCCATGAAAAAAAGACAGTCCAATAAATGGTGCTGGAATAACTGAACATTCACATGTAAAAGAATAAAACTGAACCCATATCTTACCTTACTCACAAAAATTAACTCAAAATGGATTAAAATCTTAAATGTAAGACCTGAAACTGTGAAACTCCTAGAAGAAATATAGGAATAAAACTCCTTGATATGGTTCCTGGTAATAATTTTTCCTTTTTTTTTTTTTTTTTTTTTTAATTGTGTCTACATGACAAGATAGATGCTGCCTGAAACTATTGTGGTAATTATTTCACAATATATGTAAATCAAACCATCATGCTCTACATCTTATACAGTGATGTATCATTTATTTCTCAATAAAAGTGGAAAATATATATATACTGAATTGGCATCATGGAAAAATAATAACAGCAAAATTAAAATATCAATAAAATTTACCAATCATTAGGAACTTGAGATGTGTCAGTTATTACTAATCCTGATAATAACCTTCAGTTTCCCTCAGGAAACTAGCATTTGTAATGTTAAGTAACTTGTTTGTAATCTCGCAGCTAGTTTCATGATTCAACTGGGAAAAAAGATCCATCTCTTTCTGACGCCAAAGTTGGTAACCTTTCTACCTAAGAACTTCCATATGTCATTCATGGATCATAATCAGAGAGCACTATTGCTTATTTTGGGTATTTATTTGTGAACACTTTAACTCAAGTTTACTCAAGTAAAACTCATGTTACTTTTCTCTTTATTCACTATAGTCACCTCCATCAGCTTGTATATCCAGAGCTTATTTTTTTATCTGTAAACTTGTTTAAGTTGTCACAAGTAGAGATTAAAATCATAAAAAGGTACACAAAATGCAATCAATGGTAGAGACCGTGTCTTATTTATCTACGTAATCCCACATCCTCATATAGTGCCTGATATTGCTAAATAAAGTCAGAGTGATCTGAAAATATTTTATCTAACTACTTCATAAAGTACCTTACAGTTCATAAATAAAACATATTATAAATATAATTCTTCTTAGAAATTATTGAAACTTCAGCCCATAGCAACTATGTATATTTTTTTTAAAAAAAAAGCCTTTTATTTCATGTAAAAATAAAGAGAAAAAAACTGAATTTAAGATCTAAAAATTCAAAATCATATTTCTCTCATGTAGCTATTAGGTCAGTCAACAAATTTAAGTGTGCAAAAACCTTCATTTTTTTCAAAGGAAACTAACTGTCTATCAATAAGTTTAGACTTACTAGGAAATAAACCAATGAGACTTATTACCATAACGTGACTCAGACCACGTGGTCCCAGGAGAATGTGGCATCTTGCTCTTTTTCACGGCACTAACCAAAAACCAGAACACATTTCTATCACCCTTAACTGTCTATCCTTTCTAGGATCAGCCTGGGGAAGGAAGGCGCAGGCCCTGCTTGGTAACTAACTCTCATCTCCTCAGAAGGTTTTTGCTGCTACTCAGACTCTCCTTTCCTTCTGTGGTACTGAGAAACTTTATTAAATCTGGGGACAGAAGTAGTCCTCACAATCTATATTTTATATTCTGATTTAAGCATCTGAATTGTACTTGCTTGTTGCTGTTCTTCCTGTGTGTTGTGTATCATCCTTCCCTGAAAAAAAGAAGGCTGCAGGCCTGATGTCTGGGACAAGTTGGGGCAGCAGAGTACAGAAGGGTAAAGAGATTTCTGAAGAAATGAGGTGAACTGTCTGCTTTATCTGCAAAGAACAGACAAGTCTTAGAAGCCCAAAACAGTTGGCTTTAAACGTGAGTAAAGACAATAGCTTGAATCATATAAAATTATTAATAAACTATAAGTATTACCTTATACAAAGACAATTTCATACGGTTTAACCTAATAGAAGAGTATACATGTTATGAGTCAGTTCATCAGCTTAACATATTTTCTCTTTAACAGGGAAATCAAGGACCATTCTCAATCTATATAATCTATATTTCTCTGTAGAGGAGGAATATAATTCCCTTCATAATGCCATCTAAAGAGACTAGGGTCATAAACTCTCCATCACCTATGAAATTTTATAATATAAAAGCCATTTGGATAGATTATGAATACCTAGAAGGTGGCACCGTGTTCTTTGGCATGTAAGAGTATGTACATTGGAGCCAGACAGCCTGGATCCTAACCTAAAAGTCTCTTTTTTGCAAGCTATATGACCTTCTGGTGCCTCAATGTTTTTCATCTATAACAAAGAGATAGGGAAGGGTAAGCTGGGATGAAATGAGAGAGTGGCATGGACATATATACACTGCCAAATGTAAAACAGATAGCTAGTGGGAAGCAGCCGCATAGCACAGGGAGATCAGCTAGGTGCTTGGTGACCACCTAGAGGGGTGGGATAGGGAGGGTGGGAGGGAGGGAGACACAAGAGGGAAGTGATATGGGGACATATGTATATGTATAACTGATTCACTTTGTTATAAAGCAGAAACTAACACACATTGTAAAGCAATTATACTCCAATAAAGATGTAATAAATAAATAAATAAATAATAAAGAAGAGATAATAATAGTACCCATGTCACAGGGTTTTTATGAGGATTAAATGAGTTAATGTTTGGAAGGGCTTGGCACATTCTGTGCTATGTGCTTGCTTATTAGTATTACTATTATTAGATATCACGTGTTGGATTCTGTCCCCCAAAGGTTCATATGTTAGAATCTTAACCCCCAGTACCACGGAATGTGATCTTATTTGGAAACAGGGTTGTTGCTCTTGCAATCAGGTAACATAAAATCATACTGGAGTGGGGGGAATTCGGACACAGACAGACATGCCCTCAGGGGAGCACCCTGCGAGGATGAAGGCGGAGACTGGGGTGATGCTTCTACTGGCCGAAGAATGGCAGGGATTTCCAGCAAACCACCAGAAGCTAGGAGAGAGCTGTGGGACAGATTCCCCACCAAAGCCCTGAGAAGGAACCAACTCTGCTGACACCTTTATCTTGAATTTCCAGCCTCCAGAACTGTGAGACGATACATTTCTGTTGTTTAAGCCACCCAGTTTGTGGTATTTTGTTACAGCAGCTCTGGCAAACTAATACATTAGATAAAGCACTCCTATCTAGAAATATGACCAAGAAGTCTAAAATAAATCTACTTTTCTTTAAAAATACACCCACTTTCTTTGAAACACGTGCAGTGTGACAAAGAATAGCCTCCCCAAGTATTGGCCACAGCAAGAGAGAACAGTGACCCTGTTCTGCAAGGACAACCCACTGGTAGAGTTTGATATGACACACTCTAGCTTGGGAATTCTCAGTACTTGCCAAGCAGGCTTTCTGCACGTACACATATGGCCAGGATAGGATTCAATATGATGTGCACTAGGTGGCCTTCCAACTCAGAAAAACATCTATGCCAATATGTCCAACATTTAAAATCAAGATCACCTACAACTCAGGATGGACTTAACATGATCCTAATAAATATTTATTTCCTCACTGAAAAACAGAGAGATTATCACATTATTCAATCAAACATTTTTATCTAAATGAATTGGACATCTCAGGTGAACTGTCTTGGTGTCTAATTTATTTGTTTCATTTCTGCATCTCTACATGAATAGCTCTTGCCCTTTTTTATAGTTCAGTATCTTTGGTCTCTATACAGAATATAACCTTTAATTTTATGATTCACTTTTGAAATAATAATGTTAATCTCACCTTCCTTAGTTGTCAGATTTTAAGAAACAGGAAATATGCCTTACTCTTTAAAGAAATATACAATATATATATATTCCCCATAGTCTCTAACTCACAGAATTCAATCAAGGATAACTTATTGTGAAATGCCCAGAAAAGATAAATCTATAGAGACAGAAAGTAGACTGGTGGTTTCCAGGGGCTGGAGAGAGACTGCAATGGACACATGTGATCTTTGGGAAGTGATGGATATGTTCTAAAATTAGATTGTGGTGTTGGTTGACTAACTGTACATATTTAGTAAAATCCCTGACTTTTACAATCAAAATGAGTGAATTTTATGGTATATAAATTATTTCTCAATAAAACTGTTGAAAATTTTTAATAAAATAGGTCTCTACATGATTTGTATTTTCATAGCCAGCAACACAGAGCTGTAGACATGTAGAATGGTGAAGGCTTAGGGCTATTAAAAAAAACAGCTGCTGCCATAGTACAGCTAATTAACATCTTTACTATCCATCCCATTTTCTTCTATTAGCAAAAGTGTCTCTGGCCATCCTCACCATGGAAACATTCCTAGTGTTGGTTTATGTATGTTACTTTATTAGTTTTACAATCTCCATCTAAGGAAAAGCTAGTTGATCCCATGCTGGACTGATTGCCTAATATTCAGACAGCACCCACTATGTTTTACGTTCAAGACACTGCCATTTGAGAAAGGATTATTTACCATGACAAATCATAAATGGAGAATGAAACATAATTTAACTTGAAAAATGTTTCTGTGCCAGAGTCATATGCGCGTTGCAAGAGGGAAATCAAACTTCCCTTTAAAGTGGTTTTAATTATTCAGTCTCTGACGTGATTTCAATATAATCCAACCCAAATGCTGCCTGATTCTCCTTTGCCAACTCTGATGAGTAGTGTAACAATACACTGCGCTGTTTAGGGAAAAATCCTTTCCTTTTCCCGACAGTGTGGATTCCATACTCAAGCATCCTGAGTCCCCGTGAAGACTGAGTCACTGAACCAGAGGAGTTTATGTTCACTGAGTTTTCTGTGTGTCTCTAGAACCCCCTTTGGATCCTTTTGTGGAACAAACTTTTAAGGGCCGGATCAACACAATCTAAAACGCAGGCTCCTGGGCTGCTGGTCACCCATACAGGAAGTCTTTACTATTTCCCCTAGAAAGACACAGTCCCACATTATCTTTTCAATATTATCTTGCATAATTATTTCTTTTTTTAATTGAATTATTATATTAGTTTCAGGTGTACAACACAGTGATTTGATACTTTTATACAACTGATCACCACTATGAGTCTAGTAACCATCTGTTACCATAAAAAGTTATTACAATATTACTGACTATATCCCCTATGCTGTACATTACATCCCTGTGACTTATAGTTGGAAGTGTGTACCTCTTAATCCTTTCACCTGTTTCTCCTTCCCACCTCCCCTCTCCTCTGGCACCCCTAAGTTTGTTCTCCATATCTATGAGTCTGTTTCTGTTCTGTTGTGTATGTCCGTTTGTATTTTAGATTCCACATAGAAGTGAAATCATGCAGTGTTTGTCTCTGTCTGACTTAGGTCACTTAGCATAATACCCTCCAGGTCCATCCATGTTGTCACAAATGGCAAGGTCTCATTCTTTTTATGGCTGTGTAGTATTCCCTTGTGTATATATATAAAAAACACATCTTCTTTATCCATGGACACTTAGGTTGCTTCCATATCTCAGCTACTGTAATAATGATGCAATGGAAATTGCTTTCTCTAGTCCACTATTCTCTGGACCAATCGATGCTCAGTCGGCACTCATTTCTGCCAAGGACTCTTACCTGTCCTTGAAAGCAGAGACCATGTCATTCATCATCTTCGAATGTCCAATTATTAGATTCCACCCATTTTTCAAGAACTATCCCAGTACCACCCCTTCCATAATATATTTCTATCACCAATCACATATAATTTTTTATTCCTTTTATACCCTTTCTACATTGAACCACTTTTTCCACATTTATTATATCCTCTTTTATTACATAGTACCTTGATTATTTTTCTTACCCCTCATTATACTACAAGCTTGTGAAAATAAGAGGTACTTTGTACCACCTTGTGTTCTCCATTCTGCTCCCAGCCCTCAACCTCACCCAGTATCAGTCTCAGAATTAGAAAGGGCTCAATAACATCAATTAAATCAAATAGTAACGGTTATGCCATCCTTACCTATAACTACAATACCCGTGTATATCAATTCTAATGGCAGAAACAATGAACAAACATGCCTTATCCAGTTTCCTTGTCTAAGGAGCAAAAAATACTTCTCCTCAATGAAAAGAACTTCTCTGTGAAAATTTCGAAGGGGACACATCTCTTTACCAATGTCCTTTTGCCAGTGTATCCACACACCTCCCCAGCTCTCATGTTTTGCATGCTTCCGTCAGCATCTGGAGTGATTTTTATATCACTCTACCTTCTAACACACAGAGCAGTGTGGTGTAGCAGAGAAGGTGAGTGATTTGCAGTCACTCAGGCCCAGCTCCAAATTACATAGCTCAGCTGGATGACCTGGGCAGGCTGCTTACCCTATCTGAGTTCCAGATTCCTTATCTGTAATATGAAGATCAGCAACAACCCTGAATGGTTACTGTGAGGATTACATGGGAAAATCTGTTTAAGACATGATTTGCAATGCCTGGCATATTAAAGGTACTAATAATATTGAATTAAAGGTATCAAATCAATTAAACAAATATTTATTTGAGTGCCCACTGAGGGCTTTGCACTAATTTGCTCTGAGGACCCAATAATGAACAAGACTGGCACGGGTCCTGCTCTCAAAGAGCTTAGAGTCTAGAGGAGGAGCCAGGCCCTTGCATATGCAAATGCAGGCCTGTGACAAGCCCAGTAAACGCAGAAATAAGCACAGAATGCTCGTAGGGCACAAATGAGGGGCGCCGATGGCATCAGAACAGACGCTGTCACTCCTCTGATACCTTCAAATTGCAGAGAAAACTCAGTACCTACAAAGTATGGCTGTTATTAACATAAAATCTATGTCATGGCCCAGTGCTGGGGCATAGTACAGGGTGCCAGGTACCATCTAAGTGAATCACCACACCTTCTAGGGCATGCCACAGTCCAGAATCCACAAGCAGAGTCACATGGAGAAACAGGAGTCAAATCTACACACAAATGCCCATCATTTAGATATTCAAAAGGACATCAAGATAAAAGCACAATCAATACACAGGTATTTTATTTGCATATTTTCCCATTTTTGGTAATAAGTTAAAACTCAGCGTGAAGAGACAGGGACTGATATGCAGTTTCCGTAAAGCAGATGCCCTGTGATGCTCTAAAGCCTGCTTTCTTCGTTTTCTAAAATAGCATGCTAATTTTAAAAGGCAAAATAATACACGACATACAGGCTGGTGCGTGGAAAAGTTTCAAGGCTCACAAGGTCAATTTCCCATTGTAAGTGGCCCCTGGGGAGTGATGAGAAACCTGCACTCCACTCATCAGACAGGAACCTGTGTGGCTATTTTACACTTCACGGTACTTACAGCAGCCTTAGCCGACCGAAAAGCTTACAGAGGAAAAAACAACACGAGTTTAGGTAAATGAAGGCCGCTTGGCTTTGCTGTTTAACATGGATGACAGCGGTGACAGAGGGCCTTGAGTTCGTGTCTAGGGGCCACGTCCTCTGCTTCTGAACGGGTTTGGCAAAGAGCTGCAGGAGGGGGCCCGCCATGTCTCCAACCCTCCCCAGACGGGGGGCATCACCACACTCCTCTTATTCTTCTCTGCTCTGCACCCGGCAGAGGGGTGAATATGCACATTCTGACTTTGTGGCCTAAATCCTGATCATCTTGGGCAAGCACAACCTAGCAAAGCCTTCCATTTCTTTTCAATTTCTAGGCAGGTCTGCTTAAACTGACTTCAAATATTGTCCTTTCTTATAATCAGAATACATACGGCACCATAATATTTCCATAAAGTGGCACCCTTGTAGCTCTTCTATTTCTTTCGCCTGGATTAAATCTTCATCAACTGGAAAAAATAATGAAACTAAATACCATGAATTAATGCACACTCTAGTTCTTTCTCAGCAGAGAAGGATGGAATGGAAGGGCCCCCACTAAATGCACTGGAGCCTATGCTAAAAACTGCTGGAAGGCTGATGAAACCTAAAATCTACCTAATTAAGAGCCATGCGACATTGAGCCCCGATTTCCTCTTCTGAAAAGTGAAAATAATAAGATCTACCTCTAAAGGTGGCTGAATGGATTAGGTGAAGTGCTGAGCTCACTGTGCCCATCGCAGGCCCTATGTAAATGGTACTTATTACTATTATTATTACTCTGATTAATAAGCAGTCCATAATAACCTTGGGACATGTGTAAACACAGAATGCAACAGAACTCCTCAAATATAGCGACTACGGACCTGACTGACCAGAAGACGAGTGATGTCAGGTAAATTACCTGGACCAGAAGTAAAAGATCTGGTCACTGGACACGGCTCTGCACACTTAGCTGTGCCACCTGGGCCACCCATGACCTTCCTCTCTTCTGATTTTGTCATTTGAAAATTTAAGGAGTTGAACTAAATTATCTGTAATACCCCTGAGAGGCCACAGGCTATTATTTTTATGAATCCTCTAGATTAATCGGGGCCCAGCCACAAGACCTGAGAGAATGAATGTCCGGGTCTGACCCCATACTTAACTTGGTGAGGAAATACAACTAGACAATACACAGGAGCTTTGGGGGAGAGGACGGTGGCTACTGCATATAAGCTGTCTCCCTGGACAACTGCTAAGTACAACACTTGAACTCCTAAACTTCTTCAAACCACATCCTCCAAGGCAGCTCTGCTAGACCCCAAATTCACTTTCTGGTGCCAGGAACAGGCCACTGTACTCATTGATAAAGCACCTATCTCCCAGGGCTCAAGCACTTGACAGATGCTATCACACTAAACTGTTAGTATTTGAGAGCAGCTAGGATAAAACATCTTTCTACTGATAAGGAATCTGAGACACTGCAAGTCAAGAGACTTTCTCTTGAGCACCAAGCAAGTCAAAGGCCATGGAATGCTGCAAACTGTCTTTACTCCTCAGGCCTCCTAATTAGGTCAACCGCAACGGCCCAGGCCACTTGGACGGCCCGTGCTATGGACCTCTCCCCCAGCAGCCACTGCTGCACTTCCTCCTCTGAGACCCCCCCGCACCCCCTAACCTGACTGCTCCCCCCAGGTGACATTCGAAGCTGCCCTTCACTCCACTATCAGCTCCACTATGTGGCCTCTCCCCTCTCAGCAACTCTGGGGTCAAATGCCCTCCAGACATTTCATCAACACCATGATGTCAGGAGGATTATTTAAATGCCTTCTCGCTAAACCCCATTACAGAGGACAGAATTCTCCATGGCACAGACTGGAATTTGCACATTTGCCTTCTGGTCTCTACCTCCTGATCTTTTCTCTCCCCTTCCAGCAAGACCAGCTAAAGAATTTGTGAGGCCCAGTGCAAAATGAAAACAAAAAGCCCTTTGATTAACAACAACAACAACACAACTGTGAAGAATTTTAAGACCATGACAGCGGAGCATTAAAGCAAGCCCTGGGCCCTGTGTCTCTTCTTCCTGAGCTCTGAACACCTTTAAAGATGCATGGTCTGTGTCTTCCTGCACCTGGACTGCCGCCCCGCCACTACAGCAGCCCCCAGCCACTGTCTGCCAACCCCTTCGTCCCGCGCGCCACTGCCATCTGCATCCTGTCACAGCCCCTCAGAGACCAAGCAGTCGGCTAGTTAACTCACCAGATTAATTGTGCGCTGTGTCACCTGGAAGGTCCTAATCCCCACATCCTCATTTCAAGCGTGGCCTCCAGAACCCTGGCTGCACTGCCCTGAGGAATTCGTCACTGATCGGCCCAGGGAAACCCTGTGTGTGTGGACTGTGGGAATCCCAGCATCTGTCAAGTAACCTTGCCCATGGCCCACCTAGACGTGGGGCTTAAGCCTGGAGAAAGTCTCCTCAGCAGAGTAATCCATCTCCTTTCTCCAGAAAGACAGACGAAACATTTAATTTCTCATTCTCTAGAACCAAATGCACATTTGTCAGCTAAGAACAGCTCTGCCAATTAGCAGAGGCCTCAACCTGAATCAATAAACTTCAGCCTAAAAATAAAGCCATGCAAGCCCCTTTGCAGTACCGCTTGACTCAAAACAGACCTAAGTGGAATATTCCTTAATTACCACTGTTTCATAATAGGTTTTTTGACCCTCTTTTCTCAGGCATGTTTGACTCTCCAGGGTATTTCTAGGCATTGCAATTCAGCAATTTTAAATCTGTTTCTAATCTCCAGATAGTATCATTCATCCTACCAAACAACCCAGGGCCTTGGCAGAAAGCAAAAATAAAATAAGAATTATATTATTAAGTACTGTATATCATTGCTCACATCATCCAATATAACCAGCGTTTTGAATTGCTGGCATTATTTAGAAAAGTCTGGGTGTTTTTCATGTGTCATTCAATTCAAGTACGTTTTGCTTTATGTTCTGGAAACACTGAGCATCAGCTGAGTTTCAGAAATTTAAACTAGAGGAATTCACTAAGGGAATCCTTAAAGAATTCTTTTGTAAAATAAACCACTGTTTTCAATATGAATAATCATCCTGTAATCTATATTTTCTGTCAAATAGTTTACATATTCTGGTAGTAGGCAGCATATACTGTGTTTCGTCAAAGAATGATGCCCAAACTGCATCATCTGAGACCGATAACTTAGATTTAGAAGCATTACATTCTATTTATTCAACTCAGGAAACCATGTTACTAACAATCCAGTGGAGACGCCAAGTTCTCAATATGAAATGAATTAATTACAGTGAATATAATGCAGGAAGAATGGGGCAGGACTTGTATAACTATAGCATCTGTGCCACATGTCCTTCTGGTAAAGAAAGAAGTGGGGGAGGGGTAGACATCTAGACACGTGTGCCTGAAAACTCTCGGTTACTACATAAAAACTGAAACAAAAATGTAAGATATGGGCTTCCCTGGTGGCGCAGTGGTTGAGAGTCCGCCTGCCGATGCAGGGGACACGGGTTCGTGCCCCGGTCTGGGAAGATTCCCACGTGCCGCGGAGCGGCTGGGCCCGTGAGCCGTGGCCGCTGAGCCTGCGCGTCCGGAGCCTGTGCTCCGCAACCGAAGGGGCCACAGCAGTGAGAGGCCCGCGTACCGCAAAAAAAAAAAAAAAAAAAAAAAAGAAAGATACGTAAAATTCTCTAGTCCTCAATCAGAAGTAGATCAGAAAAGGGATGTAGGAAGAACACAAAGCTCAGGGCTTAAGAGGCCTGAGTTTAGTGTGATTTGGAACAATGCAAAAGAGATCAGTTTCTTTGTCAATGAAATGAAAGCTTTCAACTAGATTATCTCCAAAGTTGCTTTAAACTCTCAATTTCTGTGATAGAATTTCTACTTTAAAATGCGGTTGGAGAAGCAGCTCTAGTACAAGCTCTTCAACTCCTTACACAGACAATACCAAGATTTAAAAACAGAAATTTCACCCTTGTTGTAAGTCTCTTTCACAAAGCTGTTCAGCAAAGGTATGAAGAAAACAACCAATTAATATAATTTTCACACTTTTGTTTACCCTCTGCCTACTTAGAAAAGCAATAAGAAGGGGTAAATGTCCACTAACCTGAAAAAAATGCCATCTTTCCCATATTATTGTATTTGAAAGTTTTCAGTAAAGTTAACACAAATTTCATGTTTTATTAAATATTATTTTCTGTATTATTTGAAAGTATGTTTGGGAAAAATGGATGTTGTGACGACAGCCCCCAATTTTTCTTTTCCAAACTAAAGTCATACTTTCTTGTGTCTCAGTCTCCCTTGTCTAATTCCTATTCGGCCCCTTTCCTTGGCTTCATCTCTAAAAATCATTCAATAATCTCCATTGCTCTGATGTCCTGTATGAAGGATGCCTTGCAGGATTCTAGGACCCCAGGATTGTATCTTTTATAATGGCAATGCTGCTCGTTTTCCTTTGGACATAATTTTCTTTGGGCCAAATTACTTTTCCTTTATGTAAAAATGTCTTAAGCACAGATTTTCTATATCTTAAAAAACAAAACAAAACACTTATTTGAATGACTAGTTTTACAGTTGCTAAAGCAAACCCCAAATATTCAAACTTGTGGGAGGAAAAGTATGTATTTTTTTTTTTTTAATGGAGGAAAGCACATCAAAGTAGACTTCCAAAGGTCTGGGATCGCCATTTTTTAAATTCCTTGCCTTCCATAAAAATTAAACATGTTTTAACTCATTTTGCTTGCTTATCATGTCCTTCCAAAGGATTTACAATGTAGTTTCATTTTGTTATTTTTCAGATCCAAAGACAAATGTTTGCTTTGTGTTTTATTCTAGTTCCTTATTTGAGAGACTCATAAGGACTCCATTGTTCAAATTTGCATGCTTCATAAAAAACACATATTTGAGTAAATTATACTTACAAAGCTTAGCATTTGCTGACATCTCTCATTAATTACTACACTAATTTATAGGTTATAAAAAGGCTACAGGGAAGACACAGGACTGTCTCTAAGGAAGGTTTGTGATAGGAAAACTTGTGCAATATAATCCTTCTCCCTAAACTCCACAATTTAATCATAAGTGAAAATTGGTCAAAAGAACATTAAGGGTAGTTTTTATTTTCGATGAATCTTGTTGGAAAGGGAATATATGCATTAATTGTTCAAATATTTACTGAGCATCTACTACACCAGTCTCAGTGCTCTGTCCACATATGCAGTTGAAGCATGGGTGAGAAAAGCAGGGTATTCCTTTGGTACGGGAGGGAGATCCATGCAGGCTGACCCCAAGTTCTCCACCCTTCGATGTACTGCCTACCAACCGACTCAAGGACCTATTTCTTCTCAGATTGCCCTTGTCTCTGAGCCACTACATAGCCAGCTGTTTCCCTGAGTCCCTGGACACCACACAGACCTCCTGGAGTGGGATGGAGCTATTCATCACCATTCACCACTGCCCTGGGGACAGATTTGTTTCCAGATTGTCAGCAAGTTTTGAAATAGTGATCTGCAGAAGAGCCATTTTAATCTCTGTGATTTAAAAAAAAAAAAATTTTTTTTAAACGAAACATAGGAAATGTGGCCCAGGTGTGTTTGTTCCACCCATCTATAGCTGAAAATTCATACACTTCGCAGAAAGCGCCAGGGTTATGTAAAGAATAAGGGCAGTGAAGTGAATTGTTTAGGTGATGAGAAACCAGACAGGCCTCAGCTTTGCAACCATGTCCAGTGGGCCCAGTATGTCTAAGGTATTTCTCACTTAAAGAAGCACATAATGGTGGTTTCCATCTGTGATAACAAGGGACTACTGGAGTTCCAGCTTCCTTGATATTTCATTGAGTTTGACTTTGTTAAAAAGTAAATATATCACATTTCATATAAAAGAAAATATAGATTATAGGAGACAAGGCATATCTTGAAAGATCTCACTACCAGACACCTAGAAATGCTAGAAATATATATATATATAACAAATACCCCCATTTAAATGCATAGTTGAGCTCACAAAAAGTAACAGAAATCCCCAAGGAAAACCAGAGCAGAGCCCTAAACCAGCATCAAATGTACAGCTGAACTCAGCCAGAGGGCTGGCTCTTAGGAGTCCTTTGAAAGCCAGAAAAAGAGATCCCAGGCTGTATCAGGTAGGAAGGCGAGCCAAGGACCCTCAAAGTGCTGCATCTTCATTGAGAGAGTGGACTGGAAAACCAGTTACCTGCAAAGACTGAGGACAAGATGAAGCAAGCATGTTGGATTCAGCATAATACCAGGTGTGCGCTTTCCTGGATCCATCATTTAAATTTACCCTAACTGTGTGGTCCAGGAACCACCCCCTCAAACCCAAGTCAAAAAATAACAAAGCAGTCCTGGGTTTGAAGGGCCTGGGGACACCTGACAGGGCCTATGCAAATCTTCAAATGGATGTACCCTCAACCCCAAGCAGAGATAACCAGATCAGCGATGTGAATGTAGAAAAAAAGCTAATAGATGCGTCCCAGTCCAAATTAAACAACGGTGCACTGTCTTCTTTTTTCTAGGAAAAGAACATTGCTTTCCTAGCTAAGTTAATGTTGCCTTAAATACAGTGGGGAAAACAATAAAATTCTAACTGATCCCCTGGAGACTAATCTGAAAGGACAGGATGAGACCACTAAGTGCTCAGGAGAAAGGGAAACCAAGTAGGGCTGCTGTTGCTTTGTAATAACGAACTGGAGATCAGGACCCTGACAGCATTGCTGATTTCCTGGGAAGGCCCAGAGAATGGATTCAGAGCAGCTGTCACATGGAGACTGTAATGATCGGGCGTTAGTGACTGAGCTTTATAGGCTGGCAGAACCATAACTGTAACAAAGGCATCTTTAGAGTCAGTCATTTGAATAACTGCAGACAAAATTGATAGTTAGTTTTAATTGCTATTTAAGTGCATTTTGTCCTGGCAACAGTGTCGGGTGCTCAGTTGACTGTTTCTAATTTATGTTGTCACTATGCTTCTGGCTCACACAGGGGAGAAGCCAAAGTTAGATTGTGTCTAAGTCAGCAGCAAGCCAGAGCTGACAAGACCAGGAGGTGAGTCAGGTCTCGTGGCAGAGGTAGGGCCACACTCTAAGACGTGGACCTTGAGTCCATCATGACAGATCCTTGCTCTGCAAGGATGCAACATGGGAAGGAAGTGCAGGCAGAAAGGACCAAGTGCAAGGCTAAGGGGGCAGGGTTAAAGGAAAGCAGGAGCGGCCCCGGTCATCCTGCACCAAGGGCACAGGTGGAACAAGGGGAAATCTACCCAGAAACGAAGAGGAACGTCTCAGGATCTGGGAAAGGTAACGGATCCTCACAAAATGCAGATCACAGATATGTGGTCACCCCAGGAAAGGGGCCTCATCTCTTACTTGGTGATACAGTGAGGATTGTGGCTAAGAGACTAGTAGTCTGGGTGGTTGCTTGGAGCAAGGTACTATCAGAACAAGGTACACAGAACCCAAATGTTTCCTAACTTTTTAGTAAAAATTCTGTGTCTTTGTAAGTAAGAACTTGAATAAAATATTTTTAAATCCTTTAATGAAAGAATGTAAAGCTAAAACAATTGCTTTAAAAAAAACCTTCTGTTAAAGACTGAAAAGGCGATGTGACATTCACATCATCTAAGACTGTCTTTGATAGATTGTTCCAGTACACTTTTCATTTTGTTTGTCTTTTTAGATTAGTAAACAGGAATTATTAGCATTTTTATACAGTACTTAAGCATCGCTGTAAATGTTTTCATAATTCATTATCTAACCACTTAATTTTCAGTTTAGTGAAAGGAAATGAAAACATTCTAAATGAGTTTTCCTAAGTACTGGGTGAACACAGCTAGAAATAGCTGCTGAATATGATTATAAAATTTGGTTTGAAAAGAAATATACCTCTGTAGGCGGGTAGAAAATAAAAGTCTGTACTTCAATCTGAACAGAAAACTTTCCACAGCAGTAAGTGTAGCAGCCATTCCGCAGGGTCTCAAAGCAGGTGATTATATTTGTGGACATGTGGGAAAATCTCTCCTATATGGGAATGAAAACACTGCCACACACTGTCGACTACTGGATACGTTTCACTGAAGAACTCACCAGAGCCTACTAGTCAAGTCACTAGAGGTTTCTTTTGGTTCCAGAATATATTATAAAGTGCTACCGTACGAATGAATGGCAACAACTATTTAAGTAGGATGCACTGTAAATAGTAGGCTTATTTCTTAAACAACCACCATCAATAACCAATATCCAATATTTCTTTATTCTACTCATATGAAGTTCATTTTGGATTTTAACCATACAAAAATATTAAATATTCACTGATTGTGCACATTTGAACTTCTGTTACTTTGGACTTAGTTTGGCTGAAACAGAAATAGAGTAAAAGTGATTACGCAGAATGTGCAGATCGAAGTTAATCAGAAAAAAAAAAACCAGCCTCTCAAAGGCAAGGGCATTCCAGAGCTGCACCAGCAAAAGCACAAGGATCCTGGTACCTGCCCAGACCTGACATCACTGAATCAGTCACAGTCACCTAGGCACCAAGCATTACAATGCTCCAACCCAGGCGCAGTGGTTGAGAGTCCGCCTGCCAATGCAGGGGACACGGGTTCATGCCCCGGTCCGGGAAGATCCCACATGCTGCGGCGTGGCTGGGCCCGTGAGCCATGGCCACTGAGCCTGTGCGCCCGGAGCCTGTGCTCCGCAACGGGAGAGGCCACAGCAGTTAGAGGCCCGCGTACTGCAAGAAAAAAAAAAAAAAGTAGCCTACAATGCTCCAACCCCATCAATTGTCCTGACCTACCCTTTTCCAGAGACACCACAAATGCTAAGAAATCTGTCACAAGCATCTACACCTTGTTCTGGAATTCTTCCAGGACTGCCTTCTACCTACCCATCCTGTTACTTGTCCCTCCATGGCTTGTTTCCCAGCCCCTGCTGACACCCAGTTTTCACTCCATAGGAAGATGCTCCAGTTTTGTTCTGTTAAATAGGCTTTGAAACGGCCACTCGTTCAGGGTGTCACTTTCAGAATCTTCCTGTCTGCTTCTTGCACCCAAACCATGAGAAAGAGGAGTCATTCCTGAATCCCAGGCTCAATGCCTGGAGAGAGTCTCAAATGCCCCGAGCTGGGGAAGGAACTGTACGACGAGAAGCCAACGAAAATGACTGCATTCAGCAAACAACCTGGATCCTTCCCAACTAATCCAAACCCCACCCTTTATTCCCTGCACCATTGCTACATCTATTCAGCTCCTGACTTCCTGAACTTTGTCTGCCTTTTCTATTCCCAAACTAACCCTTTAAGCTTGAGAGACTCAGTTTCCCTGGGTTTAAACCTCAAAATCATAGAATACACGTAAAGGTACTCTTCTACATCATTAGGCCTCTAACTACTAAGAAACACTCCATCAACCACAGCCTGATCTTTCCTGCTGTTTTATTTAGCATTCATTCCTCCACCGCCACCACTCTGTTTCTCCCCCTCTTATCAATCACCCTCCCCCCACCCCACACACACAATTACAGGAGGCACAGGACAAGGGCACTGGCAATCTCACCATCCTCTGCATTCACCAGTCCACATCTGCAGCACCGTGCTCAGTTAAGATTTTAACAGGTGTTTTCGCAAACTGGAGAATGAAGGAAAGTCTAAAAACTGCCCTGTGAGGACCAGTTGAAAGAACTAGAAAGGTTTAGCTAGAAAACAGGCCTCTTTAGATCTTTCGATTGTTACAAGTCCTTAGTAATTTGACTATTCCAGACTGATTTTAATGGTTCTCAATAATTTGATAACAAGTGTTTGCTGTGGTAGCCGACTTATTGGTATTCGGTTCCCTGTCTTTTTTTTAAAAGGGGGATTTTACTTTAAGCTATACATTTTCTAAAACTACAAAAATGAATTCTTGGGGGAAAAAAATGCTGACTACTACATTGAAGATTTCATGGAACTACCGCTTCCAATCATCTGATCACTTCAGATGGGCTAACAATGTTAGATAAGACCTCTTTATCAGCAACGCCATTGCATCCCACAGTACTGATTTCCATATTCAACAAAACCTCTCTTTGCATAGATACGTGTGTAAAAACAGAACATCCGGTACAGAGGCCAGAGTGCCATCGAAGGTAATTATTGAGACAGTCAAGTTCTTTTATGCCAGCAAAAATAAGATGCTGGGGGTCTGAGGGAATTTCAGAACCTGATTTCAAAAGGATCATACAGGGAGGAAATAGAATTTAGCATGGTGGACTACTCTACAGCATATATTTGTAAGTATGAGATTCTATAAAATAGTTGATGAATACAATAATGTTCCTTGATATAAATGACTAGTGGATGTTTATTTCAAAAGCAGAAGTGTTAGCAGGGTTCTTCTAAGGAAAACAAAGAAACAAACTAGTAAACACACTTTGTGTGGCCTAGGCTTTGAATACTTAAAACTTAAAAGTCACTCATGTATAAACGAAGCTTCTAAATTGAGCAGTAAAGTTTAGAGTATGGTCTTTCATTTTATGTGTTTCTTGTGTGTATGTGTGTATATATGTTTAGATAAAGATACATTATAAAATCAGGAACTTCAGAATTGTTTGTTTCAAAAATTACGTACTACCAATGATTAGTTCCATCATTTAATTAGCTGTACTGATTTCAAGTGTAGGTTGTTAGACGGTTTCTATGAAGTATTAACTTGATTTTATGAAATTTCTTCATTCTTTAATGTTATGCCTAAGCACAACTATTGCACAAATTACTTGTTTTTCACTTTTATTTAAGTTATTAATTTTTTAATTTTTTAATTTATTCATTTTATTTGTTTATTTTTGGCCACATTGGGTCTTCATTGCTGCGCGCTGGCTTTCTCTAGTTGCGGTGAGGGGGGCTACTTTTCCTTGCAGTGGCTTCTCTTATTGCAGAGCACAGGCTCCAGGCACACGGGTTTTAGCAGTTGTGGCTCGCGGGCTCTAGAGCACAGGCTCAGTAGTTGTGGTGCACAGGCTTAGTTGCTCCACGGCATGTGGGATCTTCCCGGACCAGGGCTCGAACCCGTGTCCCCTGCATTGGCAGGCAGACTCCCAACCACTGTGCCACCAGGGAAGCTTGTTTTTTAAAAGGCAAGAATTTTGTGTGCTATGACAGACAAAATCTCACTAAAATAAAAATTTTTTCTAGGTTTTTCTAAATCTTATGTGACACGTCACATTATAAAATAAACACATTCAAATGACAACATTACATATGAACAGAATGTCAACTGCCTACCAGGATAATAAGAACACTTAAATATGTCAAAAGGCTCAATTTAAGAAAATTTATTTATTTTCATATCACTTTGAGAAAGATTTCATTTAAACGTTAGAGGAAACTTGAATCTATTCCTGGCATATTATATATCTAACTCAATTAATAACTAATGCATTTATAACCACTCTAAGAATTGGCTTTCATAGATGAAATATATTCTTTCTTTAAAATAATCAGGAAAAAACATTGGAGGTAAAATCATACGGACGCCTAAACTTGTTCCAAATATTCTATGCTTAGATAGTAACAATGCACACTAGTTTTACCACGAGGATATTGAAAAATAAAAAAGCTAGGTAAATTAATATATAATATTAAATAAGATAAAATATTTAAAGAAAAAGCAATGGAAAATACAAATAAAAAGTATAGGAATTTTTATGATATCAATGCATGAAACTAATAAAATTCTAAATAAGGAGTTAATAAATCAAAAATGTAGATAACCATAATCTAGCACTTACAAAGTGGAAAAAATATTTGCTTAAAATGTAAGGCAGGGAATTCATAGAAATCTTTGCCAAATATGCATTCTCCAGGAAGCACACAATAATTTTTTGTTTGTTTTTGTTATTATTTTATTTTTAGGTCAATGGAATTTTTCTACGTATCATACCACCAATATGAGGAAAAAATGATTATTGTTGATGTGAAGCTTGGTGAGTTTCTCCAATTTAAATCAATTCTATATCTCATCAGTTTAAGTCATTCTTTCACAGGAAACTCTTTTCTTGCCAAACAGAATTATAGTTATGTGGAATATTTGAGGCTTATTTATATTTTTACCAGTAAATGACCATGTGTGCTCTAATTTGAAAGGTATAATTTCACTGCAAATGTTCTTAATTGGATTTAACTATAAGCAAAATAAATATGAGTTTATCAACAGGAATTTTAATCAAATTCTAGTTGTGAAGAACTATACTTTAAATTTTTTTTAGAATTTACTCCTTTTGGAATCACCAAAAATATTTCTTAAAAGTTTGCAATTGTAGGGCTTCCCTGGTGGCGCAGTGGTTGAGAGTCCGCCTGCCGATGCAGGGGACAGGGGTTCGTGCCCCGGTCCGGGAAAGTCCCACATGCCGCGGAGCGGCTGGGCCAGTGAGCCATGGCTGCTGAGCCTGCACGTCCGGAGCCTGTGTTCCGCAACGGGAGAGGCCGCAACAGTGAGAGGCCCACGTACTGCAAAAAAAAAAATTAAAAAAAAAAAAGTTTGCAATTGTAAATATGAAAGTGTTTCACTCTGTCACTATATTTTGGTAACTGTAGATGTGGATGCACTACTTAATGATAAATATTGTTGAATGCAGGACTGCAGACATTTCCTTTTAAACCACTAGCTATTTTGGAAGTTCTTTGTCCTCACACTGTGAATTATATTTTCTTCACTTTGTCAGATGAAATTCCAAAGGCTGCCTTTTCTCTTCTCCTTTTAGAGGTATGAGAATTTTAATTTCTATTACTTTGTCTGCTTTCCATCTTCCAGGATTCGTTTGAAATATTGTGTTTTCTGTCTCCATGTTTAATCTGCCTTCTCCTTCATGTTTAAGCCTTATACATTCCTTTACTATAATTTGAGCAGTGTCAGTTGGAAGAAGTAATAAACTCAGGAGTTCAATCTGTTCTATTACCAGAAACTGGGTTAAATAATTGTGCATTTATCTCTTGGTTTCAACGCTGGAGGCATTATGAGGACATGGGGAGTGTTCTGTGATATTCCAGCAAAGTGGAGGTGCATAGTGATAGTGAATCCAGCAGTAACTGAAAGAGGGTATGCAGGTGTGCAAGGGACGTGCAGTCCCAGGAATCTTAGAAGATGAGCAGCAGGCTTCCAGTCACTGGGACAGCAACCAACAAGCTGCATTTCTCAATGGATTAGAAAACCAGAAAACTTCACAAAACAAGACTATTTTGTGATCTGATTTTTCTATGTAGAAAAATCATCTTGTACCCAATTCTCTCACTAAGTATTAATTTAATTGTTGATGCTTTTATGTCATTATATTCTATTGGCATTCCATAATTTAATAAATCTGTGAATGTTTGGCTTAGAATACAACAACATATAAACAACTACTTATACATGATTATCAAATAGCATTTGTACATAACAGCAGGAAATTTATACTCTAGTAAGAGTAAAGTCAGAAATATAAATAACATTATTTTTATATATTTGTATATATTTTTGTATATTATATATATTTATATTCCACTCCTTTTCCAACTAATGAGCCACCTGGGCCAGAGAACCTCCCTCTGCATCAGTCATGTAGCTGAGCACAGGGCTGCGACTCATCTATACGGAGCCTTTGCTGGAATTTAAAAAGGGAGCCTTTCCACCACATGGATGAAACCCCACTTGGGGGCCACAGCCTGGAAAGGGAAGTGTGGGTGGATCTCAGCCCTTCTCTCCTCCAGACCAGGCATCCGGGTTGGGGGACAGCCTGCATAATTGTACATAAGCGGAAGCTCTGGCTGGGCTGTCCTCTCGCCCCTTCCCCTCTACCCCTCAAGCTTGCCAGGGCTCTTCTGGCCAAACAAATCCTTCCTGGCGGCCCCATCCCTTCAATAGGGTACACATGCCACATGTGTCTGAAGCTCTGCAGCAGACCTAGCTAATTATAAAGCTGGAACCTCAGCTACTAACATAATACGTGAACAACAGAAAAACAGGAACACAAGAGCAAACGCAAACGAAGGAAGGAGGATTTGCAGGGTGTGCTGACACACTGAAGAATGAACAAGATTAACTGGAAAAACTTATGAGGTGAACTTTAAAAAGAGGAAGGAATGCAGTCTGACAGAACGTGTGCTTCCTGTACATACATTAGAGCTTAGGAAATATTTCCTGAGGGACAGAGTGTAAGAAGCTGAAGGACTGATCAGATTAACTGGAACAGAAAGTTTTCGCACACATGCATTTTTCTAATATTTACAGTTCCATTTTAGAGAAGAGGAAATTAGGAAACTGAGAGTTTAATTAATATGCCCAAGTTCACACAGCTAGTAAGAGCCTGAACTCAAGCATATGTCTGTTAGGCTTCAGAGCCCAGGATTATGTTAATACACCCTGTCATCTCTCAGGAACTGCGGGACTCCCCAGAACTCTAGTGCACCCAAAAATTACTTTACCTTTGCTGTGCTGCTGACCTCCGTGGGTGGTGCACACTAAGACTGCTCTGCTTTTGTCAAACAGGTGCATTCAATTTAGAAAAGAAAATATGATGACTTATAAACAGACATGAACTTTAGATACACAGATCACCAATGTGTGCAAATAGATCCAGTAGATCAAGTGAGGAGACGATGAGATATAAAAACGATTGTTAGGGCTTCCCTGGTGGTGCAGTGGTTGAGAGTCCGCCTGCCGATGCAGGGGACACGGGTTCGGGCCCCGGTCCGCGAAGATCCCACATGCTGCGGAGCGGCTGGGCCCGTGAGCCATGGCCGCTGAGCCTGCGCGTCTGGAGCCTGTGCTCCGCAACGGGAGAGGCCACAACAGTGAGGGGCCCGCGTACCGCAAAAAAAAAAATAATAATAATAATTAAAAAAAAAAAAAGAAAGAAGTTGTCTACCATCCTCCTACTTAGAAAATAAGCAGAGAGCCATCAGGTATAATCCTCATCTTAGAGTTGATTACAGAGATGAGGAATCTTGAAACTTGAGGGTGCAATTACACACAGGATCAGTTAAGGACAGCCAATCGCTGCAACAGTTTTCTCAGCCTCGATTATTTCAGTGTTAATCAACTTCAGTCAGATTTGTCCTTCTAGAAAAAGACTTATTTTCATCACATTATTATTGAAAGACCTCAATGAATTATCCCTACCAACAGGGTAGAGCCCAGCATTGAAGGCTGTCCAGAATCTACCTGCACAAACATATTCCCTATAATAAACTCTCCCTTTTGCTTAAACTAGTGTGAATCTAGAATAAACTCTCCCTTTTGCTTAAACTACAGTGAATCTATATTTGCACTCAAGAGTCCTAATTTTGTTCCATCCTGTAGATGTATTTAGCTTCCTGTCCCTTGGTTCTCCTCACAGCAAAGACCACACAGAAAATGAAGTCCAGCAGACCACAGCACCCATAAGTTCTTATCCCCAAACCTGCAAATATACTTAGACCTGCACCTGTGCCTTCCCTGCCCCTTCCGATTACAAGGGGACAGTAACTTCCTCCTATGCTTCCACTGGGACATCTCCAAAGTCCGACACCCCCCTTCTGAATCCCACCTCCTCCTTCGTCTTCAGAAACCTGAAATTCTACTGATTTTCCCTCCTTCTCCTATGTGTTCACCCTCTGTCCATGGCTACCACGGCCAACTTCAGGCTGCATCACTCGCAGTGTAGACTTTATGAACCATGTCCCCAGAGATGTGCCGGCCAGGTCTCCATTTCCTCTTCTTTTTTGCTGCTTGTTTCTGCCCTCCCCACTCCACTAAAACCACTCTCACCGGGGTTATAGATGACCTTCTTGTTCACAAATCTGAGGGATGTTTTCAGTCCTTTGCTCTCTTAATCTCTACCCAGGTCCTAACTCTATTAGCCATTTTTTTTCCTTCTGATAACTCCTCCCTTGGTTTCTGTCATAGCATATTATTCTGATTTTCCTCCTCTGTCTCAGTCTCTCTCTTAATCACGTGTGTTCATTCATCTGTCTTGAGCCACCCACTCTTCTTGTTTTGTACTGTCTCCTGGACCATCTCATCTTTTCTTTTGGCTTCTCTTATATGTTTTATGAAAACTGCCCATGTTTACCTTGAGGTTGAATCTCTTCCACCTGAACTTATTTCCTTTCCTTCTCCCACCAGGTAGAGTCAATAGATCAACAAGTTCAGATAGTTCCTCCGCTAAAACACCTGAAATCTATCCCCTTCCCACCACTGCTACTGCCACCTTCCTCACCGAAGCTTGTAACATCCCTCACCTGGACTCCTGCAGTCACCTCCTAACTGGTCTCCCTCATTCCACCCTGGCCACCCTACAATCCATTCTACTACAGAACCAGTTTCAAATGTTAACACGTCTATTCCATATCTTAAAACCTTCAATGACTTTTCAGCTTCTTACTATGAAACTGATGGTGTGTAAGGCCTATCGTGCTTGGCTTCTGCCTCTACCCTTATGACTTCATCTCCCACCACGTTCTTGCTGCAATGAACACTTTGGAGCCTTTCTCTCCGAGCTCTCTCCCTGCCACACTCTGGACTCATGTAGTGACCACATTCCTTTCATTTCCTCAACGAGGACTCGACCCATTGCCTCCTGACCTGGGCCCAAGCTGCCTCTCTCCTTCACTCAGCACATTCCTGCACACCCTGTAGTTCTAGCTCAGCTACTGCTTTACCGGGATGCCTCCTCTAACCACCCCCGGGTCCGGTTAGGTTCTCCTCACATGTGTACTCATGGGCCCCTGTACTTCCTGTTGCAAAGTCCCCACCACGTGAATTTTCACTGCTTGTTAGTGAGGATGGGAAGAGGAAAGACGGGACCTATGTAGACCCCCGGCAGCCAGAACCTGGTACATAACAAGTGTTCAACAGATGTTTCCCATGAACCAATAAAGACTGATATTAAATTCACTCTTTATCCTGAATAACTCACTGCAGATAAGTGTGAATATATATTTAGCAAAGTATTTCCGGCTCTCATTGTAAAGTGTGGATTTAATCATTTTTAATAAATGTTTGAGTTTTTTTTCTCAAAGTCCTGAGTTAAAAACCTTCTGTGCCATACATTGTCGATAAAGCCTGGGCTGACTAACCTCTACCTGAATTTTAAAGTCCAAGTCACGCTGACCAGAGTGGGGAACGCCAGGTAGGCAACACTCCACTCAGCACCCGCCCTTAAAAAGGCTTCTGTTTTTATTTGGCTGTTTACACTATTTTGTTTGGTTAATTACAAAGAGGCCAATTCTTGTTCAGTATATTGAGAGATCTTTCTATAAACAAGAGTTCTCCAAAGTGGGAAGACTTGGGAGTTGGTGAATTCATTGCTGGGAGCCCCTGCATGGAAAGATCTTTTTCAGAGAGCTGTATTTTTTGAAAGCTGTTATTAGAGAACGGGTGGGCCAGATGAGTTCTAAAATCACAACTCGAAGCACCTATATTCCTATAAAGCATTTATGAGATGAGTTATTTTATTCTCTTCCCTCCTTCCCATCCCCACCAGTGGTTGTGTTCCATTAACGTCAAGAACCCATCCTTATTATTTTATGATTTATAACTTTGTCTGTTCTTTAGAAATTGACTCTAATATATAATCATTTTAAATCACTAGATTATACTAAGTATATGCTGCATTTCTTTAGAAAAATGAGCAGGCGGAATTGTTGGATTTGTAAGATGTGCAGAGATGACTCTAAGAGGCCTCCTTCAAAGTAAGTAGCATGTAAATTCTATTACCGTTATCATGTATATTTATCACATGATAAGTAGGTGTATGTTTATTCAACTGCTGTCGTAATATATTTTGCTCAGAAAGTAAAATTTGCATTTACACGTAATTCCACTAGAAGGGCAACCATGCGTTACACTAAGGTTCCATTTTCATTATTCATGGTTCACACTTGAGAATCCAGCAAGCTTAATGTTTTTAGAGAGTCTTTTACAAACAGATATTCTTGGGTTTTTTTTAAAGTCTTATATTGTTAAAATTTTATATGTTAAAATGAGATTCTTTCATCCAAACTATTTACATGGTTCAAACCCTCTATCTACAAAGCACCAGACCTTCGTCCGTGGTCGGAAGAGGTGAGACTGGAGGGGTAACCAAATGCTCGCCAAGCTCCCAGGTCTCTTCTACATTTTGCCATAACTCAAAGTGAAGCCATTCAGGTGGGGCCAGTGGCTGTACTAAAATGGAAAGCGGAATGCCTGAGGAGGGTAACAAACCATTTGACTGGATTTGCTCACCCTGAAGAATCCCCAGGCCGAGGATCCCTGTTAGGTTAACCTGAGAGCCTGACCTCATCTGCATGGAGACTCAGTCGTGGCCACACATCCCTGCTGCAGTCGGAACTCCTGGTATGCAGGCTCCCACCCTGAGGTATCCAAACATCCAAAAATGCAAACCACCTACTGTGTGTTTGGAGGATGCAGAGTCTCCAGTGGTGGGTGGGAGAGACAGGAAGACCCAAAGCTCAGCATTGCAATTGACCAGTTGAGGCTGCTGAACTGCACAGGCCTGTGTGAGGAGGAAGACGAGAAGGCTGGTTTGGGAAGAGCTTCCTTCTCTTCTGCTGACGATTCCCATAAAGCATCACCATCCACGCTTGCCTTCCTTCTACCTGCCCTGACACCCACCATCAGGGCCAGCGAAGGCCAAGGAAAGAGAATTCACATTCCTCACAAACCAAGAGATGACAGTCATTTGATAAGCGCTTAATGTTCTTGACCTAACTTAATGTTCAGGGTAACTTTGTGGATAATAAAACTGAAGCTTGGAGATTTTAAGTTAGACCAAAAGCTATCAAGTCCAGCACAGGAATCAGAACCCAGGACTGTCAGACTCCAGACACTCCTCATTCCTCTCTCCGCAATGTTGTGATGTCTCAGAATGCTCCCGTATCTGTTTGGTGCCTGCTCTCTCTCTGTCCAGAAGAAAGGAGGGGACACAAAAGTGGAGTCTGTTATTAGAAACTCCAGTGGATGAGGGGACAAAGGTGCTTAGAATTACCCTAAGGGAAACTGGTAGCCACGGGACCGCATGAAATTGGTGAAATACTCAGGAAAAATTACAAGCAAAAATGGGATTCAGCCAAAACCAAATTTTACTTCACAGCTTTACCCCCAACCATAATTACCCCAATCACAATGCATCTCCATAAACTCATGACCCTTAGAGGCACAGGTACTCCCTTGCCAACAATCACCAACACCAAACTTTGAGCTAACCCAGGACAGTGACGGCATCTCCTCTCACGCTGTAGCTTTTCTTCTCTCCTACATGACAGTTAGGTCTGCAGGACACCTTGCCAAGCACTTTTCATTTCGACGGATTGGCAAAGGTGATTTTAGGTTTCTGTTTTTAAAAGTTCTAATACGAGAAAGGAACAACGAGTCTGACACCGTTGCATGGAAATGTTTGTTGAAAACAATCTCAACGGCAGTGCACTGTTAAGCCTCAGTGCTGATGTGAACAGTCCATCTAGAACTAGCAAGTACCACCTGAACTTTCAGAAAACAAAGGATATTTGACCTTTCTAGGACTCCCAATATTTTTCTGTGTCCCAGGTTACTTTTTAACCTCTTTAACTAATCTTCTTTCGCTGTGTTAAGTACCTGCTAATGCAGATGGCTGTCACCTCAACACTGAGTACTGAGCTAACTATACCAGGTGATAGCCAATGGGCAGTGCTTGCTTGTATCTATAGTGGCTTTTGATTAGATGCGGTTATTAAAAATAGGAAAAGTAAGAACATATCATAAACTGAGTGGCAATGAACGGACTGAGTATTTCAAAGGAGGGAAAGAAAGTGATTCTAATGAACAGTCGCTTACCAATTCACCTCAAAAAGCCCACCAAAATGAAAGAAATGAAGTCTCGAAGCCAGTATCTTCCACAGATATTTTCAAAATGGTAAATAGCCTTTTTCATATGTTTAGGTCAAATGTAACTTGACATATTATTCACAGTGATAAAAACTAAAACTGTCAAGGTAAAAACATATAGAGCAAATAACTGACCAAGAAAATATTTATACATAATAAATACAAAGTTATGCATACCAATAGGTTTTGTGGATAAACTCTAAGAGTCTAATACATAAATGAGCAAACACATTGCTGGTGGCAGCGGCATACAATGTATAACCTTTTTAGAAGCACTGATTCTACTTCTGTTAATCTCTTAAGGAATTACCTTGACTGTGGGCATGGCAAGCCTCAATGACAGCTGGGTTATTTTGGTTTAATTGGTGAAAAATTAGAAATGATCAAAACACTCATTGAGAATAATTATGTAAACTATGGAATGCCCCCTTGTAGAACACTTCATGGTCACTATAAATGATACTGACTCCCGGTGATTATAAATTTACAATTACTCATCTAAAGATAAGAGAATAAATATCTCCCTAATCAAAAAAATAAATAAATTTACAATTATAAATTATAACACTATAAATTGTGAAGACATAAAAGGCTTATTAAAAGGGTATATATACCTATGTATATGTATGTGTGTGTGTATATACACGTATATACACACCCCACACACATATAAAGTATGCGCACACATATGCAGAGAATGATTGCTTCTTGGTTAAAAGCACACGAACATGCATACAACCAAAAAACTAAAAAGAAATACATCAAAATATTAACAATGGTAATCTGGGCCGCAGAGATTATAAAACTCTGGTTCTTTGTCTTTTAAAATTTATTTTATCAGATTTTCATGTTTTTTCTACTTTTATATTTTTATAATTCTAATCACTTAGAAAGTAAAAATAAAACGTAAAAGATCACTGGGAAATAAATTTCCACCCAAAACTACACACAAATAGAGTATAACTATATTTGGGCATTATTTTCAAGATAGCATATTTCTATTTAGTTCAGAAAAAGCTTGAGAATATTTTAGTGCAATGAGCACCTTTTGTTTCTTTTCAAAGCCTTACTTTGGAGGAAGCATTACAGTGGGCCCAGTCTTTTGAAAAGTTGATGGCTACGAAATGTGAGTATCATGTACATATCATTTTTTTAATAACTAGTCAGTTTTATTCTCGGAGGAAGATGAGGGAACTTGGTGATGTATGTTTGCTGCTCTTCTCATAGCCTTCTAAACGGCAACTGCCACGGTTATAAAAAGAAACCTGAAAATAGTTTGCCGTGTCAACCAGTACTATTTTCTTTGGTGTGAATTAAAGCAAGATTAGTCATTGTGAATACTTATTCTTCACAAGTATATGTGTAAAATCCCTTGGAAAATATGCTTAAATAGTAACACATACTGAAATATACTGCCTTCCTCTAGCTTTCTAAAGTTATAATTTAAAAAAAAAAACTAACAATTTCCTCTTCTTAGTGCCTTGAGACGTAAGAATAAATTTGAGTTTTGACATTCTAAAAATCCTCAAAGTTTGCTTCTAACTTTATCAGTGTCTGATTTAAGTGGGACTGCATATAAGTCCATAGTTAGTTATATATAAGTGTCAGAATTCAGATGGTATAAATGGAAGATGATAGCAGTGGAGGTGAGGAAGGTAAAGTCAGAGGCTCAACACAAGACAAATGAAGGAGCAGTCAACTGTGTCTGGGGTAGGAAACTGGGAGGCTGTAGGAAATGATAAACACCAGAAGACAGGTACAGAGAAAAATTAGGGCGCACTCAAAGAAAATGCCTCTGTTTGCTGAACTTGGTACTTTTTTCAAAATGCAGTTTGTTCCCCTCAAATGTCTGCTAATGATTTGCTCTATACCTTCTTTTATTTGAGATTCCCTGTTAGCTCCTCTGTGAACGTTTAATCTGTTTACATCTATTGACTGTGGGAGGGGAGTTAGCTGTGATACCCAAGGTTTAAATTGGCAGGGGTGCCAGCAGTTATTCTGGGCAGGGTGCTTCCTGTCCCCCAAGGCTCGCCATGTTCCTGGGGTGCTGCCTGCTTTTCTCGACTCAAGGGCTGAGCCCCCACTCCTGTTCGGAGACAGCTGTCGCCACCTGGCCTCGAGGGCCGTGGCACAGGTGCGGACCCCTGGCTACTCCTACTGAAACACCTTAGCCAGCCGGCCTGGCTCTTATTCCACGGCGCCCACAGTGCTGGGACCCACAGCTCCAGGCTCTGTCACCACCTGAGGGCCCACCTCAGGTAGCAGCCCTCCCCAGTGGGCACTGAAGGCCACGCTTTCTTTCTCTGACGCCACCATCCCCGCCTCTCACTTTTCAGGTGTACCTCCTAGTTTGTGATCCGGTTTGCCAGCATGATTGCAAATTTTAAGATATGTATCCTTTTGGTCAATTTTAGGACATTGGTATAGGAGGAAGAGACTAAAGTGTATGTTCAGTTGGCTATCCTGACTGATCCTCTGTTAATAATTCAGAGTTCGTCCCAAGCCCCAGTAATCCATATTGTGCAGCATTGCCAGATTAATCTCCCTCTTGGAGTTTATTATTCTTCATCTGCAAAACGGCATAATATCATGTATCCTTTCAGCATTCCTGTGCAGGTTAAATATACACCCCCTCGCTCAATGCCTGATACAGAGGAGACACACAATGACTGAGAGTTATTTCTCTTAGAAATAAAGCGCTTGTCTTGAATAGCATTCCTTTTTCTCTGCTGCCCACCCAAAAGTCCAAAATCTCCAACTTGGTTTTCAGGACTCTATACCCAACCTAACGCACTTTCTAACACTTACCTCCAGCTCTGTCCCTACACGTGACATGCCCTTCTGCCCTTGTGATGTCTGCCCCGTCTTCTACATGTCCAACTCTCCTGGTTCAGGCTTTTGCCTATCTGTCTCCTCTATCTACCCTGCCCATCCTTAAAGGTAAAATTCAAGTTCCACTTTCTCCTCTTGGAAACCTCCTGGAAATATATTTCTCTCTCTTTTCTATTTGATAGTATCATTATTTACTTTGCTTCTAATTATAGCAATTTCGTGTACTGGGTTTTTTCCCGCAGCTGCTTTCTCACTAGATTGTAAATTCCCTTAGCGCACAGATCACTTCTCATCCACCTTTCATCTTACCTCCCAGAGGCCGAAATTGTGCTTTGTACCTAATGGGCATGCAATAAATGTTCAATGAATAAATACAAGACAAATATTAGTAAGAAGAGATCAAAACGCCAAACCATATTGTGTAAGAGTTTCTGTGCCAATCCTGGCAGCCTCATAAACTAAGTGAATAAAGTTAATTACTCAGAAAAAATGTTCAAGTGGGATCTTGGCTAGAATTAGCAATTTAGAGATCTAGCATCATAAGAATAAGTAAAGTCTAAAGAAAAGATGAGGACAGGAAGACAGCATACTGCTCTTTACAAAAATCGCCAAAAACAGGGTACTAACCTTACCAGAAATTGAATTACTGTGAAATTCATGTAAAAAATTCAACAATCATGTAATAAAAAGGTGATAAAACAAATCATTCTACGGGACACGCAATCAGAAAGATAAAACTAAGAATACAAACATTAAATGTGCCAGAGAATAGACTGCGTTTACATTAACTAAGCACAGGAGTAAAACGCATCCTCTAGCTAAGACACACAGATGCCTCCACACAGATTAAAAAGCAATTTCTAAGAATATGTAGTTCAGAAACCCACATGGCAAAGATTCTCACAAGAGGCAAATTTTGAGCTGGGACTTAAATGACTCAGATTGTTGTAAAATGATAAAGAGTTCTGACTGTAAGTACTTTAAAGATAGGAAACGGTTTTAAAAGAAGTAAGTACAGTGAAGACAAATGAGTGCTTCTTTCAATGAAGAAATGTAATGTGTAGTATTCCTCGGGATTTGGTGTGAAGACTGGTCTCATTAAAAAAAATCTCCACAATGAATTAAAGAGATAGTACCCTGCAGAAGTTCCAAGTTTACAGATGATAGAAAGTCCTTCAAGTTTCCAAACATCCAGGATTTTAGGGAAAAAATTATTTTCAAATGGGCATAAAAGTAGTAATAACTTTTTTTTGTTTTAATTTTATTTTTGGCTGCATCGGGTCTTCATTGCTGCCAGCGGGGGCTACTCTTCGTTGCGGTGCACGGGCTTCTCATTGCGGCGGCTTCTCTTGTTGCGGATCATGGGCTTTAGTCACGCGGGTTTCAGGAGTTGTGGCGTGTGGGCTCAGTAGTTGTGGCTCGTGGGCTCTAGAGTGCAGGCTCAGTAGTTGTGGCGCACAGCCTTCCCGGACCAGGGCTCGAACCCATGTCCCCTGCATTGGCAGGCGGATTCTTAACCACTGCGATACCAGGGAAGACCAATGATCCCCTAAAGGCTGAGGACTCTACAAACTGGAAAGGTCAAGACTAAAAAATAATTAAAATCAAAACTCTGATTAATCAAAGTTTTATATTTGATTTTGATTAAAATATCAGAAAAGAATGCCAGAAAAGAATGCAGAAGGCTCATACATAAATAATATTTTTTGGCCAAATCTCAAAATATGAGGATAGAGGTTTCCCACTAATATTCGAGTAAAGTATGCTTAATATAAATAAAAATAAGTTTAAAACGGCAACTAACGCCCTTGGATGAGTCATTCAATCCTTCCATGTGTCTGGCTGACCTTCCTGGCACTGGACAGTACAGTGAAAGAGGCCTCGAGGGTCACTGTGCTCAGCTCATGTGCACCCTCTAGAGGGAGGAGAGAGACAAACAGGAAAGCCAACTAACAGCTTAATTAATTCCAGAACGTAGTAAGTACTTTGAAGAAACTAAAACCAGGTCGCATGACAAAGAAAGACAGGAGTAAGAGGGAAATTCAACGGGATGATTAGAGACAAACTGTCCGAAGGTGTAAAATTTGAGCTAAGAACTGAATGACGAGAAGCGGCCAGCCATACTGGGGTCTGGGGGCAGAGCGGCCCAAGCAGAGGAAAACCATGTTCAGAAGACCCTGAGATATGAATGAAGCTAGTGTCTTCAATTAAGCAAAGAAATTCAGCCTAACAGGAGCACAGGGCCTTACAGGCCACATGAAAGACCTTAAATGCAAAGTAACAAGCACTAATGTGCTTTGAGAAATACCCTCTGAGGGTGGGGGAGGGCAAGGGAGGGGAGGAGATTAAGAGATACAAACTACTGGGTATAAAACACAGAAGACCCAAGGATGCAATGTACAGTATAGGGAATACTGCCAATGTTTTATGATAACTTTATATGGAGTATGATCTATAAAAATATCAAATCACTATGTTGTATCCCTGACACTAACATAATATTGTAAGTCAATAAAAGTATGCGCTAGTTCTCTTCTGAAGAGAAGCAGAGAGACTAGTTAGAAGGCTATTTCAATAAACCAGGTAAGACTGGAACTCAGTAGGGAAGACAAAACCTGGAGTAATTAGCATATAGATGCTAATCGAAGCCATGGCCCTATGAGTCCACTTAGAGGGAGAGTTCAGAGAGAGGTGAGCACAGACCCAGACGTGGAGCTTAGATGCACACCAATATTTCCATATCCAGAGAAGAGGAGGAGTCTGTGAAGATGTTAAAGGAGCATCAAGTGAGTGAAGAATGACCAGGACAGCATATCATCATGGGAGGCAAAGAAGAGAGCGTTTCAGGAAGGGAGGGGTGCACTGTGTCTAAGGCTGCTGGGAAGTCAGGTAAGATGTGGAAGGAACAGCGACCATCGGGTGTGGCAACGTGAAGTCAATTGTGCCAAGATATGAGCAGCCTGGGGGGCATGGTGGAGATGGGCTGGACAAGAGGAAGCAAGGCAGATGATACAGGGAATTATTTACATAAATATTGCTGTAAAGTTCATCAGAGAAAAGCACAGAGACTGGAAGGAAGCGTGAATGCGGTCCACATTGGGCGTAAAGAGTCAGTAGTTGTTATTGGTTTTACTTGGGAAATACAGCAGCATATTTGCAGACGATGGCAACCATTAGAGAGGAAGAAATGGATGACACAGAATAGAGTGGAGGCGACTTTAAGAGCAAAGGAACAGGGAAAGCAAATCAGGTGGGAGCCACAAATGAACTCTTTGGCCCACCCAAAAAGCAACTGGGATCCTTTCCTCTCGGGAGGAGAGTCAGGAAGGGCAGGTACCAGCAGAGGTAGGTTGGTTGATTGGGTGGAGAGAAGGTGAGGGAATCTCCACCTAATCAAACCTGTGTTCTCAGCTAAGTTTGAAGCAGGGTCATCAGCAGCTGAGGAGAGGATGAGTTGGCATTGTGAAAGGAGGGGATAGGAAATAGTTTCTGGAGAGTTGGAGAGTCACGATATTAGGGGAGGATAGTAGGATGACAGAGGGTAATGCTGAGTGCCCATTTTAAAATTTGCAGTGATGATTTCAAGTGAGAAAGTACAATTGTGTATTCTTCCATGGCCTGTTGTGTGCACTCCAGCACAGACACAAGAGCAGACATACAGTTAAGCCCTTCTGGATCGGCAAGGGTTCTGAATCCCAGAATTTGCATCAATCTTAATTTTGGCCAAAATCATCCTTAAATGTACTGAACGCTTCCCTCCCTTTCTCAGTGATCACAGTCACCATGGACAGCCTTGGAAATGCCAGATGGAAAGCGTAGGATTCTCGTAGTGCTGAAGGCGCCGTAGTGCAACACGGCAGAGAGTGGACACTACAAGTCACTGGGGGATGTTGTCGTTCCCTCCTGTGTGTTCCCTCGGCTCTCCTCGTCCGTGAGATTCTGTGCTGCTCACTGGGGACTGGCAGCTCCCTACACCACCCTTTAGTCTCAGCGCTGCTGCCCACAGCTGTTGCCATGGTTCCCCTCGCCATCCCTCATACTCCCCATGCTGCCATGCCTCACCCTTCCCACTAGCACTTTTGTCTTCTTTAACTTCTCACGCATGTCCTCACCTTGCAGGGAAAACAACAACAAACCTGGCCTTCTGTAGACCTCAATGTTCAGTTAGTACATTTTCTGTCTCGCTCTCAAGAAACCAAAAAGTAACAACTTGTCAGGTATAATCCTCTGTCCTTTGGTGCTTCCTGGATGCTGAGTAATTAGAGCCTGCCTCTTTACTTTTCAAAATCTACAGGCAGTCTCTTTAAAATACAGAAGCACGAGGGATCCAAAAGCCTGGATTAACAAACATTTCTTTACTGGGTACCTGTTACCCGTCAGGCAGCACGCAGGCGTGGGGCACGCAGAGGTGAGTGACTGCCGTGCTTGTTCTCAAAGGGCTTGCAGGCAAGCGGAGAGTAAGAGAAATATATCAACAAACAGAACAGACTGTGGTACAGAGGGAGATACAATGAGAATGAAAATAAGTGCGGACTAGGTGCTGCTTGTCAACTGACAGGAAGCACTTATCTAACCTGCTGTGGGGACAGGGGCTTCAGAGAGATTTTCTTCAGAAACTGAGATACCAAACCTGAGTCTTAGATCAGGGTATAAAGCCCGCCACACATACAGCAGGAACTGCATATACAGCAGCATGGCAGTAACACACTACCTGGCCAGGAAGAGCAAGGTGCAAACCAGGACGGTGTTCAGGCATGACAGGATGAGGCTGGAGAGGTAGACAGTGCGGTAGCCTCATGGGCCTTGCAGCCACTGCCGAGAGGTAGGGGTTTTACCATTAGAGCAATGGGAAAGGTTGAAGGCTATAAATAAAGGGCCATGGCCAGATTTTCGTTTTACAGGTTTTTCTCTAATAAGAGTGCAGAAAAGATTGAAAGCAGATCAGATGGATAAACTTAGGCTTTTTCAGATTAGATATTTTACAAATATTCCCCCAAAATCATAAACAAAAGTAACATGTAAAAGTAAAACCGAAGATAATGCCATAAGTAAAACAGATAGTGTCTTTAATATACAAAGAGACCTGGAAATTCAATAAAACAGTAACAATGCAAAAGAAAAATGGACAAAAAAATGTGAAATTCACAGAAAGAAAAGAAATGGTCTGGAATAAAGAAAAAATGTTTAAGCATTAATATTTTTAAAACACAAATTTAAATAACTACAAGTCACTAGTCTTACCCAATCTGATTGGGAAGGAAGGAGTGTGTAGACATGTCAACACTGCTATTACTAACGAAAAACAATGAAATATTTCTGAAAGCAATTTTACAATAGGTATCAAGAGTCTCCAAAAATATTACATAATCAATCTAGTAATTCTACTCTTTTAATTCTAGGGAAGTAATTAGAGACGCAAAGATTTATAAACCAAAATGGTCAATGTAGAATACGTTACAACATATAAAGGGGAAATAATCTAAATATTCGATAATGGTAACACGGCTAAATATAATACAGTGTAGTAGTCCTGCAATGAACTGTTACATGACCTTTAAGAGTAAACAGGAGGAAAAAAAAAGAGCAAATAAGAGAAAGTGTTTGCTACACCATATTAAGTATGAAAGAGTGATACAAAATTGCTTTCATTGTATAATGCCAATAAGGTAATTTGAGAGTGTGTCTGTATTTGTGAAGATGAATGAATACTGTTTAGGTAGAAAGTTAAATGAATCCTGTTTAGGTAGGAAGTTAAACATGAACAAAGGACTGAAAGAGTGAAAGGAAATATATCAAGTTGTTAACAAATTTCTGTATTTAAGTTGCTTTTATAATAATACAGCAAACAGAAGTTAGGAGAAAACCCAGAAATGATTAATATCATACAAGCCAAACCAGAGAATTTCAATAAAACAGACTTATTTTAAAACTTCACAGAGGCTGGTAGAATTATGGAATTCATTTTCCCCAGTGGTACATATTAAAAATAAAATGGATTTAACATAGTTTTAGACACTTTTCTGGTGGCAGACTGCCACACAGCCCATTTTTAGGATTTAATGATGCCATGAGCCTTGCCGCCTTGCAGAAAACAATCCTGGAATAGATGGGCCACCATTCTGACTCAGACAAGAGGAATGTCATGTTTCCTTTCTATTTACATGAAGATACCAGCATGTGTCACAGAAATACTAATTTCAGTGACTAAGTTGTAAAGAACACACTAGGGAGTCCCAAAGGCACCACTCTCATTCTTCAAGGAAAAAGCACACACTAGGTGTGACATAAATCTAGTTCTTCCAGCTTCTCAGTTTAATGAGCAGTTCTCCTGTTTATCCCTATTACTCTGATCAAGCAGAATCACGGTCTCTGGAGCGTTAGTGCTCAGAAAGGAGCATCATTTAAAACCTCAGAACGGGCCGCACTGGGCTGCATCGCCTAATTTGGAAAAGGCTTTCCCACCTTCTAATCCCCTTGTTGTATGAGTCAATAGAAATTCTAAAGTGAGCAATTCAGTTCTGACTTTAATAACTGCTTGGATTCCTGGAACACTTTCTTTTTCTTATAAATTTATTTATTTATTTTGGCTGCGTTGGGTCTCCGTTGCTGAGCGCAGGCTTTCTCTAGTTGCGGCGAGTGGGGGCTACTCTTCCTTGCAGTGCATGGGCTTCTCATAGCGGTGACTTCCCTTGTTGTGGAACACGGGCTCTAGGTGCGTGGGCTTCAGTAGTTGTGGCACGTGGACTCATAGCCGTGTCTCACGGGCTCTAGAGCGCAGACTCAGTAGTTGTGGCGCACGGGCTTAGTTGCTCTGAAGCATGTGGGATCTTCCAAGACCAGGGCTCGAACCCAAATCCCCTGCATTGGCAGGCGGATTCTTAACCACTGCGCCACTAGGGAAGTCCCCCTGGAACACTTTTGTACAACTATTTTCAGCTGCTTAACTTACATAGCATAACAATTAGCCTAATGAAGACAAAATTCTATAAAACATACCAATCATGTGAGCTACTTGTTCTACACACCAGAGTCCTATCCATAATATCAGACAAGTTCAAGCGGTCCAGGTCAGCTTTCACTAGGATATGATACAGTAATACGTGGTACTACAATCTCACTAATCTACAAGAAAGGTGCATTTCTTGTTCATGCTACACAATGACTGGGTCAACTGTAGCTCTGTTGCAGGTCTTTATTCTGGCCTTCAGACAAAAGGAGCAGTTCTTCCAGAATGCGTCCTTCTCACGTTTTTTTTTTCTTTCTTTTTTTGGGGGGAGCAATGGCAGAACCACCTGATAGTCCCCCTGAAGCCTTCTGCCCGACCTGCACATGACACTGTGCATGGGTGTCACTGGCTGACACAAGTCCAACAAGCAAGGCTGAAATACGTGGGACATGAAAGTACAATCCTCCTCCAAGAAGGGCAGGAATAACTGAGAACAATACCACCGTCTACGGCATCGGGTATCTATATAAAAATATATGTGGGGCTTCCCTGGTGGCGCAGTGGTTGAGAGTCTGCCTGCTGATGCAGGCGATGAGGGTTTGTGCCCCAGTCCCCGAGGATCCCACATGCTGCGGAGCGGCTGGGCCCGTGAGCCATGGCCGCTGAGCCTGCGCATCTGGAGCCTGTGCTCCACGGCGGGAGAGGCCACGGCAGTGAGAGGCCCGAGTACCGCAAAAAAAAAAGAAAAAGAGTTAAAAAATATATGTGGCACCACACGGATGGGCTCCTCAGCAGAGGACTTGGGAATGTTGAGAACTGTTGAACCATTAGGCCAGCCCCAGAAGACCCTTCCTCCACTCAATCAGGAGGGAAGGTGAAAAAGGCAGATACAGATGCAGGCAGCTTCTAGAATAAGAATCCCTAAACATTTTACTATACAGTTAAGCTAAACATAAATATAAACACAAATTCGGAATACTATAACATGTAATCTAACACTGGTTTCCAAATTATCCCCCCACCTGCCCCCCACCCCATCCGCTTAACCCACGCAAGCAGCCTGGTGGCTAAGTCTCATTCCAGGATCTGTAGATGTCATCTGGTAGCTTGTTTTTTTTCCTATTCCATAACTCATTTATTTTAGGATCCTTATTTTCTGTTCCTAATGAAGCACTCAGTCAAAATTTCTCTAAGTACAAAGTATAAAAAATTGCTTTTTATTTTCTTAAATAGGCTTCTAATTCTTTCAATATACACGGCAAATTACTAGCTTCCAGCTTCACTTGTTGTGCCAGAAATGGCTTTCTGTTTTGATTTGTTTTGTTTTTTGGCTTGCCTACCCATTCAGCTGTTTCTCTAACAGGAATACCAATTGCTACATCTGTATTCTCTGACCCCAGCTTTCTGTGTCTGTGGTGAGGTGAGGCACATCTTAAAGTTAATTGTTGTGAAAACAAACTTCTTGTTTTAAGTGTAAGGTAAAATATATTCCCCCGTTCGGTAGAAATACCAAATCCATATCCTTTCCTTGTTACATTTTTATACAAGCCCTACCCCCATCTCGTCTGTCCTCTCAACTCAACCAATGCTTCTTTTGAACCATCTCCCACCCAATGTCGTGAAGGCTACACTTGCTCCCATGATACTAATGAACCAATCTCTAATTCTGTGTCTTCCTAGGATAGCCCATTTCTTGCAGATCACCAGCTTTCCCCAACCCTAATGCCTCCTTAGAAGGTGTTATTAGAATCTGCCTCTGTTTGAGTTTTTTTCTTGAATACAGAATACCTTAATTTTTGTCTTTATTTTTGTATCAGTGCTGACAGAGCAGTAGAAGCCAAGGAGTCAAGGAGCCTGGCTTTCTGGTGCTAGGAAACTCATTAGATCCAATCTCTAAGGTGAAGATCTAGGAAAATATGATTTTACTCACCATTGCTATTCCCTCTGATTACTAATATTTCTTGTAAAAGTTAACAATACTAAGATACTGTTAGTCAAAATCCTATGTTTCATCACGTGTTCAATACGCCTACATACACATTTCTGTCACTGTCATTGGAAAGTTACATTGCCTTATCATTTAGCAATTCAATTTCTCAGATATGCCAAGAGACTTCCTAGTCACCAAAAGAAGTTTAATATTTTTCTCAGAGGGTTCATCTTGAATCTTGAGAATACTTGATCCCCCCAAAGATTCTGACTAATGTGTTAGATTTGTGAAAACTCACTTAACCCTCTTCTTCAAACACTGGTGCCCACAAGATAGTGGCTCAATTGGGAAAGTTCCTCCCACACGTTTGCCCCTATCTTCCCACTTCAGAAAAGACCAGAGCTGAGGATGCCCATTGATCCTGGTATCAAGTGTCACTTAATGGTGGTTCTGCACATCCTCACTGTCCTGTTCTGGATTTTGAGGTAGTTTCCAACACCCTATCTGAATTCCATTCCCTGCCTCATCCTTCATTTCTGGTGTGAACTATAAACCATGGATATGAAGTTGAATTGTTCATTATCCATGTTCTCCTGCTCTAACTGGATATGAGAAACACCCCAGGCTACACAGCCTCATCAGTTTATCACTTCTACAATGGTCTGGACATTTTCCTTTCAACCCTGACCTGCCTGTTTAGATTCTAAACCTTGCTCTTACCCTCCAGGTTGTATTGAGGTTTTAGATTTTTCATGTCAGGTTCATGATCAGAGCTCTCTCCCACTGAGGCCATTTAAGTCCTGTTTCTGGGTCCTTGTGACCTATTCCATCCTAGACCCAGCCACACTAGTGGGCATTTTTCTCTGAGTAACACAGAATAAAGGAATGAAGGAATGATCCCACCACTAACTGGCACTGTCAAAACATGCTTCAGATGCATAGATGTAACTAAGATGTAGGGTGTGTGTGTGTGTGTGTGTGTGTGTGTGTGTGTGTATCATTATATAATACTCACTTGTTAAATAATTTGGGAGCTCTGATTCAGATGTTAGTTTTAAACTGCATTACATATTGTTCAGATATTTTTAGGATGCTGACCCAGGAAAATAAAATGATTTCTCCTCTACTTTTAGATGGTCCGGTAGTCTATGCAGCATACTTAAAAATGGAGCACAGTGATGAAAATATTAAATTCTGGATGGCGTGTGAAACCTATAAGAAAGTTGCCTCACAGAGGAGCAGAACTTCTAGGGCCAAGAAGCTTTATAGGACTTACATCCAGCCACAGTCCCCTAGAGAGGTAACCACACCTGACAATGCCGGCAACCGGAAATCAATACACCCCAGGAAAGTGTTAGTGTCTGTCAAGCACACGTATGTGCCAGCACTTTACATCCAGTACCTCCTATATTGCTATGTAGTCAGTATTGTTAACCTTATTTTACAGATAAAGAAACCTGAGAATCTGAGAAGTTAATTTAACTTCTTCAGTGTCACACAGCAGTTAAGTAGGAAAGTTAGGCCTGTCTGGCTCCAAAGCCTCTCCTCATTAAGTTATCTTAATTCCCAGGAAAGTGAAAAAAAAAAAAAAGAAGTCCTTGTAAAAACTGACTCTGCTACAAGAAACAACTGATAGAATAGACGTGGTGACTTCCCCAGTGGGGGTGGGCAAAGTGTGCCATCACCACTCACCTTAGTTTAAAGCCAGCAAACCCAGCGAACATTCACACCGACATGCCTGCCAATCACTTACAACTGGAGGAAGGAAATAAAGAGTCATGAATGAAACGGACACCCTGAGACTCCTGCTGGTGGAGAGAAAACGAGGAATGAAAGTTCTGGTCAAGAGGATAAGGGTAGAGGGTGGTTCATGAGATTCCTGTCTTCCAGGAGAGTCCAACATTACTGACTTGTTCCTCAAAACTCTTGTCTGGAAAATACTTGGTTTATTGAATAACCACTTCTCTCCTCTATTTCTCCACTTCTCTTCACTTTCTTCCCATTTCAGGGCATAGTCAGTTAAATCAACGTTCATGACTGTTTAAGGAAGATAAACTTCAAAATAGCCCCGATTTCCCTTTTCTTTAAAAGAGGCCTCCATCTCATAAACTCCTTGCTTGCAGACTCCACTAACACACCATTTGCATCTGCCTAAGGAAGCAACGGTTTCTGGTATTTCCCTGGTCTTGGCCCTCATGTTTTGTTGTGGCGGCGGGCAGGGGGGGTGTTTTTTTTTTAACCTGGGATGTGGAGTTGGATGTTTACTTTTTCAAAAGCAAGTAGCTTATCTCTTATCAGTCTTTTAAGATATCAGTGAAACTGCAAACAAAATTACCCTATTCCACTGAAAAGGAGAGGAGGAAAAAAATTAAACCTTTCCATTCCATTTTCAACTTCAATTATGCCTACTTATGTTCTACATGTAATTTCACTTTTCAGATTAACATTGACAGTTCGACAAGAGAAACCATCATCAAGAATATTCAAGAACCCACTCAAACGTGTTTTGAAGAGGCTCAAAAAATAGTGCATATGCACATGGAAAGGGATTCCTATCCCAGGTTTCTAAAGTCAGAAATGTACCAGAAACTTCTGAAGACTATTCAACCCAACAACAATTCTTGACCACCACTCAAAAGTTTAAATTGAAGCTGGTATACTGAAAGTCCTGGCTTTGTGCTTTTAATATATATATATATAAAAAAATCTGGGCTTCCCTGGTGGCGCAGTGGTTAAGAAGAATCCACTTGCCAATGCAGGGGACACGGGTTTGAGCCCTGGGCCGGGAAGATCCCACATGCTGCGGCGCAACTAAGCCCGTGCGCCACAACTACTGAGCCTGCACTCTAGACCCCATGAGCCACAACTACTGAAGTCCGCGCGCCTAGAGCCTAAGCTCTGCAACAGGAGAAGCCACCGCAATGAGAAGCCTGCGCACCACAACAAAGAGTAGCCCCCACTCGCCGCAACTAGAGAAAGCCCGCGTGCAGCAACAAAGACCCAATGCAGCCAAAAATAAAAAAATTAAATACATAAATTAAAAAAAAATCAGAAATGGAGTAGGAATGAAATAGAAGAAATCAAACTATAAATTGATTTCTAGTTCTCAAAGAGAAACAGATCCTGAAAGGATGGACTACAGAACTCTTATAACATGAACAACACAATTCATGGCATACCTACATAGCTCACTTAATATGCAAGGAGAAGGAAGGTCTTTCTTCATGACAACAGTGCGATAAAGTTTTTACTGTAGAAATCCAACTAGATGGATGTTTTCTTATTAATGAAATTTTTCTGTCATAATGCACAGATCAGTTCTTTAAAAACTGTAGCTATATGAGTTTTGTCTCTAGTGTAAATGTACTCTTTAGAGTGCTCGTAATAACTTTAATTAGTAGACAAATTTGGTACTCAAAGTATAATCAATTGTATTATATCATAAGTCATATAAAAAGATGTGTTCTTGAGAGATATTTTACCTATAAAATCTTCCTACTATTACTTTCATAACTGAACTTCTATATTGCATATATCTTCTACATGTGAAAAATTCCAAATGAGTCTAAGCTATTTAAATGTATGAATTTCCTCATTTATTTTCATACTTATATTGCTATAGGGTAGAAAATTTTGTTCCTATATTTTGAGGTTTTTCTCCTCACAATTTGAATCCATCATGATGGTCTTGATAATCAATAATTCCAAATATAAACTAAAAACTTTATAAATATGTGATTTTTTCCAAAGACATGATAAAGTAATTTTTCTGGTAAAAGACTGTTTTTATCCTCCCTGTCATAGAAGCTTCTTAGAATCTGTCAGAATATTCCAGAGGAAAGAACTCATGTCTATTTCACTTGCTTTGTTGAGCACATAGCACAGGATAAATGTTCCTTAGTAATGGATAAATATTCTTTACTTTTGATAAAGAATAAGATACTTAAAATATTTAATATCATTTTTCCAAAGAATTAACTGTAGGAAATTTCTGATCAAGATTTTTAGTTTTAGTATGAAAAGTGTTTCTCAGGTCTCAAGTTTGACTGAAATAGCATTACTATTTTAAAATGCCTATAAACCTAAGCTGTATCACATGAAGATAAATATTAACTGGAATTATTCTCATTAAACAAAGAATTATTATAATATAGAATCAGTATTCAGGGGTTCATTTCTGGGAAAGAGCATTAGCTGTGCAAGAGAACATTTTTTGTTAAAAAGTATAAAGCTGATTAATGGGGGCTCTAGTTACTTGTAGAAGGTGTTACCACAGTAGTCCAATTTTATCTAATCCACTGAATTTATTTCTTTTAAAAATACCAGTATAAGAACACAGGTTTAAGTCTTAGATATCTGAACTTGATAATGATCCCTAGGCACAATATGCCAGAAAAGAAATGTTTCCACGCGTTTCAAATAGTCTCCTCGTCTCACTCCATCAGCAAATGAGTATATGCATGGGCAAGTCAGAAAGGTCATCCATCCATGGCCTCGAGATACATGGTTTCAGGACACCTTGAACCCTTCTCACTCAAATTATACTAAGTCAGCCAAACACTGATGTAACTAATAAATGGAATAAAAAACATCCTTTGCTACTTATTTTTCCCCTTGCACTCCAACACAGGATAAGTCTAGAATTTTCAGTTTTGCTTATGTACTGATTTTACCTTCCAAATACAGTCCCTCTGCCCAGCCCTCAGAGCACGTTCACCTCATGCTGGGGAAGCAAGGTGCCACATGGTGACAAGAAACAAAAAGCTTTGGACCAAGCAACTGGATTAGCGCCTATTCACGCACCTCATGTCTCTCTCTGTACCTCTAGTACCAATAGGCCTCAGTTTCTTCACATATAAAATAAAGAACTGGGGCTAGCTGATGGAATGAGCCACATGCAGTGTGCTTTTACATCCATTACTAATGTATTCATCACTTCCTTCAAGCTTGGACTCATTTTGAAGAGGAGTTCTTCCAAAAATTGATGTTTTCATGGGAAAGTGGATAATGAACTATTCTGGGTTTAACACCAATTGAGGGAGTTCTAAATTGTTTTACTTAGGAACAGAGAATTTAAACTTAAAGTGCTATCTGTTCAAGAACTCTATGTGGAAGTATGTGTTTCATGGGACTGACAGTTAAATTAGTTTTCAGATTATTTTAACTTACTATCTTAAATCCTGTTTGTTTTTCTTAGGATTTTTAAAAATTAATAAATATTTCATTTTATTAAAACGATTCAGAAATTGTATTTATCAAATGGCTACAAGGATATATTCACATTAACACATTTTTACATGATATTTGTTTTATCCTTATATTTTCAGATTAATAAATTAAAAACATATTGTTAGAGTTCTGATATCAGAACCTGGATATATTAATGATTTTTTCCCCATTTTTAGATATACATTTTCAAATTCTGGAGATGTACAAGATAAGCCTTCATTGTTTCCTCATAAAAATAAAGTCTTATCTTCTCCAAAAAGAGACAGAGATTTGTACAATTCAGATTCAAGCATCTTGGCATCTTGGCAGAGACGAGCACTTTCCTGTTTATAACTTATCAGTCACACCACAGTTTTGGCAACTGCAAAGGACTTTTTACCAATTTTGGAAGGATGATTACAGAAAAGATATGTATGAAGCTTTCTTCAAAGACATAATGGGGTGTGATTTGAAGAAAATCATAAGATCCTACTGCCCCAAAATATCTTTCCCATATCTAGGACCTGAAATTTCCATCATAGTCATAAAAGATGAAAAACAGCATCTGAACTCAAGCTTTAAGTGAGCAGTGAAACACTAGTGCTGACACATTACCTGTTGCTTAGCAGAAAGCAAAACTTGGGGAAAATAGAATACAGGCATATGGGGTGGCACAAAAAAAGAGGCTGAGGGAACAAAGATATCAGAGTAAATAGAGGTCACCACATACGAAACAGGAGTGGGAACTTGGGGGACAAGTGGAAATGGATTTCTTATTAAAATCTCCCTATGTTGATAATAGAAAACCAAAAGGGGAAGGAGGGGTTAGTTTAAAAAGCAAGTATTAAGAGGTACAAACTACTATATATAAATAATAAGCTATAAGGATATATTAAACAGCACAGAGAATACTGCCAATATTTTAAGATAACTTCAAATGGAGTATAATCTATAAAAATTTTGAATCCCTATGTTGTACACCTGAAAACTAATATAATATAGTAAATCAACTATACCTCAATAAAAATAATAATAAAATAAAGTATACAGAAAAAAAAAACTGTGCCTGTTCAGGCTATTTTGAAGTACTATTTCCCACTGAATAAACAGATGTTGAATGATTTTTTTTAAAAAAGCAGTTACTCCCAACTGCTAAGTTTACATTTTAGTAGAAAAAAATGAATAGCATTCCTATAAAAATAAAAGAGCAAGTATTAAATTCCCCAATGAACAGTATTTGTAGAAGCATTCCTTTAATAAAAATCTACCCAGCTCCTACTGAGTAGAGATATTGTAAATATGAATATTAATTAGAGGTTTCTTCTCTCAAGGATGTGTAGGCTGATAATTAAAATACAAAATAATAATGGCCAAGGTTGATGCGTGTACAGAGTGCTGTGGAATCCCAGCAAAAGCATCTACTTCTACCCTGGAGAACTTGGAAAGAGAAGAGATGCTGTGTAAGATGATTCTTGAAGAGTAATTAACAGATCATTCAGAGGAAAGGAGAAGGCAGTGTGGATTGAAACAAGGGCTCAAGAAGGGAAATTTTGCAGCAATTAGGAAGATTGCAAAGATGGTGGAGGCTCTGAAATCAGATCTAAGTTCAAATCCAACAGCAGCTTTGAGAATTTAAGAAACTGCTTAACTTCTCTGAACCTTGTTTTCTCTTCATCTGTAAAATGATAATAACAATAACATTAGTAACATTTTCCTCATAGGCTGCTGTATATTTAAATGCATATCAAGTCTGTACTGTGGTCAATAAACTTTAATCATATTATTAGGTGCCATTAAAGTCCAAATGAGAGGCAATGACAGAGCTAGGCAAGTGAGGAAAAGAGAGACCTTTCTGAGGGAGAAACTGTGAATTGGTCAGATAAGCGAAATAAGGGAGAGATCAAGGCTGATGCAAAGCTTCTAATTTGAGCATCAGGGCAGGTACAGATGTCATGAGCGGAGAGAGGCAGCCCGGGAAGATGAGCAGGAGTGGGAGGCCTGCTGTGTGTGAGCGTCTGCATGCCGTGCTGGGGACTCCAGAGAGGCTGAGTGTCTACACGCCGTACTGGGGACTCCAGAGAGGCCGAGTGTCTACACGCCATGCTGGGGACTCCAGAGAGACTGAGCGTCTACACGCCGTGCTGGGAACGCCAGAGAGGCTGAGCGTCTACATTCCATGCTGGGGACTCCAGAGAGAGGCAGAGATGTAGATCTGGGAGCTGTTAGCATGGCTGAGTCACTGACCACAGAAGGTCTTACAGGGAAACTGCAAAACAGAGGGTAGAAACCCAAAGCACTCAATCAAACCTTACAGAGGGACGAGGGGAAGATGGCGGAAGAGTAAGATGCGGAGATCACCTTCCTCCCCACAGATACACCAGAAATACAGCTACACGTGGAACAACTATAGGACACCTACTGAACGCTGGCAGAAGACCTCAGACCTCCCAAAAGGCAAAAACCTCCCCACGTACCTGGGTAGGGCAAAAGAAAAAAACAGACAAAAGAATAGGGACGGGCCTGCACCAGTGGGAGGGAGCTATGAAGGAGGAAAGGTTTCCAGACACTAGGAAGCCCCTTCGCGGGCGGAGACTGCGGGTGGCGAAGGGGGAAAGCTTCAGAGCCGCGGAGGAGAGCACAGCAACAGGGGTGCGGAGGGCAAAGCAGAGAGATTCCCGCACAGAGGATCAGTGCCGGCGAGCACTCACCAGCCCGAGAGGCTTGTCTGTTCACCTGCCGGGGGTGGGCGGGGCTGGGAGCTGAGGCTCGGGCTTCTGTCGGAGCGCAGGGAGAGGACTGGGGTTGGCGGCATGAACACAGCCTGCAGGGGATTAGTGCACCACGGCTAGTCGAGAGGGAGTCCGGGGAAAAGTCTGGAGCTGCCGAAGAGGCAAGAGACTTTTTCTTCCCTCTTTGTTTCCTGGTGCATGAGGAGAGGGGATTCAGAGCTCTGCTTAAAGGAGCTCCAGAGACGGGCGCGAGCCGCGGCTAAAAGCACGGACCACAGAGATGGGCATGAGACGCTAAAACTGCTGCTGCCGCCACCAAGAAGCCTGTGTGCGAGCACAGATCATTATCCACACCTCCCTCCCGGGGAGCCTGAGCAGCCCGCCGCTGCCAGGGTCCCGGGATCCAGGGACAACTTCCCTGGGAGAACGCACAGACCACCTCAGGCTGGTGCAACGTCACGCTGGCCTCTGCAGCCGCAGGCTCGCCCCGCACTCCGTGGCCCTCCCTCCCCCCCGCCTGATTGAGCCAGAGTCCCCGAAGCAGCTGCTCCCTTAACACCGTCCTGTCTGAGCGAAGAAAAGATGGCCTCCTGCGACCTACACGCAGGGGCGGGGCCAAATCCAAAGCTGAGCATCGGGAGCTGTGAGAACAAAGAAGAGAAAGGGAAATCTCTCCCAGCAGCCTCAGAGGCAGAGGATTAAAGCTCCATAATCAATTTGATGTACCTACATCTGTGGAATACATGAATGGACAACGAATCATCCCAAATTGAGGAGGTGGACTTTGAGAGCAAGATTTATGATTTTTTCCCCTTTTCCTCTTTTTCTGAGTGTGTATGTGTATACTTCTGTGTGAGATTTTGTCTGTATAGCTTTGCTTCCACCATTTGTCCTAGGGTTCTATCCGTCCGTTGTTTTGTTTTTTAATTTTTTTCTTAATAATTATTTTTTATTTTAGTAACTTCTTATATTTTATCTTACTTTATTTTTTTATTTTACTTTATCTTCTTTCTTCTGTTCCTTCCTTCCCTCCTTCCTTCCTTCCTCCCTCCTTTCTTTCTTTATTTCCTTCTTTCTTTCTACTTCTACTAATTCTTTCTTTCTACTTGTTCTCCCTTTTATTCTGAGCTGTGTGAAAGGCTCTCGGTGCTACAGCCAGGAGTCAGTGCTGTGCCTCTGAGGTGGGACAGCCAACTTCAGGACACTGGTCCACAAGAGACCTCCCAGCTCCACATAATATCAAACGGCGAAAATTTCCCAGAGATCTCCATCTCAACACCAGCACCCAGCTTCACACAACGACCAGCAAGCTACAGTGCTGGACATCCTATGCCAAACAACTAGCAAGACAGGAACACAACCCCACCCATTAGCAGAGAGGCTGCCTAAAATCATAGTAAGTCCACAGACACCCCAAAGCACACCACCAGACGTGGACCTGCACACCAGAAAGACAAGATCCAGCCTCATCCACCAGAACACAGGCACTAGTCCCCTCCACCAGAAAGCCTACAAAATCCACTGAACCAACCTTAGCCACTGGGGACAGACACCAAGACAACGGGAACTACGAACCTACAGCCTGCGAAGAAGAGACCCCAAACACAGTAACATAAGCAAAATGAGAAGACAGAAAAACACACAGCAGGTGAAGGAGCAAGATAAAAACCCACCACACCTAACAAATGAAGAGGAAATAGGCAGTCTACCTGAAAAAGAATTCAGAATAATGATAGTAAAGATGATCCAAAATCTGGGAAATAGAAAAGACAAAATGCAAGAAACGTTTAACAAGGACCTAGAAGAACTAAAGATGAAACAAACAACGATGAACAACACAATAAATGAAATTAAAAATACTCTACATGGGATCAATAGCAGAATAACTGAGGCAGAAAAATGGATAAGTGACCTGGAAGATAAAATAGTGGAAATAACTAATGCAGAGCAGAATAAAGAAAAAAGAATGAAAAGAACTGACCTCTGGGAAAACATTAAACTTCTTCCAGAAGAGGAAGAGAAAAAGAAAGGGACTGAGAAAATATTTGAAGAGATTATAGTTAAAAACTTCCCTAATATGGGAAAGGAAATAGTTAATCCAGTCCAGGAAGCACAGAGAGTCCCATACAGGATAAATCCAAGGAGAAATACGCCAAGACACATATTAATCAAACTGTCAAAAATTAAATACAAAGAAAACATATTAAAAGCATCAAGGGAAAAACAACAAATAACATACAAGGGAATCCCCATAAGGTTAACAGCTGATCTTTCAGCAGAAACTCTGCAAGCCAGAAGGGAGTGGCAGGACATATTTAAAGTGATGAAGGAGAAAAACCTGCAACCAAGATTACTCTACCCAGCAAGCATCTCATTCAGATTTGATGGAGAAATTAAAACCTTTACAGACAAGCAAAAGCTGAGAGAGTTCAGCACCATCAAACCAGCTTTACAACAAATGCTAAAGGTACTTCTCTAGGCAAGAAACACAAGAGAAGGAAAAGACCTACAATAACGAACTCAAAACAATTAAGAAAATGGGAATAGGAACATAAATATCGATAATTACCTTAAATGTAAATGGACTAAATGCTCCCACCAAAAGACACAGATTGGCTGAATGGATACAAAAATAAGACCCATATATATGCTGTCTACAACAGACCAACTTCAGACCTAGAGACACATACAGACTGAAAGTAAGGGGATGGAAAAAGATATTCCATGCAAAGGAAACCAAAAGAAAGCTGGAGTAGCAATTCTCATATCAGACAAAATAGACTTTAAAATAAAGACTATTAGAAGAGACAAAGAAGGACACTACATAATGATCAAGGGATCAATCCAAGAAGAAGATATAAAAATTGTAAATATTTATGCACCCAACATAGGAGCACCTCAATACATAAGGCAAATACTAACAGCCATAAAAGGGGAAATCGACAGTAACACATTCATAGTAGGGGACTTTAACACCCCACTTTCACCAATGGATAGATCATCCAAAATGAAAATAAATAAGGAAACACAAGCTTTAAATGATACATTAAACAAGATGGACTTAATTGCTATATATAGGACATTCTATCCAAAAACAAGAGAATACACATTTTTCTCAAGTGCTCATGGAACATTCTCCAGAATAGATCATATTGTGGGTCACAAATCAAGCCTTGGTGAATTTAAGAAAATTGAAATTGTATCAAGTATCTTTTCCAACAACAACGCTATGAGACTAGATATCACTTACAGGAAAAGATCTGTAAAAAATACAAACACATGGAGGCTAAACAATACACTACTTAATAACGAAGTGATCACTGAAGATATGAAAGAGGAAATAAAAAAAATACCTGGAAACAAATGACAATGGAGACATGACGACCCGAAACCTATGAGATGCAGCAAAAGCAGTTCTAAGAAGAAAGTTTATAGCAATCCAATCCTACCTTAAGAAACAGGAAACATCTCAAATAAGCAACCTAACCTTGCACCTAAAGCAATTAGAGAAAGAAGAAAAAAGAAAACCCAAAGTTAGCAGAAGGAAACAAATCATAAAAATCAGATCAGAAATAAATGAAAAAGAAATGAAGGAAACGATAGCAAAGATCAATAAAACTAAAAGCTGGTTCTTTGAGAAGATAAACAAAATTGATAAACCACTAGCCAGACTCACCAAGTAAAAAAGGGAGAAGACTCAAATCAATAGAATTAGAAATGAAAAAGAAGTAACAACTGACACTGCAGAAATACAAAAGATCATCAGAGATTACTACAAGCAGCTCTATGCCAATAAAATGGACAACCTGGAAGAAATGGACAAATTCTTAGAAATGCACAACTGGCCAACACTGAATCAGGAAGAAATAGAAAATATGAAAAGACCAATCACAAGCACTGAAATTGAAACTGTGATTAAAAATCTTCCAACAAATAAAACCCCAGGACGAGATGGCTTCACAGGTGAATTCTATCAAACATTTAGAGAAGAGCTAACACCTATCCTTCTCAAACTCTTCCAAAATATAGCAGAGGGAGGAACACTCCCAAACTCATTCTAGGAGGCCACCATCACCTTGCTACCAAAACCAGACAAGGATGTCACAAAGAAAGAAAACTACAGGCCAATATCACTGATGAACATAGATGCAAAAATCCTCAACAAAATACTAGCAAACAGAATCCAACAGCACATTAAAAGGACCATAAACCATGATCAAGTGGGGTTTATTCCAGTATGCAAAGATTCTACAATATACGCAAATCAAACAGTGTGGTAAACCATATTAACAAATATCAGGAGAAAAACCATATGATCATCTCAATAGATACAGAGAAAGCTTTTGACAAAATTCAACACCCATTTATGATAAAAACCCTGCAGAAAGTAGGCATAGAGGGAACTTTCCTCAACATAATAAAGGCCATATATGACAAACCCACAGCCAACATCGTCCTCAATGGTGAAAAACAGAAAGCATTTCCACTAAGATCAGGAACAAGACAAGGTTGCCCACTCTCACCACTTTTATTCAACATAGTTTTGGAAGTTTTAGCCACAGCAATCAGAGAAGAAAAGTAACTAAAAGGAATCCAAATCAGAAAAGAAGAAGTAAAGCTGTCACTGTTTACAGATGACGTGATACTATACATAGAGAATCCTAAAGATGCTACCAGAAAACTACTAGAGCTAATCAATGAATTTGGTAAAGTAGCAGGATACAAAATTAATGCACAGAAATCTCTGGCATTCCTATACACTAATGATGAAAAATCTGAAAGTGAAATCAAGAAAACACTCCCATTTACCATTGCAACAAAAAGAATAAAATATCTAGAAATAAACCTACCTAAGGAGACAAAAGACCTGTATGCAGAAAAGTATAAGACACTGATGAAAGAAATTAAAGATGATACAAATAGATGGAGAGATATACCATGTTCTTGGATTGGAAGAATCAACATTGTGAAAATGACCCTACTACCCAAAGCAATCTACAGATTCAATGCAATCCCTATCAAACTACCACTGTCATTTTTCACAGAACTAGAACAAAAAATTTCACAATTTGTATGGAAACATAAAAGACCCCGAATAGCCAAAGCAATCTTGAGAATGAAAAACGGAGCTGGAGGAATCAGGCTCCCTGACTTCAGACTATACTACAAAGCTACATTAATCAAGACAGTATGCTACCGGCACAAAAACAGAAATATAGATTAATGGAACAGGATAGAAAGCCCAGAGATAAATCGATGCTCATATGGTCACCTTACCTTTGATAAAGGAGGCAGGAATGTACAGTGGAGAAAGGACAGCCTCTTCAATAAGTGGTGCTGGGAAAACTGTACAGGTGCCTGTAAAAGTATAAGATTAGAACACTCCCTAACACCATACACAAAAATAAGCTCAAAATGCATTAAAGACCTAAATATAAGGACAGAAACTATCAAACTCTTAGAGGAAAACATAGGCAGAACACTCTGTGACATAAATCACAGCAAGATCCTTTTTGACCCACCTCCTAGAGAAATGGAAATAAAAACAAAAATAAACAAATGGGACCTAATGAAACTTCAAAGCTTTTGCACAGCAAAGGAAACCATAAACAAGACGAAAAGACAACCCTCAGAATGGGAGAAAATATTTGCAGATGAAGCAACTGACAAAGGATTAATCTTCAAAATTTATAAGCAGCTCATGCAGCTCAATAACAAAAAACAAACAACCCAGTCCAAAAATGGGCAGAGGACCTAAATAGACATTTCTCCAAAGAAGATATACAGACTGCCAACAAAGACATGAAAGAATGCTCAACATCATTAATCATTAGAGAAATGCAAATCCAAACTACAATGAGATATCATCTCATACCAGTCAGAATGACCATCATCAAAAAATCTAGAAACAATAATTGCTGGAGAGGGTGTGCATAAAAGGGAACACTCTTTACTGCTGGTGGGAATGTGAATTGGTACAGCCACTATGGAGAACAGTATGGAGGTTCCTTAAAAAACTACAAATAGAGCTACCATATGACCCAGCAATCCCACTACTGGGCATATATCTGAGAAAACCATTATTCAAAAAGAGTCATGTACCAAAATGTTCATTGCAGCTCTATTTACAATAGCCTGGAGATGGAAACAATCTAAGTGTCCATCATCAGATGAATGGATAAAAAAGATGTGGCACATATATACAATGGAATATTACTCAGCCATAAAAAGAAACGAAATTGAGCTATTTGTAATGAGGTGGATAGACCTAGAGTCTGTCATACAGAGTGAAATAAGTCAGAAAGAGAAAGACAAATACCGTATGCTAACACATATATATGGAATTGAAGAAAAAAAAAATGTCATGAAGAACCTAGGGGCAAGACAGGAATAAAGACACAGACCTACTAGAGAATGGACTTGAGGATATGCGGAGGGGGAAGGGTAAGCTGTGACAAAGCGAGACAGAGGCATGGACATATATACACTACCAAACGTAAAATAGATAGCTAGTGGGAAGCAGCCGCATAGCACAGGGAGATCAGCTCAGTGCTTTGTGACCGCCTGGAGGGGTGGGATAGGGAGGGTGGGAGGGAGGGAGACGCAAGAGGGAAGAGATATGGGAACATATGTATATGTATAACTGATTCACTTTGTTATAAAGCAGAAACTAACACACCATTGTAAAGCAATTATACTCCAATAAAGATGTAAAACATACAAACAAACAAACAAAACCTTAGAGAAAAAAATAACATACTAATGATTCAAATTCTTGTTGTAAGCTCATCGTGATATTTGCAGTAACAATAATGATGGTTTATTGCGTTTTCCTCTGTGGATATTGTGCTAAGTGTTTGAATACATTATTCATTCATTCAACAAATAGTCTCAGAGCTCCTTCTGAATGCCATCCTGGTTCTCAGGTGAGAACCTGAGATGCACCAACAAACCTAGCAGAAGACATGGCTGCCCACATGGAGCTTGCACTGTCTTGTGTGACAAAACAGTAACCAAATAAAGAATATCACATCAGATTACGACAAGTGCTACAAAGAAAGGAAAAGAAACCAATACGATAGAGAGCAGCAGAGGCAGGATGGGGACAGCTGGAGACAGCCGTCAGGGGAGCTTCTCTGCAAAGTTCACATGGTCCCCGCTCCCGACAGCCCTAACCGAGGCTGGGACTCCAAGGCTTTGCGAAGTTAAATAACTTTTTCAGTGCCTCTCGGCTAGAACCAAGATTTTTCTGACTCTCATACCTTAACCACGATAAGTACAGCCTCCCACAAACAAGCTAAATGGCAAGTAAATGCACAATAACCTAACATAGTAAAATACATATTCAAATGTAAAGTGCTATTACCTACACAGACGGTTTTAATATGGAAATGGTCACTATTACAGCTACTGCTAGTTACTGCTGCTAATAAGCTCATACAGACTGGTTTAAATCATTGCTGATGCTTAGGTTTCTGCTAGAAAGAATTACCAGACAACTGATTGAGGTAATGATGCCCAAGTTCCAATAATAAGATGAAACCTCTTCTCTTTAGTTAGCAAATACACTGTTGACTCCAGGAACTGAAACACACATATTGAGTAGTCAGCTTATGTTTATGAAAATGATGCAGAGGGAGACAGGAGAGGAACCAAGCCTGTCGAGAGGTTGGAGGTTATGGTACTTACCATGCAGCATCCCACACTGTCACCGCTGTCCTGGATGACAAATGAGCAGGAGGTCCAGGCTCAGCACCATGGCCATGGCCAGTCAGTACTAACGGCTAAATCTTCAGATTGAGAGCCTGGAGGAAAGGTGTGGGCAGAGAATGAAAATGTCATTAGAAACACTAAAAGCCAAAGAAAAAAAGTGCTGAAAGAATCTAGAATCAATGGCCAAAAATTTAGAGAAAATAATGTAGGAAATCATGAGGGTATTTTAGTTTTTTTCACAAGCAGCATCTTTGTCATCTGAGGTCATTTTTAAAAAATCTATCAGCCATACATGCAGCATCATTTGTCACTTTCTGAAGACACCACCCAACATCTGGCACCTACCACTGTCACGGTCAGTTTTGCTTAAAATTAGGAACCAGTCACTTAGGGCTTAGATCCTTTATCTAAGTATAAAGAAATGTGTTTATAGAAAGGATTTGACCAGTGGCGTTTTCAAATTTTAACACTTTACCGGTAGAATGCCTTAGAAAGAATAACTCATTTTCAAAAATCAATAAAGTCTTAGTAGTTTTCTGGTAGCATCTTTGGGATGCTCTACATATATTATCATGTCATCTGCAAACAGTGACAGCTTTACTTCTTCTTTTCTGATTTGGATTCCTTTTAGTTACTTTTCTTCTCTGATTGCTGTGGCTAAAACTTCCAAAACTATGTTGAATAAGAGTGGTGAGAGTGGGCAACCTTGTCTTGTTCCTGATCTTGGTGGAAATAGTTTCAGTTTTTCACCACTGAGGACGATGTTGGCTGTGGGTTTGTCATATATGGCCTTTATTATGTTGAGGAAAGTTCCCTCTATGCCTACTTTCGGCAGGGTTTTTATATAAATGGGTGCTGGATTTTGTCAAAAGCTTTCTCTGCATCTATTGAGATGATCATATGGTTTTTCTCCTGCAATTTGTTAATATGGTGTACCACGTTGATTGATTTGCATATACTGAAGAATCCTTGCATTCGTGGAATAAACCCCACTTGATCATGGTGTATGATCCTTTTAATGTGCTGTTGGATTCTGTTTGCTAGTATTTTGTTGAGGATTTTTGCATCAATGAATTTGGTAAAGTAGCAGGATACAAAATTAATGCACAGAAATCTCTGGCATTCCTATACACTAATGATGAAAAATCTGAAAGTGAAATCAAGAAAACACTCCCATTTACCACAGCAACAAAAAGAATAAAATATCTAGAAATAAACCTACCTTAGGAGACAAAAGACCTGTATGCAGAAAAGTATAAGACACTGATGAAAGAAATTAAAGATGATACAAATAGATGGAGAGATATACCATGTTCTTGGATTGGAAGAATAAACATTGTGAAAATGACCCTACTACCCAAAACAATCTACAGATTCAATGCAATCCCTATCAAACTACCACTGGCATTTTTCACAGAACTAGAACAAAAAATTTCACAATTTGTATGGAAACACAAAAGACCCCGAATAGCCAAAGCAATATTGAGAATGAAAAATGGAGCTGGAGGAATCAGGCTCCCTGACTTCAGACTATACTACAAAGCTACAGTAATCAAGACAGTATGGTACTGGCACAAAAACAGAAAGATAGATCAATGGAACAGGATAGAAAGCCCAGAGATAAACCCATACACATATGGTCACCTTATCTTTGATAAAGGAGGCAAGAATATACAGTGGAGAAAAGACAGCCTCTTCAATAAGTGCTGGGAAAACTGGGCAGGTACATGTAAAAGTATGAGATTAGATCACTCCCTAACACTATACACAAAAATAATCTCCAAATGGATTAAAGACCTAAATGTAAGGCCAGAAACTATCAAACTCTTAGAGGAAAACATAGGCAGAACACTCTGTGACATAAATCACAGCAAGATCCTTTTTGACCCACCTCCTAGAGAAATGGAAATAAAAAGAAAATATACAAATGGGACCTAATGAAACTTCAAAGCTTTTGCACAGCAAAGAAAACCATAAACAAGATCAAAAGACAACTCTCATAATGGGAGAAAATATTTGCAAATGAAGCAACTGACAAAGGATTAATCTGCAAAACTTACAAGCAGCTCATGCAGCTCAAGAACTAAAAAACAAACAACCCAATCCAAAAATGGGCAGAAGACCTAAACAGACATTTCTCCAAAGAAGATATACAGACTGCCAACAGACACATGAAGGAATGCTCAACATCATTAATCATTAGAGAAATGCAAATAAAAACTACTATGAGATGCCATCTCACACTGGTCAGAATGGCCATCATCAAAAAATCTAGAAACAATAAATGCTGGAGAGGGTGTGGAGAAAAGGGAATACTCTTGCACTGCTGGTGGGAATGTGAACTGGTACAGCCACTATGGAGAACAGTATGGAGGTTCCTTAAGAAACTACAAATAGAACTACCATATGACCCAGCAATCCCACTACTGGGCATATACCCTGAGAAAACCATAATTCAAAAAGAGTCATGTACCAAAATATTCATTGCAGCTCTATTTACAATAGCCCAGAGACAGAAGCAACCTAAGCGTCCATCTTCAGATGAATGGATAAAGAAGATGTGGTACATATATACAATGGAATATTACTCAGCCATAAAAAGAAACAAAATTGAGTTATTTGTAGTGAGGGTGGATGGACCTAGAGTCTGTCATACAGAGTGAAGAGTGAAGTAAGTCAGAAAGAGAAAAACAAATACCGTATGCTAACACATATATAGGGAATCTAAGGGAAAAAAAAAAAGGTCACGAAGAACCTAGGGGTAAGATGGGAATAAAGACACAGACCTACTAGAGAATGGACTTGAGGATATAGGGAGAGGGAAGGGTAAGCTGTGACAAAGTGAGAGAGTGGCATGGACATATATACACTACCGAACGTAAAATAGATAGCTAGTGGGAAGCAGCTGCATGGCACAGGGAGATCAGCTTGGTGCTTTGTGACCACCTAGAAGGGTGGGATAGGGAGGGTGGGAGGGAGGGAGACGCAAGAGGGAAGAGATATGGGAACATATGTATATGTATAACTGATTCACTTTGTTATAAAGCAGAAACTAACACACCATTGTAAAGCAATTATACTCCAATAAAGATGTTTAAAAAAAAATCAATGAGGTCTTCAGAGTTCAGGAAAAATACTGTTATCCACTATTTTACTTGAGCCTCAAAACAATCCTACCAGGATGAATTTTTATCCCCGATATGTGAGAAGGAGAGTAGTGAGACCCAAAGAGCACATGGGCCGGTGGTTGAGTGGTGAGGTTCTAGCATGCGAACAGAAATCCAGTAGCACGTGGTAATAGGAACTGCCCTGCACAGGTACGGGGGGAAGTAAGTGACTTGATGGATTCAGACTCCCAGACCGCTATACCTGGCAGGTCACCGTGAGCCTAAAAAGCTAGTTATTAAGACAGAGCATGGGATTTTAGAGAATAACAGCATGTGAGAATCAAAATGGAGGAAATCTGTAGATGGGATACAGGAGAAAAATAAAATGAAATACGTAGGGGAAACAGAAGAAGCAGTATTGTAAACGCAAAGAGCAGTGGCCTCAGATGACAATCGCTAGAAGGGAGGAGGGGGAAATGAAGAAATAAGCCGCATGCAGAAGTGCTATGAGAGTAAATAAGCAGTGCTTATAATGATAAACACCCTTCATTAGAGAGCTTCCATTCTTAATAAGGAAAGGAAACTTTTCAATACAAGAATGGAATCTGCCAGATCTAATAAACATTCTTAGTTCATACTTAGTTTGAAACTTATCCTGTAAAAGGAATGGTATATAGAAAGAGGTGGGAAAACCTACTGGATAATTTAACTTCTTGACAGGACTACAGCTCATCTTGCTGCTTCTAATTAATAACGTATTTAGCTATATTATTAGACACTTAGATGTGTTTTTCTGGCAGCAATGGTAACTGAGTTCTTTCTCACAGGCCTTTGCTAGTGAGAAGAATAATAAAAGACAGTTAAGGTAAATATAGTCTGCTTTCATGCTGTAAGCATGGGCTGTCTGATAACACCCCAGCCCTTTGGTGATTTATACACAAGTTACATCCCAAGTAACTAATCCTAAAATTAGACTGTACGTGCTAGCTCAATTTTTATGTCTCAGTGTGGCAGTTTGTTTCTAGAGTTGCCACAAATGAATGTTACTATTAGCTTAAAGCTTTGGTAAAACGTGTCATCAATGCTTATTCTTTGAGAAGAGGAAAAAGAAAAAAAGATACTGAGGTTCTGTTTCCAGAAAAAAAAAAACTTGGAAGCTACTAGGTGCCAGGCACTGTGATAGTCATTTTGCATTTCTTATCTCATTTAAGTCTCACAATAAATGTGCAAAGAAGTTATTATTAACTACATTTTAACCTTGAGAAAACTAAGCTTCAGAGAGATTAAAAACTTGTCCAAGTTCACTCAAGGAACCAAGAAACCAAGCCAGGACTAAAACTAAGAACTTTCTGACTCTGAAATAACTGCTCTTCCCATAAATCAAATGAGATTTTGCTGATTAAAGACCAAAATTGCAACTTCTTTCAGTCACATGCTTAAAATTAGCCTCCGAAATTGAGGAGACTCTTTTGTGACTGAGTAATGACTGATTTTCTTAATAAACCTCAAAAGAGATATTGTCATCATTCAAATTGTATTGTAAGGATGGTCACAGTCATCATCCTAAACACAGACAAGTTAGAAAGTTCTATGCAATATGCAACAGTTATTGATACGTGCACTCTGATGCACATTCTAAGAAAAAAAAACATGGAGACTTAATTTTAAAAGATACTAGTTTTCAGTAATTCCCTATCTTTCCAAAGGCAAGGAAATTGTTCAGAAAAACTGAACTGAATAATCTGAAGTTTTTGAAATGAGCACCCGTTCAGAAAACAGGACGATGTTCAGAAATCATCATGGCCCTTCTCGCTTGCTAGACTTCTGTGGAGCAGTCTCTCACCCACTGCAGCGTCACCAATCATCTACCCCCCGTCTGAGATCTCCACCTGAACTCCAGACAGGAACTGTGCAATGGCACCACACTTCAGAGCCCCCATGTACCCTCACCCTCTTTGTCAGTTATTGCACTAAAGATGTAATACATTATCATCACCCATGTTCAGTAACTGTGAAAAGTGGGTGGTCTGAATCCCATTTTTCAGATGACGAACCTGTTCCTTACCTGAAGTCATAAACCTAACAACTGATGGAGCCAGGCAGCAATCCAAGCCCAGGTCTTTCTGATACCAAGGCTGATTCTTGTCCCTCTCGCCCTGACTGCCTCTCCGTATAACTTCCAGTTCCCACTCGTGGGTCCAGAGCTCTCCTGATCTTTTCTGTGTATATAACTGAATGCCACTTTTCCTCCTTATAATTCATCTCTGCTTTCTTTTTCTCCTGGATTCTTTATGAGGATGAAAGGCATCACTTACCAGCTGTAATATATTCGTACGTTCACTTGTCTACCTCTTCCGCTAAATTCTCAGTTACCTTTGTGTGCCTACAACCCGTCGGAGAGCCTGGCAAAAAGTTTGACACATTTAACATATAAGTATTTGCTTGGTAAATGATGCTCTCCAGTCACCTTAGCCGGAACCCTGGAGGTCATCCAAGACTCATTCCTCTCCTGCCCCCGAGACCAGTACGAATCAAGTCTCATCCGTTCTACTTTAAATGTCTCATGAAGCTGTCTTCAGTTTTCCACCGTGACTGCCTTGGTTATGGTTTCCATTCCCACCTCTTGCTTGGATTACCACAGTTCTCTTCTGAATGATGGAAACACCCTTCTCTCTGAGGTGATTCTCGCCAAAAACACTGTCTACCAAATGCGAGCCGGTTCTTCAGTAACTCCCCACCGCCTCTACCATGATGCATGTCTCTTCAGAGCTCTGACCCTGCAAACCGCTCTCATCTCGCCCTTCGCTGGCTCTCGCGTGCTCTCTCTCTCTACCCCCCACACCTCCCATATGAACTGTACTGTCCAGCCATTACACACTGCTTATAAGCCCCTTAAACCTATGTGCTTTTTCTCCACTGCGTGGCTTCTTGCACAAGAAATGCCCTTTATCCATTTATTTACCTCATACACTTCTAATTAAAAGGCCAGTCAAAGGTTAATAATTTGTCATCCCTTTAAAGGGACAGTCTTCACGCCTGCTGGATGAAGGTGGCAGAGCAGGAGGATGCTGAGCTCCCCTCCCCCCAGGGACACACCTGAGCTCACCTGTCCCCAGGGTCACACCTGAGCTCACCTCCCCGCAGGGACACACCAACCTACAACCACACACACAACAACTCTCTCTGAGAACAGCCTGAAGACGAGCAGGACAGATGTTCTACAAGTAAGGATATAAAGAAAAGCCCACATGGAGATGGGAAGAAAGGGAAGAGATGCAGTCTTGTCACAGCCCACACCCCGGGTGTAGTGGCCCACAGGCAGGAGGGACATCACAACCACGGATGCCCCCTGAGGAGCAAGGGGTCTGTGCCTCACACTGGGCTCCCCAACTCAGGGGACCTGCACAGGGAAGATGAGCCCCATAACATCAGACGTTGAAAGCCGGTGGGACTTACATCTGGGAGAGCCAGAGAGCTGTGGGAAACCGGGACTCCGCTCGTGAAGGGCTCGTGCACAGACTCACTCTCACTGCGCCTCAGCACAGATGAAGCAACTTGGAAAGTGCCTGGGTTATATGAGAAGGAGATTTGTTGACTAATATTAGGGCCTGTGCTGGAGGGACAGGGATCTGGTAAAACTTCCTTCAGGGACAGAAGCGCTGGCGTGTGCCATTTTGTTATGCTCTGTTTCTACCTACCTGGCCTGGCACTGGCAGGTGCCACTTCTGTCACTTGCTATCACCTCGGCTAAACTCATGCACCCACCCTGGTGTTCTCCTGAGGACCAGCCCCGCTACCAGGCCCATCCCAGCTGGCCCTTCCAAAGCAGCTCCCAGCACCCCCCTCCCCGCCTGGCAAGTGGCCTGTGTCAGCATCAGTGGCCCCTCTAAAGCAGTTCCTGCTCCAGGGAGCCAGCCCACAGCCACAGCATGTTCACAACAGCCACCGCAAGGCCTCAGGGCCACTCACACGGGGGGCCAGCCCCACACATCAGCATGCCCACAGCAGCTGTGTGCAGACCTCTCAGCCAGCTGGCCAGCCCTGCCCACCAGCACGCCTGCAGCAATCACAGCCCAACACAGCAAAAGGGCACACGCAGTCCACACGGGAGATACACCTGGAGCACCTGGCTCTGGTGACCAGGGGGGATTGTGCCACTGGGTACCGCAAGACACCTTCTACGTAAGGCTACTCTTTAAAGACTGGGAGATATATACCTCACATGCCTAATACATAGAAACAAACACAAAGAGTTAGGCAAAATGAGAAGACAAAGTAATACCTTCCCAACAAAAGAACAAGACAAAACCTCAGAAAAGGAACTAAACGAGATGGAGATACAAAATTTACCAGGTAAAGAGTCCAAAGAAATATTCATAAAGATACTCGTTGAACTTTGGAGAAGAATGGATGAACTCAGTGAGAACTTCAGCAAAGAGACAGAAAATATAAAAAAACCAATCAGAGCTGAAGAATACAATAGCCAAAATGAAAAACATACTACAGGGAATCAGCAGCAGATTTGAGGATGCAGAAGAACAGATCAGCCATCTAGAAGACAGGGTAATGGAAATTAACCAACTGGAACAGTAAAAAAAGAATTCAAAAAAATGAGGATAGTTTAAGGGCCCCCTAGGACAACATCAAGTGTGCTAACATTCACATGATAGGGGTCCCAGAAGGAGAAGAGAAAAAGAAACAATGACAGAAGACCTACCTATTTGAAGATAATAGCTGAAAACCTTCCTAACCTGGTGAAGAAAACAGTCATCCAAATCCAGGAAGCTACAAAAAAGAAAAAGTTACAGGTGGAAATCTCTGAGGAACACAGATGCAAAAATCCTCAACAAAATACTAGCATGCCAAATTCAACAATATATTAAAAGGATTATTCACCATGATCAAGTGATATTCATTCCAGGGATGCAAGGATGATTCAATATCTGCAAATCAGTCAATGTGATACACCACATTAACAAAATGAAAAATAAAAATCATATGATTGTATCAATAGATGCAGAAAAAGCATTTGACAAAATTCAACACCCATTCATGATTTAAAAAAAAAAACTCTTAACAAATTAGGCACAGAAGGAACATATCTCAACATAATAAAACCCATATACAACAATCCTACAGCTAGCGTCATACTCAATGGTGAAAGGTTGAAAGCATTTCCTCTACGATCAGGAACTAGATTAGGATGCCCACTATTGCCACTTTTATTAAACATTGTATTGGAAGTCCTAACCACAGCAATCAGAAAAGAAAAGAGATAACAGGCATTCAGATTGAAAAGGAAGAAGTAAAACTGCAACTATTTGCAGATGACATGATACTATATACAGAAAACACCCAAAGACTCCACCAAAAATCTATTAGAACTAATAAATAAATTAGTAAAGTGGCAGGACCAAAATAAATATACATAAATCTGTTGCAATTCTATACACTAATAACAAAACTATCAGAAAGAGAAATTAAGAAAACAATCCCGTGTACTATTTCATAAAAAAGAAAAAAATACCTAGGAATAAACTGAGCCAAGAAGGTGAAAGAGCTATACTATGGGAACTGTAAAACACTGATAAAAGAAAGTGAAAACAACACAAACAAATGGAAAGATATATTGTACTAGTGAATTAGAAGCATTAATATTGTTAAGATGTCCCCAAGCAATCTAAAGACTCAATGAAATACCTATCAAAATACCAATGGCATTTTTCACAGAATTGGAACAAATAATTCAAAATTTTGTACTGAACAACAGACCCTGAATAGCCAAAGAAATTTTAAGAAAGAAGAAAAAAGCTCGAGGTATCATGGTCTCTGATTTCAAACTATACTACAAAAGTATAGTAATTAAAACTGTATGATACTGGCACAAAAACAGAAACATAGATCAATGGAAACAACAGAGTAGGGAGCCCAGAAAACCCATGAATATATGGTTAATTGATGTATGACAAAGGAGCCAAGAATACACAGGGGGGAAAAGACAGTCTCTTCAATAAATGGTGGTGGGAAAACTGAAAAGCTACATGCAGAAGAATGAAACTGGACCACTTTCTTATATCACATACAAAAATAAACTAAAAATGGATTAAAGCCTTGATGTTGAGACCTGAAACCATAAAACTCCTAGAAGAAAACACTGGCAGTATGCTCTCTGATATCAGTCTTGGAAATATTTTGTTTGGATCTGTCTCCTCAGGCAAAGGAAACAAAAGCAAAAATTAAAAAATGGGACTACATCAAACCAAAAAGCTTTTGCACCATGAAGGGAACCATCAATAAAATGAAAAGGCAACCTTCTGAATGGGAGAAGATACTGGCAAATGATGTATTCGGTAAAGGGTTAATATCCAAAATATACAAAGAACTCACACAACTCAGTATAAAAAACAGTAAACAATCTGATTACAAAATAGGCAGAGGATATGAATAGACATTTTTCCAAAGACATGAAGATGGCCAAAAGACACATGAAAAGATGCTCAACATCACTAATCATCAGGGAAATGCAAATCAAAACCATAATGAGATACCACTTTACACCTGTCAGAATGGCTATTATCAAAAAGACAAATAACAAGTGTTGACGAGGATGTGGATAAAAGGGAATCCTCCTGCACTGCTGGTGGGAATGTAAATTGGTGTAGCCTCTATGGAAAACAGTATGGAGATTCCTCAAAAAATTTTTAAAAACCTGCCATATGACCCAGCAATTCCACTTCCGGGTATTTATCCAAAGAGAACAAAAAGACTAATTTGAAAAGATAAATGCACTCTTATGTTCTCTGCAGGACTATTTACAGTAGCCAAGATATGGAAGCAACCTAAGTGCTTAAAAGTGGATAAAGAAGATGTGGTATATATAAAAACAATGGAATATTACTCAGCCATAAAAAAGAAAGATATCTTGCCATTTGAGACATGGATGAACCTAGAGGGTATTATGCCAAGCGAAGTAAGTCAGACAGAGAAAGACAAATACCATACAATTCCACTTACATGTGGAGTCTAAAAAACAAAACAAAACAGAAACAGACTCAGATACAGAGAGCAAACTGGTGGCTGCCAGAGGGGCGGGGTGTGGGAAGTTGGGTGAAACAGGTGAAGGGATTAAAAAGTACAAACTTCCAGTTATAAAATAAATAAGTCACGAGGATGTAAGGTACAGCATAGGGAATATAGTCAATAATATTGTAATAACTTTGTATGGTGACAGATAATTACTAGACTTATCGTTATGATCAATTTGTAATAGATATAAATGTAGAATCACTATGTTGTTTACCTGAAATTAATATAATATTGTGTGTCAGCTATACTTCAATAAAAATGATAGAAATGGAAAATAAAGTGATAGTCTTCAAACATGTGATCCTTTTGCACAAAACTTCTAATCATTAAAATATGTACACCTAATTTTACAGGTTCAAAATATGGAAATTTATTGCCTGCATTAAATATCACCAGTTATTTTATCTTTTCTGTTATCGTTCTTGTATTTCAGTCGATCTGACCTTCATTAGTAGGTAGCATTTGTAGCAGAAAAATAATATATGAGGTATTAACCAAGATTTTTCATCTGTGCGTGGGGGGATGGGTGAGAGGGGTGACAGGGTCAAAAGGTATAAACTTCCAGGTATAAAATGAGGAAGTCACGGGGATGTAATGTACAGTATGGTGACCATGGTCAACAATACTTTACAGTATATTTGAAAGCTGCTAAGAGAATAAATCTTATAGGTTCTCATCACAAGAAAAAAAAATTTTGTCCCTACATGTGGTGATGGACGTTAAGTAGACTTACTGTGGTGATCATTTCACGATATAAACAAATATCAAATCTTTATATTGTACACCTGAAATTAATGTTATATGTCAACTGCATCTCAATTTTTAAAAACACATTTTTACTTTCATGTTCTCCTATTTTGTCGGCAGCAAACAGCAGCAGCTCAAGGAAGCAGAAAGAGCACGAAAAGCAAATGGTCAAAGTCTTGGCTTTTGAGTTCCAAAATAAAGACCTGAAACTTGTAGTGATGCCAAAGATCTTAAAAAATTTTTATTTGCAAGCACAGACTTTTCCTACTTTCAAAGGCTGTCTTGAAAACCCAAGCATAATGTTTATGCTGTTAGAAAAATAAATAAAGGGGTCTCTAATAAGGAGGTCTCTAATAGAATCACTCTTTCCTGAAATTTTCCAAACTTTCTGTCTTTAGCATGGAAAATTTTAATTCAAGTTTATGTCTTATAGTTATATCTATTCCCTTCGCTTTCTAGTTTTTATACTATATTTTGCCAATAGAACTTTAGCAAACAACTCATCAGAAAAATCTCCTTTACTTTGACTGAAATCTTAGCTCTCTTATAAATACTGTTTCCATAAACACACTTGGGTCTTCTCAGTTCCACACTTTTCCCTGTTAGATTTCACCGGCGTGAAATATCTGCCCCTTTTCTCTTGGCTTTAAATAAATCCTGTGCCTCCCTCAATATCCAGTTTAAATCCCACTATGTTTTCCCAAAGTCCTTCATGATCACCCCTGGCTAGAAAGCCATCTGTCTCTCACCTCTGAATGCCCACAGCAACCATTATCAATGAAATCCATGGGCCGTAAATCTTGTGCCATTTTGCCATCATTTTTATCTTTATTGAACTACTTCTTAAAATTTTTATTATCATATTCTTTTCAAGAATAGTACTCTTATTTCTGCAACTAGAGTATAAATTTTTGGAGGGAACTAAATATGTTTTCCACCTTTATATCCACCAGAGACCACATCAGTGGGTTGAAAGGCATAAATGCTAAAAGCACATTTGATATGGTATTTTATCTTTGGTGATGATGATTATAGTAACAACAATAACAGTAATAATAATAATAATTTATTAAGCATCTACTATGTGCCGGGTGCTACGCAAATCACTTCATGTGGATTATCTCCTTTAACTCTCACATAAACTTATGAATTTCGTTCCATTATTACCTTTATTGTTTAGCAGATAAGACAGACTTTAGAGTCCTGAGAAGCGTTAAGTCATTTGCTCTAAGCCACACAGCTAGAAGTGGAAAAACCGTAACTTAGTTTAATCTTCCATGTTAAATTTCTAGTTGTAGGAATCCACATCTAGGACTTCCTCAGATGGACAACATCTTATTATCTGTTTTTTGATGTCATGGTTTTAGGAAATGTATTCTTTATTAAAAGCCAATCTCCATTCCAGTATCTAGATCATCTGAGAGCAAAGGGAAGGCCCTCTGCAATGGTCTCCAGAAGTAAGAAGTGGATGGTGTTAAGGGTGCTTCATGACTTTAATGAAGTGACATACATTTTCAGGGAAAACAACAGTAAATCACATTAATAGAAAACCTAATGAACCAGAACTCTGCAATAAATAATGATAAATATTACACAAAGTTTTCTAAATATCAGAACTAGTGATAATTCTGAAAAACAACTAGGCAGTTAAAAAGTTCAACATGGAATAAAATAATTGTCAACTAAATCACTGTGAGAGAGAAAAGTGTTTTTTTATAAAACCTCCTAATTGGATCTGGAATTGGTGAAATCATCTGCAAGTGAAAACTAACTGAAGAAGATGAAGACAAAGAGACTGTAAAGTGCTCTGAGTACCATACTATCTGTTCCCAGTATATTGCTTCCTACAGACAAAGAACTACCACACATGAAGGAGGATGAAATATTAAGGGACCTCTAAATAGTTAGGGTGTCTAATAAGACATTTCAAAACTAATAGTTCCAAGAATTAACTCTTGATTTCCTCCAAACCCTATTCCTCCCCAATTCCCTCCCCTCAGGAAACACCACCGCCTTTTCCCAGTTCTCAACTTGTCCGTGTTTCAGGTTTGTTTCACTGGCCTAAAATTCCTGCCCCCTTCCTCTTGGCTTTAAACAAACCCTGTTCCTCCCTCAATATCCAGTTCAAATTCCACCATGTTTTCCCAAAGTCCTTCATGATCATCCCGGGTTAGAACACTCTCTCACCTCTGAGCGCCCACGGCAACCATCATCAGTGCAATTCATGGGTCATAAATTTAGGCCCCGACCCTCGGAATCTTCCTGAACTCTGCTCTTTCCGTCACAGCCTACATGCAATGCATCAGTCAATCTGGTCATCTCTGCCTTTGAACTATGCCCTGAATCCTGTTGAGCCACTACTTTGACCAAGCCACTGGCACACTGTGCCTGGACTATTGCAGTAGACCCTTAGTTGGCCTTAGAGTTTCAACCTCTCCATTTCCATCATTTTCCCCAACACACACACACATACACACACACACCAGAGTACTCTTTTAAAAATCAGATTATGTCACTCTTCAAAATTCTCCAGTGATTTCAATAGCACTCAAGGAAAATGCCCCAAATCCTTGCCATAGACTAATAGATCCACCGATACCTCACCATCAAGCCTAACTAATCTTCCTGCTACCATTCTCTGCTGCTCTAACACCTCCAGCAAAACCCATCACCCTTCCCTCTACTCCAGCCATGGGGTCTCTCTGCTCTTCTATGAACTCATCATCCTCTTCTCCCCAAAGGAGAGAAGAAAATACCCCAAGGCATTTTCACTTGCTAATCGCTGGGCCTGGAACATTCTCAGTTCAGTTCTCTGCTCAAATGCCTTAGGGAGACATTCTCTGATCACGCTACACAAAGTAACATTATTATCATCACCACCTCTTTCTCTTCCCCTGAACCTTATTATTCTTCACAACACTTGTCAATCTCTAACATGTTATTTTAATATACATTATAATATACAAAGTATATATTTTAAAATAAGTTCTTGGGAGGTTCTATCTAATAGGAGCCTACAGTAAATAAATAAATAACACATACTAAGAATAGTTTTTAATATATACTCAGTTGGTCATTTTGCAAACTTCTCAACAATGCAATGGTCCAAAAATGCAACTGCAAAATGCATGAAGTAGGGCTGATGAGGAGAAAGGTTAGGGATTAAAAGCAGCATTAGTGAAAACTTATGTCCATACAAAAACCTGCACACAGAGGTTTATAGCAGCTTTATTCATAACTACCAAAACTTGGAAGCAATCAACATGTCCTTCAGTAGGTGAATGGGTAAACTGTGGTACATCCACACGATGGAACATTACTCAGGGCTAAAAAGAAATGAGCTCTCAAGCCATGAAAAGACATGGAGGAACCTTAAGTGCATATGACCAAGTGAAAGAAGCCAATCCGAAAACGCTTTATACTGTATGATTCCAACCCTATTATATTTTGGAAAAGATAAAACTATGGAGACAGTAAAAAGATTAGTGGTTGCCAGGGGTTGGGGGAAGAAGGAGGGATGAATAGGCGGAGCACAGAGGACTTTTAGGACACTGAAAATACTCTGTTTAATGACATGTGGCATTATCCTATCACACAGCACCCAAATCCATAGAATGTATAACACCAGCAGTGAACTGTAATGTAAACTGCAGACTCTGGGTGATTCGGATGTGTCAGTGTAGGTTCACCAGTTGTAACAGATGCACCATCTGGTGGGGCATGCTGATAGTGGTGGAGGCTGTGCGTGTGTGGGCACAGGGCGCATAGGGGAAATCTCTGTACCTTCCTCTCAATTTTGCTGTGAACCGAAAATTACCCTAAAACAAAATAAAAGTAGTATTTGTGGATAAAAGTTACTTCACAGAGTTGCTATGAAGATTATATTACTCTCAATAACATATGTGAGGTATCTCATAAACTGACCAGCCTATTACAAGTCTTCAATAATTGTCCACAAACACAAATCTTTTGTTATTGCTCCCATTCTGTTGGCTGTAAATGGGAGCACACAGCTGCCTAGAGAGTGCAATCATTCAATACTGTCACCTGAAAGGCATGAAACACAGTTAATTGTTAGTCTACAAATTGAAGAGTGACGAGCATCGGCCTATTAGTTTACATTGCTTCCACTCTTCTAATGGGCCATCTAGCACTGTAGAAAAAGCAAAATAACCTCATAAAAACCCACATTACTATGGTCTTCATTACATTCCAGACTAAGTCTTCTCTCTGATATCACACCTGCACAATGTCAAAGTGTTCGAAGGACCAATTTTCACGATAATTTTATTTTATTAAATTATGTTTATGTAGACAGTATCTATTTCATTACCTAATATTTCCTGGAAACTCTGATTATTTACAAAGAAATGAGTAGATCCTGTGTCAGTAAGCTCAGGCTAGTATCTTCTGCCATCTAATGTGTTAAGAATTCTTGAGACTTTTCTGATTATGATTCAAATTAAATGCAAACAGTCAAGTAGCACACAGAGACCCCATTATCCACTCTCTGTGAGCTGAGAGGATGAATAATATGAGACATGTTAATTATTTGCTTTCCAGCAGCTGTGACTGATTAGTTTTGACTGGTACATCTTGCTAATGTGATAGAGGACAGTAAATATCAGGGCTTGTCACATTTTTCCAGGGCAAGGAAACTGTGGTCTCCAATGACTTGCTTCATTTGTAGCTTGCTATGCAATTTGCCAAAGTGATGCTAGATCCCCACAATCTCTTAACCAAGTGAATTTCATGTTAGGGGACCCTAAGTTTTCAGAGCCCTCTGTCTCAGTAAAGTTGGTCTCTCTCTGTCTCTGTCTCTCTGTCTCTCTGTCTCTCTCTCTCTCTCTCTCACACACACACACACACACACACACACACACACACACACACACACTTTAGTTTCTGAATTGATAACATACAGAACCAAGCCTATGGAGGTACTAAGAGATCCCAGCCACCATATGTACTTTTCTTTCTTTCTACTTAAGAGTGCCTTTTTACATCATGTTGCTTATTTTTAAACAACTAAATGCCTTTTGTGAGTCCACGAGTGGCTGCACCAGATCCACTCTGAGCTTTGAAATCTTTGAGCTGCGTGTGAGGGGTTTTGAATCATGGCCATCTAGAAGAAACTATCACTAGAGGTGTGTTTCTCAATGTTTTTTTTTAATCACCCCCCCTTTAGATTTTTTTTCCTAATCGTCCCCTCCCCATGAAATTTTAATACCTCAGATACACCATACCTAGTTATGTACTATGGCCTTTTATAGGGCCACAGACCTGTAACATCTGAGATTTTCTTGATCCCCCAAGAACCTGTTTTCACCCCTTGGGAGAAAGATCATCCCTGCTGAGAAAGTGTTCACGAGGGGCTTCATTCTACCCCCTCTTCATCGTTGTCTAAGTTACATATTCTCGTTGGACACATGAGCTCTTCAATATCTCATGTCTCCCATACAAACTGCAAGAACAGGCACACCCCAAGTCTAGGTCCTCCCCTCAAAGGAGGTGGTCAAGACAGTGCACAGGGTACAATCACACTTCATCCTCTTTCTTTTCCCCCCAGGAACCTAGGCTGAATCAAGTTCAAACAACTTCAAGGCAACCTTGATGGAAGAAAGAAAACTCAAAAGTGCCATGTGCAAATAGTGCTTTGCAGAAATACTGAATGAATTTGAACCCACAGTCTACCTACTTTAATTAAGTACTTCACTTTTCTGAGCTTTAGCATGCACATCCATTAAGTGGAAATGTCAGTAGTTATTTCTTCCCCATTTAATAAAGATTTGTTAGCTCAGCTGAAAGCCCCCATGAAGACAACCAAAAACACTTACTGATCCAAAGAAGATAATTTTCCTAAATTTACTGCAGCAAGTAAGAACACTACCTTGACAAAATCTTAGAATCACCAAAGGGAGAAAATTAAGGATGGTTACTTATAGGGTTATAGGACCCGCGCCAAAAGATTTCAAGGTCATTTTGAAAAGCAGAGAAGCAGCTGGGATTGGGTAGAATTAAGGACAGAGTAACTTGGGATTGGTGGCCACAGTAAAGTGAGGTCTCGAGATGAGGGCTGATAAGCAAGCTGTTTTTGAAGCAGTTTGAGGAGCAAGCTATTTGTGTTCATACGATAACCATTTTAGTTGGCCTGTGGTCTTAGCTTCCTGCAGTGAAACAAAAATAATACATTTTGCTTGGTCCCAGTATCATTTAACACAGGAACTGGAATTTGTTTAAATTCTCAGTTCCTGCAATATGTCAGACATATAAATTGTGAACAGGTTCCCTAGCTTCAAGAAGCTTCTACTCCCGCAAGAAAAATAAGCTTCAAAAAGATACTGCATGGATCAAATCTTTCAAAGAAGTGTAGGTTGCTAGGGAAGTGAAAAGAAGAGGGGGTCATCCATGAGGAAAATATGATAAAGTGTTCTTTGTAAAATGTCTAGCAAAGTCTCCAAGACAATACAGGAAGTATCCCTGAGAATATCCACTGGCTTTTCAGTGCTTGGACCTGAGGATGAAAGGTGGGATGGAGTGGTTTACCCCTTTTTCCCATTCTGAATTTGCAAGGATCTACAGATTAAGTAATTTAATCTATAAGTATACATAGATTATAGATTAACCTTCTGTTGTCTTTCCTAAAACTCTAAGGAAGACAGACTCTCCCTCTGAGTTTGTGAGGTCAAGCACTAAATCAAGGAATAGAAGCTATCAAGACAATAATCTAGAAACTATGAGTTCTAGTTAACCCAAGTGGTCTGGGATTACAATCAGTAGAAAGCCATGCCCTGGTTTTAGTAAATGTTTCCTCTTAGTAGGTATGAATATCATATACTCATGTTTAAGAATCATGACTAAATGTTTTCTTGACACAAGTCTCTGGAGTAAAAAGGGTCTAACTCGTAAACCAAAATTCATCAGCAGTTGCAATCTAGAATTACTGAAGCACTGAACGTTAAATAAATCTACTCAAGAAACCCACGCAGATCCAGGAACACCGGACACTTTAACTTCGTGAAATTATCACTTGGGCTGTGTCTATTCTGGCTCAGTTTTGACGGGTCCTCTGGCAGATCTTCCATGAGCCAACAACCCCTACTACCTTCTGCCCTCTCAGGTCTGGTGAGCCCACATGTACCCTCTTCCCTTCCCTATGGAAACTGGCTCCATTCCTACAGACCCATTTTGGAAACTGGCACCACCACACGAGGCTCACCTGGCAAACCTGTGCTAATCCCAAATGATCTGGCCCATCACTTCCTAATGCTGTAACCCTAAGGAAGTCACTTAAACTCTTGTGCTTGACTTTTCTCACCTAAAAATGGGGGTAACAATAATGTCTAGAATCTTAGAGCTGTTCCGAGGTTTGAGTAACATAATGCATGAAAAGGGGTAAGCACGGTAACTAAAAAACAGAGAACTATACATTTTAGCTATTATTATTCATGCCTTCATGTGTCTCACTGATTTTGTCTCTTCTCAATTGCTGCTGATTCCAACAGAATCTTAACTCTCATCACCTGACACCTCATGTCATTATTTTAAGAGCTTTCCCACTGGTTTTCTTACCATCAATTTTTCCCCTTCTTCATTTTAGACATTAGTAATTAATTATCCCCTACGTGCAACTCCCCATCACATCAAGTTCCTGGCTTGAACACCTTCTTGTGCCTCACTCTCAAGGTTTCCTGTAACCTGACTCTGCTAAAACAACTTAAACACATTGTTAACGCACCATGGATTCTTTTTGGTAGTTTTCAGTAGAAACCAATGGCTAGAGGGAGTTAAAGCTATAGGTCTTCTCTCCCTCTGTCACTCAGAGTTACACCAAAATGAAAGCAAGACTGAAAGCTGCTTCTGCCACCGATGCAAACGGTGATGTGACCCTAAAACAACCATGCCACCTGTTCTGTAAGCCTGGTAGAGGCCCATCTCTCTATCCTTTCTCATGTTCCAACAGCATTCTGTATAGAAAATTTACCTAAAGCAGATTCTACACCATTCTTTCTTTCCCCGGCTTTACTGAGATATAACTGACATGCAACACTGTAAGTTTAAGGTGTACAACAGGTTGATTTGATACACTTATATATTACAAAATGATTACCACCATCGTGTTAGCAAATACCTCCCTCACATCATATAATTACCATTTCTTTTTTGGGGTGAGAACATTTAAGATCTACTCTCTTAGCAACTTTCAAGTATATAATAGGGTACTGTTAACTAAAATCACCACGCTGTACACTAGGTCCTCAGAACTTATTCGTCTTATAACTGGAAGTCCGTACCCTTTGACCAGCATCTTCCCACTTTCCTCACCCTCTACACTCTTCTAATGGCAGGATGCAACTCACCTGGTCAGGGCTGAGCAGCGGTATCCTCTGCTTAACAACTGAGCCCAGGTCAGGTTTAGAAACCTGAGCCCAGCGTGTCGTCCACAGCACGTGGTCAGTGGGATCTCTGTGCCTTGTTTATGCCCCAGCTGCCATGCCTGTACAACGTTTCTGACTGATCAGCCCTCATTTCATGGATTATAAAATAATAGCTAACATCAACTATAAAAATTAATAAGGCAACTGATATTAATTGAAATAAAGACAGTGAAGCTCTCTGCCTGCCTGGGCCTCTGGCCCTGGGGCCTCTGTTTAGACACTTTCATACACCGACTAACCACTCCTAACGTGCGTATTCCTGACTATGGTATCTGAAATGTCGACCTTAGAGTATAGATTAAATTAATTAGCACTTTCTATGCTGAAGCATTTGACAGTAAATTGCAGGATATAACGTCTTCTCTTTCCCTGTTTCCCACCACACACATTCATCTAGAGCAGGGTTTCTCAACCTTGGCACTACTGACATTTCTGACTAGATAATTCTCCTAGAGGGGGATGGACTGTGTATTATAGGATGTCTAGGTCAATTCTAAGAGTGGGACCCACTTTGCTTACAGTTGGTCCCAGTCTTAGAATTGACCTTCTCTGCCCTCCTAATCAAATGTGACCTACGCTTTAAGACAAGATATCTACAAGCACGTCAAAAACCATGTGAAGATCTCAGAAGTAATTTGTCTGACCCATGGGAATGCAGTTTCTGGATCCACATGGTCCCCCACAGCTCTGGTTATCTTAGAGCTTCCCACTCCTCCTACTTTTTTCATTTATAGTACCCGCCAGGTCCTGTAAGAATAGACTTTGAAACCTCTACCTTAATATTAAACAGAAGTTATCCTTACATAAAAGCTTCCACTCTTTATGTCCATAGTGACCTGACTTTTTCCTTTTCTGGAGAAGTTTTACACTCTACAGCAGAGAGAAAGAGAGAGAGAGAGAGAGAGAGATTCTGGTACCAAAATTTGCAACTTAATTGGTTCCCGTTAACAGAATTAAACTATTAAACCACAATATACAAAAGTCATTTATTCTTCAAATAGTCACAGAAATCACAAGTAGTTAGACTGGCTAAAATATTGTTCATGTGGATTAATATAGAGTATGAGCTGTTCCGCAGTTCTCAAAAGGTCAAGGCCCATAGAAGATAGAGTTCTTTAAAAAATTCATGTGGGAGTGTCCATTTATGTGGCAATCTATGAAACTGTTTGTACTAGGAAAAGGTACAGGTAATAATTTTTTGTGAACTACTAGCTAAAAAAATTATTTTTAACTCTCCTAATTTTCTAGAAACAAACCCTATCATATTACATCAAGAACATTATAAAAGCAAATGTTGGCAAAATACAAAGTTAGGTGAACAGTGGCTGTTCTCAGCAAGGCTTAATAAACATAATAGGACTTATAACAAATTAATCATTAATAAAAGCACTGTGAAAATGCAGTGATATATCTGTGCACACATTATCCATGTAGGTTAAATCACTTAAAAGTAGTTCTACCTGGATAGTTTTTAAATTGGATAATTTATAATATGTAAGGAAGATTTTACAGTTTTCCCTAAAATAGAAATGAGATAAACATTTGGCAACATTTTATTAAAACACCTTATATCTCCACATCTGTTTTATCTCAAAAGTCTTTAACAGTGCAAAAAAAATTTCCCAAACTGAAATAAATATATCAGGAAAACATACATATGTGTCTGTGAACTATCTACTTTTTGTAAATAAACATAAACTATGTCACTGATCATCTCACTTCTTTTCTTTCCCTTTTTTTCTATTCTTACATCAAACACTTTGCAATGTTACATCATAACCAGACACCTCTCCCCAAAGAAAGTCTCTTTTTAAATAATATGGCCTTTTCGAATCTTCACAACTGCTGTTGGGGGTAGTTATATTCAGTTTATAGAGAGGAAAATCAAATCTCAGGGAATTTGAGGATATTGTCTAACTTCCTAAGTGGAAAATGAAGAACCCAAACTCAGGCATATCTGACTCCAAGTCTGTGGTGTTTAAGCTACTCAAGCTGCTCGTCAGTTTTCTCCTTCTTAGCAAAGGGAGCCTGACTGTACTGGTCAGTAGGGTCCATCTAGTTCAGTTATCTATGTACAATCATTCCAAAAGGTTCATTAAAAAATTTTTTGGCACTTTATGAGATAACCAAAACCTTATTTGAGAATGCAAAGAATGAATAACCCCTAGTCTGAGTAAGATGCATATGGATATGTATAGAGATATTACTATATCTTAGAATGCATTAAGCAAATAAATGGCATCCATGCATAGTATTTATGATAAGTATTCAATGGATAAAAATGAGGTTCTGAATAAACTTGCATGACTTTCTCACAGTGGAACTGGTAAAACACTTTCGTATGGCTGAGAGAATAGTCTCCATTCTGGTCTGGAGTTCTCTTTTATTAGCATCTTCTTTTTCCTTAATGAATACTTCACTACTTTTGCGGCATCCTATTCTATCATGGAATGTTGGTTTACTGAGCGCAAGGATCTTTATTTTCAGTCTAATTTTTCATGTGCTGAAAGTTCAAGTGTGAGATTATTACATTCTAATAATATTTACTCATAACGACTACTCAAAACCTGCTAATCATTTTGTTAAATCTATTACATTTATTATCTCATATCATACAGAACATTGCAAGGTAGACATTTTTACCTCCACTGTGTAGTTGGAGAAACTGAGGCTTACGGGCGGGTATTGTGTGAATTCTAAAGTCACACAGACGGGAGATGGTGGACTGGAAATTCAGATGCAGAAATGTCTAATTCCAAGCTGTGTACTCAGCCACCTTGCGGTACAGCTGAGGAGGGAATGTTTCTCCAACAAGCTTTGCAAAATGTCAGCTGCATGCTTTCCAAGCTATCCCAGAGGTTTACATGGGCTAAACCTCTTCCTCTGTTTACATGGCATTCTGAGCTCTGGGTGAGGCAACTACTCTCTGTGCCAAAGGAAAGAAAGAGTACTTTATTCAGTTCCCTACGAAGGAAAGAGAGCTAATGTTGTTTTCCAGGAAGAAAACTATTACTTTCAGATTAATGATTGAGTTGAAGATGGGTCATCCATTGGGCAAACATCTCCTCTAGTGCACCATTAAATCTTCTCCAGTATCAGTGCTCAGGGGATGTATTCAGTTAATTCTATCTAAATGAGGTTACATTTTAATCAAATTATCAATTTTGTCAACTTATATATTTTATACAATTTCTACATTTAAGTTCTACAACTTATTTAGCTACTATCATTTGAATAATGTAAAATAATTTTAGCTATATAAAATAACTTAATTAAATTACGCAGAACTTAATTCCATCTGAAGTCCAACTTTTTGTAGATTCAAGGATATTAAAGAGGCTTAAAAAATGTTTCAAGTGGACATTCAAACTTCTAATGGGAAATGTTATAATTCACATGCTGAAAAATACCCTGTCATGTACAAAGATGAAATCTGTGACCTCTTTTCAACATGCTATATTTAGTTTCCCAAAAAAGAGGAGGAGGAAGAATTTTGCAAATCTGTCTCCATTTCTTACCTGGTTCCTGCTAAAGCAATAACAGGCACTTGAAAAATGTCATTCTGTAGGATTACAGAGCTAACTGGCTGGCCTGGGCTAAATTCACACTCGATTTTCTTGGCACCATGCTAAAACCAACTGAACTATTTGGTCTTCAAAGCAAGAAAGGTTTACTCTGCCAGTCTAAACACCTAGAGGAATCACTATGTAGTATTTTTTTAGTTTTTTTTAACCCTAATTAAACGTAGTTTTAAAGTTTATCCTGAGAAATTTATTTTCCAGTGGAAATTTACCCCCTGGATATTTAAGTAAAGTTTTTTTTTTTTTTTCTAACTACTTATAAAGCAGTATGCTAGAAGTCACATATCAGGGATCTACCATAATATAACTTTTAATAGACACATGGGTGCATTTTAGCCAAAATCCACATACTTGGCTGGGGATGAATACATCTATTATTTACAGCTAAATACTTCCTCTACCTGGAGAGATTCCTATCCTGCAAGGATTTTAGAACATGAAGTACTAATACCTTATTTTGAAAATAAAGTGAGTGACAACCTTCTAAAATCCTTGCCAGGAAGAAAAATGCTAAATATAGATGGTGAAACTCCATCTTGCGGAGATTAAATCATACCTGTATAAACACCTGAAGTCATGGCAACTTTCTACCACAGACCAGTCAATTGTTATATTTTCAAAATTCTATACTTCCTGTGTGTTATTTTATAGTTCACTTTTGTAATCATTGTATCCTTTTTAACCATTCCCCAAATCCCCCCAATATTGCTTTTTTACATGAATTGTAAAGCTCAGAAATGTTAATTCACTAGCTTAAAAAGGTAATCACAGAGTAATACACAAAACAGGATTAAAAAAAACACAGTCAAGCTGACACCTAAAATCATCACAGATGTGTAGGCAGATCTATACATATCATCACAAATAGATATTAATAATATTACTATCATTTTGCCTTTCCTTCCCACTTAGCTCTCAGGTATTGCTTTTTTACTGAAGGCACTGTACCTGCCTCTGTCACCTCTCTTTCCTCTCTGCTTTGATTTCCCATTTCTAATCTTCTGAGGGATGGATAAAAAAGAGAAGCATAGTTCTGAGTGTAAAATGGAAAGAAAATGCCTGTAAATGACAGCCAGAGCACTTACCCATGAGTGAGAGGACTTTAGTCTGGGCATGTGGATTTTGTGTTACTGTACTTGGCTACCCAGAAGTCTTTCTTATTTATTTTTACGTGTCTATTTTTACCGGTGATTGAGTTTGCCAAATATGTGAGAGGGAACAACAACAATGAGACTTTCTAAGAAGTTATTATTTACCCATTTTTAACACAGAAAATGTATAGAAAACTCTTTATTAATCTTATGAAATCTGATAATTCAAAAATAATAAGAATGTTTTAATTAATGGAAGGGTCTCATTAATATTTGATATAATTTCCAATCGAATACTTAGAAGATGATTAATATTTTTATTTATTCTCTTTTGTAAAACTAACTTCTCAAGTTTCTGTTTCAACACTAGAGACCATAATCAAGATGGAAACTAGTCATCTTTTCAGCTTCCTGGAATTTATCATAATTAATCTTTGAATACATTAAGCCAAAATGTTAGAGGCATTTAATAGGCAAAGTAACATAACAATAAAAATGTTGAATTAATACCATCACTATTTCCAAATCAATATTGGAAAAATAATTCAAATTATCTATAAGTAAAGTCCCTTGTGATTAATATCTGGAAGTATCGCTTGTAATCAGTATCTGGTTTATCTTCTCAGCTTTGGTCGTGCCTATAAAGTAATAGACAAGAAGCCAGACACAGCCTTCCTCAAATCACTGATATGAAGAAAGCTCTTTGTTATGCACTAAAACTGAACATGCCTCATCTTTGGTATTTGTTTGCCCTGAATTGTGTCGTTTATTATCTATTATAAGCAAGTCAGGCCCAGTTACAAAGTCTTCGCTTTCTGAAATGTATGCTACTTACTGCTCTACACGTGACTCAAGAACACTTTTACTTAATAACAAATCTTTTCCTGTTTCTCACGTCAGAAAGTACCAAGTAAGCAAATGGAAAGTCCTAACAGTAGGAGAATGCTTGCCGAAATCAGTGAATGTGACTTCCAATGGCACTCCAGATTCAAAAATAGAGTGGATTTTAATTATTTCCTTTGAGGGAAAATAAAACAACCACGGCACTTAAAAAGATGTCTCAAATAAGGCATCTTTCCTCAGAAATAAGAAATAACAGAGTGCTATATGAAAATACCCACCAATGTCCAGTCAGGCAGTGATGTGAACACTCAAAATCAGAGCTTCTGCCTCAGACATTGTAAGGACCAGAGAGAGGACCTGTCGGCATGGGACATCTAGCTCTCCTAGACCATTCCTGTCATTCTCTCCACAGGGCTGACAGGCACCAGAAATCTCGATCTCACCAGCAGGTGCCCATAATGTCAGCTTTCAACAACAGGCATTTTATCATAAGTACAGTGTATTTTTAATTCCTGGCAGCTAACTTTTCTGAACCAGCCTTGATCTAATGTTAAGAGAGCTGGACCATTCTTTGAGCTTCACTTCTGCTCTGAGATTCAGGAACCTATTCACGACAACCCTTGATCTCTGCCGGTACTGTTTGTTTATCCTCCCTGCAGAAGGATGGCTTCTGGACCCCAGTCTGCTGTGCCCACACCTTGGGGCACACTCTGACCAATGAAGTTTATTCCTCCAACTCTGACAACGAACGGTCCAAAGTGTATTCAAGCTGGTATTAATTTATATCACGGTCCTTTCCCATACATATAACAGAGAGTTGCAGCCAGAGTTCTTGCTGCCGAAAGCTATACGCTTCTTCCCCTAAGAGGGATCATTTAATTCCCCACAGGGAAAGATATGTAGAATAAGCCCCCAGCAAAATTACCAAGGCTGGAAACTGTGCCCCGCATCCATTTTCAGGCTGTGGTCCAAAGCGTCCCTTTTCCCATATTCCAAGAAGGAATCTAGACAGTGCAGAGTTGAAGGTCTCAGGCTCACAGGGGCCTGGTGTGAAGCCAGCTCTGAGGGGCCCGGGCACCGCCCTTGCAATCAGGCTGCCTGGGCAGATCCTGGCTCCGACAGCCGCCAGCTCTGGGACCGTGGGGAAGTCATGTAAAGCTTCCACACCTCGGTCCTTCCGAATGCGTGGAGAGATGAGGGTAATAAGGGGGTTGGTCTGAACATTCAAGGAGCTTGCCCACATGACGTCACTAGCGAAATGCCCGAAACAGTGCAATGCTGATCCCTCATCAAACTGCCTACTCACAGCTTTAAAACAAATACATAAATAGATAAAAGGAAATGGACCTGTGGACGTAACTTGGGTTTGGGAGAATATAGTTCTTTCTCGTCGTTACCTTCATGAGGATGATTAAGACCAACATCACTCTGCCTTCACCACAGGCACCTCCTGGCATTTCTTCAAACTTACCAAACACCAGCCTTGCGCTTGCTGCCCCTTCTGCCTGGAATGCCGTGTCCCCAGGTGGCCATGCTGCCCCTTCCCGTCCTCCAGTGTCCTGCTCAAAGGTCCCCATCACAGAGAGAACGTTCCTGACCCCTGATCCATAACAGCACCCTGTATGGTTCTCTATTCTTTTAAGCAGCTTTACTTTCTTTCATAGCATTAGGGCCACCTGACGGTTCATTATGAGTTGATCGCCTTAGTGTCTGTCTCCCCGCATGTGAAGACGCGGACTTCCCTTCACTGTGCTCCCTGACGTCTGTGACAGTGACTGGCACGTTACAGGTGCTCAAAATTATGTGTTAAGTAAATAAGTGTTGTTACCGAATGATTCTTCACCAAGCAGGTTATACAGAGGAACAGGGATGCGTGGTGTATGTCAGACAGAGGTCAGGGCTGCAGCTCCTCTCGTGGAGCTCAGTCCCCGGCCAGGACCCTCTCAGCTGCATGCATGCTAAGATGCCGAAAGGTAAAATGGACATTTCTCTCCACTATCTGGCACTAGGTTGTTTCAGTTTATTTCCAAAAAGACAAATGTTTAAGATTTTCAATTGTTTCAATACATGTGGCCATAAAGAGAGACTGGAATTAATATATATTCTACTACAATCATTTGTCAAATTATCATGGGCTCAGTAGACACAAAAGAACACAACTAGGTTTGAAACACCAGTTACTCCCAGCTGACAATTAGGTTGTTTGCTTTACTTAGTTAGGTACATGTATCTTTTTCATTTCTATCCTACAAGTCTTGCCATAAAAACCATGGTGTCTAAGATCCAGCTCAGGTTATGTTCTATGTGGTTAAGTTTGCAAACCAGAGGAGGTCAAATCTGCACTACATTTTAACTGATTTAGATTTTGTTATTTCAACAAGCAAACAACTTAAGCGTTCCGCCGTGGGGAACTCAGGGACAAGAGTGATCCCATCATCGTCTGTCTACTGCGGGCCAACAGGATGCTTCGTGAGGCTCAATCATATTAGTAGAATGGGCGCACTCTATGCTCTTCTCAAAGACTAAACAGCTTTATTATAAGTGGTATCCTAAATCAATATTTGTGATGCATTTTTTTAATGCAACAAGCACAGTATGATTCAGAAAGATGTTTGTAATAATTACATGGAACTCCTCTCCTGAAACTTTTCCAGCTTTCTTTCGTTTGAATAGCAGTCTAGTGACTCCTTAGGAAATCCTTATAAAGTAAGTAAAGGGTGGTAACAAGAAAACCCATTTTACAAATGAGGAAGTGGTGGTTACTTACCCTAGGTTCAGGTTCTAATTGAAAAGTCAGGACAGAAGACTCTGTATCAGAGTCTACTGTTAAGCTCCAAAAAGGGAATGACTTCTTTCCTAGCATGATTTTCAAACTTATCAATTGATCCCAAGGTCATGAAATAGTTTTTACAATTTCTCTTTAGCTTTGAGCCAGCACCAGTTGCTATTTGTCACCAGCCTTGGAAAGGGAGCAAGAGGTTGGAGAGATGGCACGTGGATTTTTTTAAATTGAGATATAATTGTCTCATAGCATTGTATTGGTTTTAGGTATACAACCTAATGATTTGATAATGATTTGATACATGTACATTTTGGGAAATGATTACCTAAATAAATTTAGTTAACATCCATAACAATGCATAGTTAGCAACCTCCAAATATTGATATATAATATAGTATTGTTAACTATAGTCACCGTGCTGTAAATTATAGGATTTATTTATCTGATAACTGGAAGTTTGACCACCTACACCTGTTTCACCCATCCCTCCACCCCACCTCCAGCAACTACCAATCTCTGTACCTGTGAGTTCAGAGTTTTTCTTTGTTTTTAGATTCCACATATACATGAGATCTTATGGTATCTTGTTCTGTGTGATTCATTTCATTTAGGAGTCCTCAAGGCCCCTATTCATATTGTCAAAATGGCAGGATTTCCTTCTTTTTTATGGCTAAATAATAATTTTCCATTATTTTCTTTATTTATTCACCCACCAATGGACAATTATGTTGTTTCCATGTGTTGGCTATTATAAGTAATGCTGCAATGAATAGGGAGGTACAGATGTTTTTGCGTTAATGTTTTGTTTCCTTTGGATAAATACCCAGAAGTGGGATTGCTGGGTCATATGGTAGTTCCATTTTTAGTTTTTTGAGGAAGCTCCATACTGTTTTCCACAGTGGCTGCACCAATTTACATTCCCACCAACAGTGCAAAGTTTCCCTTTTTTCCAAGCCCTTGTCAACATTTGCTACTTCTTCTCTTTTTGAAAATAGCTGTTCTAACGTGTGAGAAGTGATATTTCATTGTTGTTTTGATTTGCGTTTCCCTGATGATTAGTGATATTGAGCTCTTTTTCATGTAACTGTTGTCCATCTGCATGTCTTCTTTGGAAAAATGTCTATTCGAGTCCTCTGCCCTTCTTAAAATCAGATTGTCTGGGTTTGGGGGGGTTTGTTGTTTTTTTTTTGCTATTGAGTTGTATAAGTTCTTTGTATATTTTGGATATTAGCTTATCAGATGTATGATTTGTAATTCTTTTCTCTCATTCAGTAGGTTGTCTTTTCATTTTGTTGATGGTTTCCTTTGCTGTATAGAAGCTTTTTAGTTTGATGTAGTACCACTTGTTTACCTTTGCTTCTGTTACCTTTGCTTTTGGTGTCAAATCCAAAAAACTCATTGTCAAGACAGATGCCAAGGAGCCTATCCCCTATGTTTTCTTCTAGAAGTTTTATGCTTTCAGGTCTTACATTCAAGTCTTTATTTCGAGTTCAGTTTTGTGTATGGAGTATACAAAAAGAATAAACAGAAACCTCAATTAAATAGAGTTGGGAGACTAGCATGGGGAGCTCTCATGGCCTGCAATGATAGCAGAGCCCAACAGGAAGTAAGACCCCTATTCTTTCCTGGCAGGACTCAGCCAGTGAAAAGCCATGAACTCTTTGTTTACCATCACCCTCCCTACTTCCTTTTCCCTTCTATAAGTGTTCTTCCTCCCTTGCTGTGTGGGGACTTGCATATGGCTCGCTTCGCCATGGTTGCAGAAGCCAAATTACAATTCTCTTGTGAGCCCAAATAAACCCATCTTTGCTAGAGCAATATCTGGCAGTTATTTGTTTCAGGTCAACAGGGGTAACATAGTGGTCCAGTTTCATGCTTTTGCATGTGGCTGTTCAGTTTTCCCAACACCATTTATTGAAGAGACTGTCCTTTTCCCACTGTATATCCTTGGGTCCTTTGTTATAAATTAGATGACCATACAGGCATGGGTCTATTTCTGGGCTCTCTGTTCTGTTCCATTGATCTATGTGTCTATTTTTGTGCCAGTACCATACTGTTTAGATTACTGTAGCTTTGTGTTATAGTTTGAAATCAGGGAGCGTGATATGTCCAAGTTTTTTCTTTTTCAAGATTACTTTAGCTATTCGGGGTCTTTTGTGGTTCCACACAAATTTGGGGGTTCTTAGTCCTATTTCTGTGAAAAATGTCATTGGAATTTTGAGGGGGATTGCACTGAATCTCTAGATTACTTTGGGCAGTATGGGCATTTTAACAATATTAATTCTTCCAATCCATGGACACAGAGTATATTTTCATTTATGTGTGTCTCCTCCAATTTCTTTCATTGGTGTCTTATGTTTCCTTGGTTAACTTTATACCCAGTATTTTATTCTTTTTGATGTAATTGTAAACGGGACTGATTTCTTAATTTCTCTTTGATAGTTCGTTATTAGTATATAGAAATGCAACTAATTTTTGTATATTGATTTTGTATCTTCCGACTTTACCAAATTTGTTTATTAGTTCCAACAGGTTTTTTGGTGGAGACTTTAGGGTTTTCTATGTATAGTACCATGTCAGCTACAAAGAGAGACAGTTTTACTTCTTCCTTTCAAATCTGGATGACTTCTATCTCTTTTTCTTGTCTAATTGCTGTGGTACGGCTTCCAATATTATGTTGAATAAAAGTAGTAAGAGTGACCATTCTTGTCTTGTTCCTGATCTTAGAGGAAATACTCTCAGCTTTTCACTATTGAGTATGATGTTACCTGTGGGCTTGTTATATGTGGTCTTTATTATGCTGAGGTACATTACCTCTATACCTCTTTGTTGAGAATTTTTGTCATGAATGGATGTTGAATTTTGTCAAATGCTTTTTCTGCATCTATGGTGATGACTGTATTGGGTTGGCCAAAAAGTTCATTTGGGTTTTTCTGTAAGATGTTACAAACTTTTTGGCCAGCCCAATATGATTTTTATCCTTCATTTTGTTAATGTGGTATATCACACTGATTTGAAGATGTTGAACCATCCTTGTGTCCCTGGAATAAATCCAATTTGATCATAGTGTATGATCCTTTTAATGTACTGTCAAATTCAGTTTGCTGATATTTTGTTGAGGATTTTCTTGCATCAATGTTCATCAGGGATATCGGCCTATAATTTTATTTTCTTGTAGTGTCTAGTTTTGCTGTCAGGGTAATGCTGGCCTTGAAAAATGAGTTTGAAAATGTTCCCTTCTCTTCTATTTTTTAGAAGAGTTTGAGAAGGATTAGTATTAATTCTTCTTTAAATGTTTGTTAGAATTCATCAGTGAAGCCATCTGGTCCTGAACTTCTGTTTGCTGGGTGTAATGCATTTTTAAATGTTTCAAAGAGCACTCTGTGTCTTAATAAATAGACAATATAAGAGGTGTGCTTACCCAGACAATCATTCTCTTAGGGATCATCAGTTTAATTTCAACATCATAATTATTCTGGCACTAAATCAATCAAAGCGTTTTCTCCTTTACCTCAGTTATGATACTTAAATGTTACTGAATTGAAACAATCATAAAATTGAGGAAAATACTGTATACTGACAACCTACAACAAATATGTCAAAATATCAATAATTTGTCCAATTCTTCATGGCCTATTGATCGGTAAATGCCATGTCACTGCTCCAGCAGATCCCTGGGTCATTGTAGCTTCATGACTGAGAATTGAGGCTGGCCAAACTCCGCAGAAGGGACCACACAATCACATGCCTGACCCTCTTCCGAAATGTTAACATGCCCAAAACATTAACCCAAGTAAGAATGAGAGCACTCTTCCTCTTAAAGATTAAAGACCAACAGCTCCTGTTGCCTTTGGTGCCACAGTCACTGAAACTGGGGTCCTGGGTGCCTCCACCACAGCTGGGGTACAACTCCTAGCAACATCCTTAGACTGTCATCATTCCTTAAGGTTTGATAAATGCAGCACCTTGTTTAAAAGACAAGCTCAGACAGGAGCACTCCATGACAACACTGGCCTGGGCGCCAAATGGGATAAGATCTCTTATTCAATAACACACACACTGCTCTTGGTGAGAGTGTTTGGACTGGAATTATGTGCTTCCAAGGTCAGCTAATTCACGGTCTCACAACCAGAGCTTCCCTTTAGCCTCCAGCCCTGAGACAGAACTTCACCCACTAGACACATATACTCTGGTAGCGATGGATTCACTCTCAAGAGTGTCACTGCTCTTCCCTGCAGGCAAGAAAAAATGAAGGCTATGTAAGTTAATTAAAAATGTTTAACAACTTTGGATTCCAAAAGAAAGGTATCATTATGGGCCCCTTTCCTCAGAGGAAACTCCTCTACTTCTATGCAAATTTATGGTTACAGATGGATTCATAATGGAGGGTTTCTCCCTCTGCTCCTAGGGTAGCAATGAAACTCCAATAGATATAAGAGAAAAGGGGTAAAGTCTACTTCCTATATCCTAAGCAGATACCCTGGCATGGCTAAAATGTCTTTTTCAAAAACAACATACATGTATATATAAAATGCCTTGCACATGATAACTATTTATCAACAAAAGGTACATTTCGTGTTCAATGAAAGATAGCTATTGTTATTAAAAACATAATCACACAATGCACAGATTCTGCTGGGCCACTTCTCAACTGGAAAAACCACATGGAATGGCAAACAGCATTTAGTTCCACTTTCTTAGTCATCTACATATTCACTGCAAAATTAGAGCTGAGGTCAATAAAACACAGACTTTTGTAATAGTCCAGATCAAACTCTTTTTTTCCCCATCCCTAAATTTTACATTTGCAAGTAAATGACCATAGTGTGCTGACTAACAACCTAAAATGATAACAGTATGTATTTTCATCAATAACTAAAATTGGCTTGGCTGTATAGATTCTTGAAAAAGAAAGAAAAAAGGCAAAACTCATAAAAGTAGGATAAATTGGAATCAAATATCATCCCCTGGATAAATTCCTTAATTGTGTGTATGCCCCTCAGCACTTCACAGACAAGTAAAACAGAAAAACACACATTCGTTTTAATCCAAGAGCCTAGAGATGAATACTAACTCCTTTTCGTTTGTCCGAAGAGACTGAAGATGAGAGATGCTCACGAATGGAATATGCTTCTATTCCCAATAGCCAAGACATGGAAACAACCTAAATGTCCACTGACAGATGAATGGATAAAGAAGATGTGGCACATATATACAACAGAATACTACTCATCCATGAAAAAAGAATGAAATAATGCCATTTGCAGCAACATGGACAGACCTAGAGATTCTCGTACTAAGTGAAGTAAGTCAGAAAGAGAAAGACAAATACCATATGACATCACTTATATGTGGAATCTAAAATATGACACAAAGGAAGCTATCTATGAAACAGAAACAGACTCACAGACATAGAGAACAGACCTGTGGTTGCCAGGGGGGCAAGGAAGGAGTGTGGGGGAAGGAAGGAGTGGGAGTTTGGGATTAGCAGATGCAAACTAGCATATATAGGATGGATGAACAACAAAGTCCTACTGTATAGCACAGGGAACTATATTCAATATCCTGTAATAAACCATAATGGACAAGAATATAAAAAAGAATGTATATATGTATAACTGAATCACTTTGCAGTACAGCAGAAATTAACACAATATTGTAAATCAATTATACTTCAATTTAAAAAAAAAAAAAGGAATGTGCTTAATCACTGGGAGTCATGCTGGCATCAGCATCCTGGGCTCTGGTCCACCTGTAGATATGCAGAAAAGTAGATGACAGGGACACACATTCACAGGCCTGTCTCCCCAAATGAATAATAACAACAGCTTACATTTACATAGCACTTACTGTGTGCCAGAGACTGCTCTAAGCACTCACCGAGTGTGAGAGACTGTGTGTGTGTGTGTGTGTGTGTGTGTGTGTGCGTGCATCATTTAATCTTCACAACCACTCTATGAGAAAGCTACTTATCCTCACTCTAAAGATGGGAAAATTGAGGCCCAAGTTCACACAGCTCAGAAGTGGTAGAGCTGGCATTTAAACTCAGGCCATCTGAACTCTGTAGTCTGTTTTTAACCACCACGCTCTACTGCCTAGAGCGGAATCATTTCCCCTGAAGTGCCACCAGAGAAAGTGTTATTCTTTCTGAGAACAGTGGTGGTGCTGCTGTCTCCTAGTTTTTCAGATGACCCTGGAACCTTAGGTTTTTTCTGACTTAGCATGTCTGCAGTTCACACTAGTGGAGCTCCTGTGTCACTCTGAGAAGTTCAGAGATTGAACCGGTCACTTAATTAGGCAACAGTACAATGTGACTTCCTGTCCCCTGGGCAGCACTGCACTGGGCACTGAGAACTTACAAGGTAAAGGGAGGATGGCCCTGCTGAGGCCCAACCTAACATGACAGTATTAGAAAATGGGCCTTTGGGAGGTAATTAGTTTAGGAGAGGTCCTGAGTGTGGGAACCTCATGCTGGGAATAATGGCCCTTATAAGGAGAGACACTAGGAAGCTTGCTCTGGTGAGGACACAGCAAGAAGGTGGCAGTTTCTCAACCCAAGGAGGGAGCCTTCACTAGAAACCAATCATGCTGGCACCTTGATCTTGGACATCTAGTCTCTAGAACTATGAGAAAATAAATTTCTGAGTTTTGGGGGGTTTGTTTTTTTGTTTTTTTAAATTTATAAAGAAAAAAAGCTCAATTTATTTTGTACTTTCTTTTACATCAACATCTTCTTCTTTCCTGCTTTAAAAAGGCTCACATTCTCAGTTGAAACCCCAAATGTCAGTTTGTGGAGCACAATGTTATTTCATGGGTAAAAGCGGAAGTGCTGATATTAATTATTAATTAATCTTGATTAATTACAAAGCAGTTCAAAAATATGGAACGCTTCACGAATTTGCACGTCAACCTTGTGCAGGGGCCGTGCTAATCTTCTCTGTGTCGTTCCAATTTCAGTATACATGCTGCCGAAGCAAGCACAGATTTCTGTTTGTAAAGCCACCCAGTCCATGGTATTTGGTTATGGCAGCCTAAGCTGAGATAGACACAGACAGTGTTTAATGACAAAGACAGGATAGACACTTAAATCTGTGTTCATGGAAGAGAGACAGGAGCGAGAAACCATATTTAGAGGTTTACTAGTATAAATATTTATGCATTTTAATAGAGAAGGTAAACAGGGAAGGATGGGTGTTTATCATGGTGGCAGATAATTATTATCATCATTACTCTTGCTACCACTTACCGAACATTTAACATACTTTCTCATTTAATCCTCAAAAACAACCCTACGTGAAACTGAAATTTAGAGGGACTAGGTCATTTCCCCAGAGCATATAGCAATATTGTCAGGACGAAGACGGGACCCTGGCTCTGACATCAAAGCCCCTGACTCTGCCTTGCATCATGCAGAAGGTGGCAGGGCAGCTCTGGGTTTTTCCGGCAAAGCTTCCAGAGCAGCTAACATCCAGGAGGGTAGAAACCCAGCAAACAATATCTAGAATTAAGGCTTTCAAAAAAAAACAACAAAGTACTTCTTTCCAGCTCCTGCCAAGACAAAGGAAAAGAGCGGCTTCTTATCCGTAATATGATTCTCACTTTTAAATTAATCCAGGGAGAATAAAAAGATAGCATCAGCCGAAGATGCACATGGAGACTATGATCAAGCTCAAAGTATCCTAAAAGGGACTTTGTCTGCTCTGGATAACCATGCGCTTGTGTCAATCTTAGATCACATTCCCTTTCAGGTAAGTGTGAAAACTGGGAAGGATTTGATGCTTAAAATTTAGTTAACAATATAGTATTATCAAGATATTGGATTTGAAATCCAACGTACTCCACTCTCTCTTCACTCAGAAAACCTGTTCTCTAAAGCGAATTAATCGAGGAATGAAAAGTTGGGTAACGCCTATGGAATCATTACAGTATGGCTACATTTTTTGTCTGAAGCTTTCTGCTCATTTGAGCATTTTGTTCTCAGGAACAGCCCAGTACTTAAGAATAATTGTCCCACAAATTAGTGAAGGCATTCTTTGTCAACCATCTGGCAGGCTGTTAAACGGATACTTTTTTCCTTTTTTTCCCAGCCAAATGATTTCAGCACAATGTACTACCAGATGTCTTCTGTTTCTGAACAAATGATGATAGAAAGCAATCTTTGTCTAACAACAAAGGTATAAATAGTGAATAATCTTGGCTCCATTTAAAATGTAATGCAACAAACTGTGGAACCCTGAGCTCAAAGACACGCTGTTCAATTTTCTCTCAATTTTCCTAAGGATATTTTCTATCTCCCAAGATTATTCTAAACGATAAGGGGAATGATGCATTCAGAGATAAACAGATGATAAATGTTGGCTCTATTTGTTTTGGTATAAGAATAAAGTCTGCCTCATGAATTATAAAGTATTTATATGTGTGAGCAGAATTCAATAGTATAATCAAATAAGCCTTAAGAAAATGTTCTATTAGCATTCTAAAATATTCACAATTGTTGTTGCTCTGCATGCTAATTGAGCAAACCCAAATTTATATTAAGAAGTGTAATGTTTAATTCTTACACAAATTACTTTTATGTGTCAAATGACTTATATCCCTCCTATTCCCAGAAGGATTTAAAATAGATTACAACGAAAGATATAACTAAGGAAAGTAAAAAATTTTTAAGTCGAGGACTAAAAAGAAGATGTAAACATTCTGACTACAAGATAACATCAGTGCTGCCACTGAGGTTCTGCATACCCTCATACTAAGGTCTAATACATGATAGATGATAGATAGATAGAGATAGATAGACAGACAGACAGATAGAGAATAATAAATTGTGTGGCTGCCATTATGCCATAATTGCACAGTAAAAAACACGTCAACTCTAAAGAAACAACTTTTCCTGGCACTAAATTCAAACCACAAGTTTATAGGTTAAGGGAAGGGAAGTGGTGAATAAAAAAGAAATACATTATTAGAGCCCCTCTGAATAATCTTCAAAACATAAACTAGAAGTCTCTATGGAGACGGACCATGGTGACAACATTCCAGGAATTCCAAGATGATGGGATCACCCCCACAGAGATGCTGAAACAGAGGCAGGATGGACACTCCTTTCTCAGGGCTAGAACAGATTGGGGCGGCTCCAGGATCCAGGCAGTGGACAGAGGCTGTGCTGCAGCCAGGCACAACACAGCCCGGGTGCGCTGGGGCCTGTGGCAGACAGCGAGAAGGCAGCCCCGCAGAGAGTACACTCCCAGCCCGGAAGGAAGGGCACAAACAACACCCTCTTTCTGAAGAAATCCAACCCACAGGCCATGTGCTCCCAGTTGCCGGCAAAGAAAAATTATGTGTGAAATACTTCCTGGCAGATACGCTGTCAGTAATTACATGCGACATCAAGATGAGGTTTTAAGCACAGCCTGCAGGATTTCCCTTCCATGGAAGATGTGGTAGGTCATGGCAAGGCATCTCTTGCAACAACTAGAAAAAGCCAAATAAATTACCAAAAATCATACCTTTAAAGACACTGAAGACCTATGGGGACACTGAGGACCAAACATACTACAATCCCAGGAAGGGCAGGTTCCCTCCCAGGTGATCTGAGCATCAGAGACAGAAGGAATGGCAAGAGTGCCAAGCTCAGAACTCCCAGAGGGTGAAACTCACCTCCTACTCTTTCAGGGCACAAGAGACAGAACACCAGGTGCTCAAGGAAAAGCCTGAGAAGGTCACACCTGAAGAACATGTATAAACCTGTCCTGGAAATACTCAGTTATCACGTGACTCAGTGTTTCAGCCCTGAAAATATAATCTTCTATGATTTAGGAATATAGCCCAGATCTCAATGACTTTCCTTTATAAGGCAGTAAGGGTCTTCCATCTATGCATTTATCTAAATTCTTTGTTCACTCATTTGTATTTTTAGCCTGTGCTGCCACCGGGAAAAATGAGACCTATAAGCTTACTCTCCACTATGTGAAGAGATATACATAAATATATTTACAATTCCACTTACTAATCCATTTATAACAGATTTCTAGAATAGTCACTTCTAATTTTCCATTTCTAGGCTTCAAGGCACTAAAATATTTAGTCTGTTACTGACTATATTTGTTTTTGCATCTTTTTGAAACATATTTTTAAATACACAGTTAACACCTGAAGATGTTCTCCATGTTGAGACGTTTTGAATCAGATTTTGTAGGCGGCCCATCCAATCCCATTGTCTTCCTCAGAAGTAACCGCTTTGATGTGAATCTTTTCAGTCCTTTTAAAGATACATTTATGGTCATATAAATGCAAATGGAGATATATTTAGGTTTTTACATGACATATTTATGCAAGTATTACATAATGTGTTGCAACTTGGTTTATTCAAGTAAAAAGACAAATTCCTCATATGTACAGATACCCCTATACATGTTATTTTTTTTTATTTTGAAATGTTTTTCAAAAAACATTTTACTCCTTTGTTATTCAGCTGAAAGTATTATGTTATAATTTATAATTAGGACAGAGTCTGTACTTTTACTAATAAAATTCTGAAATGAATTTTAAAATAACTAGAAATGTACCTTCATTACAGTCAAATTTTTGTAAGATTTTTTTTGTCTTAGGTTGTATTTATAACCCTGAATTTCCAAAAGTATTAATAAGAATTGAGGGGTACCACATGTTATTTAATAATAAGAACTTTTGAGTAGAAAGTGATCTGTGTCACATAAGAAAACAATCATCCTCCCTGTAGAAGCTGGTCATGGAAAGTTCACTCAATTCATTACTTTCCTTAAAAAGGAAACGGTTCCAACTGTATCTCTCACTGCTGTTCTCCATGTTCTGTATCGTCACTAAAAGTCTTGTCCATATGCTCCTTGTTCTTTTTGGTTCTATGCCTCGCGACCTTCCTCTTCTGGCTGTGAGGCGCGTCTCCACGGCAACACTCAGCTTGCCTTCAAGGTCAGGTCACTGACCCCCCTCTCCAAAATCACTTGCTTTCTTTAGTTTTCTAATCAATAGCTGCACTCTCTTGGACAAGTCACTAGAAACTGTAAATCTATTTTCCTAGAGTATTAGAGAATCTCTCAATTTCCCCCCAGTCCCCAATGTGCAGTGGTTCTAAAAATGCTCCCTCTTGGTGGACCCTCCACTGCATTTATCACATGTTCCTCTTTGTGGGGCTAATACAAGTCTCCCCTGTGGGATGGAGCCTGGCTCACCTCCCAGGCTAGAGGGCGCAGGCGGAGGGAAGGACTCGCTGGTGAGCACTTTACTTGAAAGGCTTCCTGTGATTTGGATCCTTATGATTTTTTTCTTTTTAACAGCTTTATCGAGGTGTGACAGACACACAATAACCTGCATGCATTTACACTGTAAAACGTACACTTAAATGTGTTCATACGTGTGTTCTGACACATTTATGCAACAGAGAGACCGTTAGCCCAATCGAGACAATGAACATATATAACCACCACCCCCAAAAGCTTCCTTGTCCCCTCTTGCATATCTTTTATTCAAAAATCCTTCCTTTAATTAGGTGGCTATAAAATTACAGATTCTTTTGTATGTAAACGATATTTACCTCAGACTTAACCTTGGTTACCTGATTTTAAATTTCAGCTAGGCCCTCATCTTCCAGCTTTGACTAGGAATCATCTTATTTCCTGAAGCACTATTTTTCAACCTTTCTTCCAACACAACCAATCCTATCAGTGACTCTTCTCATTGTGGGGAGTGATTCTAACACAGCCTTATGGTCAGAATCCTTAGTCTTGTATATGGCTTAACTGAGAGAAGGGTTTCAGCAGATTTTTCCACACAGTCTTTAAAAATAAAAAGCAACTCTTTATAAAACACTGACGCATAAGCAATCACTATACTATGATCATGACATTTTAGAGCAAGAGGCACTAATAATCTGACAAGTATTTAAAGAAACAGAAGTTCCCAGGAAAATCAGGCCCATTGATGGTTCACAAAATAACTCACTCAACAAGCATTAACCCCACCCTATTAGCCACACACACATACCCATCCTTGAAGATCACTTCCAAAGAAACCTTCTCAGCCATGACATCTTCAGCAACACTGTAACTATCAGAATACCTACCTGGAGACTGAACAATTTAATATTCAAGGAACAGAACTGTTTGAAACAAACCTTTTATGATCATATATTTTTAAAATGATGACCTTATAAAAAGTGAAGAATGGTGAGCACAGAGAGCATCACATGATAATGATGAAATTCATCAGGCAACAAAAGGCCAGGCCACAAGATGCAGACGAGATCCCGCAGATTTTACTGGAAGATGGCAGGGACATCACTGCAAATCTCTGGTGATGCGTGAATTGTGACAATTTCCAGTTGTTGATGGAGGGAGGCACGTGGATAAATGTGTGTATGTGTCTGTGTGTGTGTGACTGATGAGCTTTTTGAGAGGCTAAAATATCTGTAAACAATGGGTGAAATGTCTTAATCTAGAACACACCAGTCCCAGACGTTCTGAGAACATTAACTTCCCAGTGAAATTTAATTCCTAGATAATGAGCTGACCTTAAAATCTGAGAATAGTCACACAGCTACTTGGCACTGCTTTCAGAGTAAGTTCTGTGCCCAACTTATCTTGTACCTCCCAGACTGAACAGTCTGTATCCAGACGCTGTTGGGTGAGGAGTGACAGAATTCATAAATGCAGAGGGGAATAAGCCCAGCTGTGATCACAAACACATGAACTGACGAAATGGGGCTATTGCTTTCAAAACAGGCACTTCTGTTTCGTCTGCTCATTTAATAATTTTGAGATGACACTGCAGCCAGAGTGGGACAGACAGAAGGCTGGGAGGGAAGGAAAGAAGCACACCAGTCAGAGGCAGAGACAGTAGTGGTTACAGCATGGCAGGGCCAGGCCATTTGAGTTTGAATGTTGGTGCTAATATATACATATAAAGTTGGACAAATTCTTTAATCTCACTGTGCTTCATATATAAAATGGAGATATTACCACAGGATCTTCCCTGGATCATTCTGAGGCTTAAATAAGTTAATATAAGTAAAGTGCAAAAAATAGTGCCAGGCAAACTATAAGCACGATTCATCGCTATTATTGTTCCAATATTTCTTTCACGTTAATTTGAATTTAACATCCAAATAACTGGAGAGAAATAGGTGAAAATAAAATAATTTGGATCCTAGGTTGCAGGGGATACAAACCCAGCTCAGATTGGATTTCTTAACAGGACTTATGCTAAGAGAACTTAAGGAAGGTGTGCCTCTCAGGAACACGTGGACAGGACGGTGCATGGTGAGCCTCGTACACAGCAGAACCACAGACAAGTCGAACACTCCCAGCCTGCCCCCTCGCTCTTCTCCACGACAGCTTCCCTCTTCTCTTTCTCTTTGCAAAGCGGCTTCCTCCTCTCTGAAACCGTGCTGGGAAACACGTTGCTGACACACCATAGGCCGTACATGCTACATTTTAGGAACTCAGAGACGGGTTTACTTTTCTCAGTTCCAGTTTTAAAAACCTGCCCAGGGAAGGCTTCCTACTGCCCATTCCCCAGGCAGCCCCAGAAAGGTCCAGATGGATGACGGGAGGAACAGCTCCCAGTGCAGCGAGGCGGCGGCGCACTCCTAAGCACGCTGGAACTTCTTCTAAGAGGTCTTTACACGAAAAGAAGATGATATGAGGGCAAAAATAGAGTTCTTCCTCTGAATCAGCGCCTGCCTTCTTCTCTACCAGGTTTCCTCAACTGGCTTTTCTTCTCAAGCTCAGTAAGACTCCAGGAACAAAAGGAAATCTCCCAACTTCCTGATACTTTCCCACACTTGGAACAGAACTATGTTTGTATGATACTCATTTCTGAATGGGTCTTGCTTGTTATATTATTTGTTTGGTCTAAATTCCAACTGTTGATGCCTAAATTAGTTAGAGGAATCTCATTCTTGGTCCTAACCACGGGTTTCTGTTTTTAAGTTTCAACTTAGAAAATCCTGTCATTTGATTCATGTAGTTGAAATGTCTTTTTCTGCATCTACTGAGATGATCAGATGGTTTTTATTCCTTAATTTGTTAATATGGTGTATCACATTGATTGATTTATGTATACTGAAGAATCCTTGCATTCCTGGGATAAACCCCACTTGATCATGGTGTATGATCCTTTTAATGTGTTGCTGGATTCTGTTTGCTAGTATTTTGTTGAGCATTTTTGCATTACGTTGATCGGTGATATTGATCTGTAATTTTCTTTTACTGTGATATCTTTGTCTGGTTTTGGTATCAGGGTGATGGTGGTTTTGTAGAATAAATTTGGGAGTGTTCCTCCTTCTGCAATTTTTGGAAGAGTTTGAGAAGGACAGGTGTTAGCTCTTCTCTAAATGTTTGACAGAATTCGCCTGTGAAGCCATCCGGTCCTGGACTTTTGTTTGTTAGAAGATTTTTAATTACAATTTCAATTTCATTACTTGTGATAGGTCTGTTTATGTTTTCTAATTCTTCCTGGTTCAGTCTTGGAAATTCGTACCTTTCCAAAAATTTGTCCATTTCTTTGTGGTTGCCCATTTTATTGACATATAGTTGTTTGCAGTAGTCTCTTATAATCCTTTGTATTTCTGTGGTGTCAGTTGTGCATACACATGCACAACTGTCTACAAGAGACCCACTTCAGACCTAGGGACACATACAGACTGAAAGTGAAGGGATGGAAAAAGATATTCCATGCAAACAGAAATCAAAAGAAAGCTGGAGTAGCAATACTCATATCAGATAAAACAGACTTTAAAATAAAGACTGTTACAAGAGATAAGGAAGGACACTACATAATGATCAAGGGATCAACCCAGGAAGAATATATAGCAATTTTAAGTATTTATGCACCCAACATAGGAGCACTTCAATAAGTAAGACAAATGTTAACAACTATAAAAGGGGAAATCGACAGTAACACAATAGTAGGGGACTTTAACACCCCACTTACGCCAACAAACAGATCATCCAAACAGAAAATAAATAAGGAAACACAAGCTTTAAAATGACACAATAGACCAGTTAGATTTAATTGATATTTATAGGACATTCCACCCAAAAGGGGCAGAATACACTTTCTTCTCAAGTGCACACAGAACATTCTCCAGGATAGATCACATCTTGGGCTACAAATCAAGCCTTGGAAAATTTAAGAAAACTGGTATCGTATCAAACATCTTTTCTGACCACAACACTATGAGACTGGAAATCAATTACAGGAAAAAAAACTGTAAAAAACACAAATACATGGAGGCTAAACAGTGCACTACTAAATAACCAAGAGATCACTGAAGAAATCAAAGAAGAAATAAAAAAATACATAGAAACAAATGACAACAAAAACACAACAACCCAAAACCTATGGGATGCCACAAAAGCAGTTCTAAGAGGGAAGTTTATAGCAATTCAATCTCACCTCAAGAAACAAGAAAAATCTCAAGTAAACAATCTAACCTTATACCTAAAGCAACTATAGAAAGAAGAACAAAGAAAACCCAAAGTCAGTAGAACGAACGAAATCATAAAGATCCGAGAAGAAATAAATGAAATAGAAATGAAGAAAACAATAGCAAAGATCAATGAAACTAAAAGTTGGTTCTTTGAGAAGATAACAAAACTTTAGTCAGACTCATCAAGAAGAAAAGAGAGAGGATGCAAATCAGTAAAATTAGAAATGAAAAAGGAGAAAACTACATTCTTTTTTGAGCTGCCATTTATCATATCTAATCCAACCAAAAGATGTGCTAAGTTACATGAGATAAGCTTACCCAGTACAACAATCCTATTATATTTATGTTAACACTGAGATCAAAAAGGTTAACTAACTTGTCCAAGGTCACTTAACTGATAAGTCTAGGATTAGGGATTAAACCCAGATCTCTATGACTCCAGCATTATTGGATAATACAGTCTTTATAATCAAGTAATAATGATAATTGTTTAATGCCCTCTTACTATGTATCTGGCACAACAGGAGGAGCTTAGGGTAATTCATTATTGCTAACTAATACATTTATTCCTCACAATAAGCCTATCAAATGGGTACTATTGTCAACCCATTTTACAGATGAGAAAACTTAGCCACAGTTTAGCCTGAAGTCTGAAGTGACACTTAGGTTAAGTGCAACAGCCCAGATTCAAATGTAAGTAAATTTACTCTAGACTCAGGAACCAATTACACTTTCTACAAATGAAACAAAATATAGTATATATACCTATAAAGATAATTGGCTATAACTTCCTAAACTGTGAATTGTCATAAAAATGACATCTGTCCTGTATCATTCAGAAATCGGTATTAAAATCAGGAGCATTATAAAATAATGGAATGTCTACCCCTATTAATATACTGATATTAATATCAATTGATAGACTTTTCAAAAACTTTATAATTCATTTATTCAAATAAATATACCTTAGAACATTGGCTAAAGAGTTGGGTTTTTAAATCTGTAACAACTAGAACTTTCTTAAAAATAGTTTTAAATCCAAATGACTTACTTTTACAAAAACTAAACACTTAATTAAGTATATACCAAAAATATCAATGATTTAACTGTTGCTTCTGTATATAGTTTTTCCAAAGATGAGCACCACCATGACCATTACCATTACAACTACAGCATTCTTTTTTTTAATTATTTATTCATTTATTTATTTATTTTTGGCTGCACTGGGTCTTCATTGCTGCACTCGGGCTTTCTCTAGTTGCAGCGAGCAGGGGCTACTCTTCATTGCAGTGCGCAGGCTTCTCACTGCGGTGGCTTCTCTTGTTGCGAAGCATGGGCTCTAGGCATGCAGGCTTCAGTAGTTGTGGCACGTGGGCTCAGTAGTTGTGGCTCGTGGGCTCTAGAGTGCAGGCTCAGAAGTTGTGGCGCATGGGCTTAGCTGCTCTGCAGCATGTGGGATCGTCCCAGACCAGGGCTTGAACCCGTGTCCCCTGCATTGGCAGGCAGATTCTTAACCACTGCACCACCAGGGAAGTCCCACAGCATTCTTTTTAAAATTTGCTTTTCATCCAGAATTTCACATTTTGATTTTTCAGTTCGATATTTAAATTCCACTATTAATCATGAGTCACTTTAGAAGCTATGATAAAATTGAAAAATGATGAATGTCATGTAACAATTTCATTTAAAAAATAAACTGTAGTCACTTTTGAGAAAGCAAATTTCAGGCAGTAAAGCTACATGAAATCAACTTTTGGAAGAGGTAGTAATTTACGAAAAACTAGGGAAGTGACAACTTAAGGCAACTGCTAAATTTTTGATCTCTTAGAATAGACTCTTTGGGTAAGTTTAGAAACTCTCCAAGGTGAGTTGTCTGCTTCAGGTAACTATTTTCCTAATGTACACATAGCAACAGCTATCATATGTGGATTTCCCAAAATGAAATGGAAAACAGTCACTGTTTCCTTTGTCCTACCCAAGCCCCTGAGGCAGACTGTGATCAGATAAGTTATTTCTGTAATTGCCAAACACTTTTGATTTCCAATAAGGAAATGATTGAGGGAACTAGTAACAGAAATACAAAGCATTATAACACACCAGGAAAGTATTAGTTAAGCTTCTTGGCCTGGCAGACGCCAATACAAAATCAAAGCAGGCGATCCTCTGAAGAAATCAACTCTAGTCATTCCTATCTGTAAGTAAATCCAAATCAAATTAATAAGGGCATTTACTCCAAGCAAAGTAACTCTATTTTTTCATTTTGTGACATGACATTTAAAAGACAATACAATGGGTAAGACTTCCTTAAATTGTGAATTAGGTGAAATTATTTTGCCTACTCCTATTTCATTTTCTGTCACGTATCATATCTTTCATTCTTGGAAAAGTAATTGCTTTAAAAAAAAACAAGCAACACTTAAAAAAAAAAAAACAGAGTAGAAGGACTTCAAGGTGTTTATCAGAGCCACTGAAAAAATTCTAATTAAAAACATTCAATTACAGCATTCATAGAAGAATCATGAAAACAGTCCCTCAAAGCAATCACCTCCCTTCTCCTAGAATGTTTTACTCTCAAAGAGCTCTCAACTCCTCTCCACTAGGCCAAAGCTAGTTGGTTAAACAACAAACAAACAAACGACTCCTTCCAGGAGTAATTACATTTCAATAACAGACTCTTGAATGTGAAGGTCGATTTAAAGAAATAGATCTCATGTCTGGGATGTAGGCACTATGACAGAACAATGAGTTAGGTGTCTTTTCTGAGCAGAGGGTATTGCTCAGTACCTTCTCCAATCACACAATGTGGGTGACTCTAATTTCTCAGCTCCCTAACCTGGCTGACACAGGACCTACTCTGGTGAGGTCTGTTTTTGCTTTGGACCTATTTGTCACTTCATTCTCACTCAAGGAAGAAAAGCTTCAGAGTTTTGACTTTTTCTGAGATAGAATATAAACAAAAGGTGACAGGAAGGAGGAACCCAGAAACAGCTGGTGGTCGAAATGAGATGGTGGAACATACTGTAAAAACAAAACAAACTGCTAAATTGGAATGACAATATCCCACAGATAAAACTCCCACTGGTGCTCCAGTAAACAAAAGCCACACTAGGCACTGTGTCACCAGCATGTTACCAGATGCTCAGTTTTTATCTCATCACATTTCAAGGAAAAATAGAAGTCAGTAGGGAAATCCTACAAGTTTGCTTCATTGAAATACTTTTGTCAGCCAACTCTGCTGTAATAAATCTGTTCTACAAAATAATATCTTTCTACCATCACCATACATACTGGCATTACTCTTCTTTCACAAAGTCTATCCCACTGACATTTTTCTTAAGAACTGCATCAAATGAAACACGTTGATCTAAGGTTTTGTTTATGTAACTCACAGGTAAAAAAATGTCAGCATTTAAAGTATATGAAGTATATGAAAGCACCAGATGAAGTCTAAAAACGGCTCTTTCCTGCCAGCTTATTTGCTGGGTCATATGACTTTCATCAGCTTTTAAGTGAGCTGGATACCACCTAACCTTACACACAGGATAACTGAGGATGAATGATCAAACCTGAAACTGCTTTAAATCCTGAAGGATAGCCTCGTACTCAGTAAAAGGCAGTTTGGATGGGTTTTTTTTAAATTTTTTCTTTGTTTTATGAATTAAATGAAGGGCAAACTCAAGGGTTCTTTTTACTTCTTTCTTACCAAATATGGCAAAGTCATTCATAACAAAGCTAAAATGTGAAAATCTGCCTATCCACCACGGCCTTTAATGGTCACAGTTATTTGTTGAATGATCCTGGGATGAAATTTCAAAGACAAGGGTTGTGGTAGGACCTGGCCCCGCTCACCAATGGGCCAGCACCAGTCATGAGACACCCCCCCCCCCCGGGGCTGCACACCAAGCTGGATGGGATCCAACCCTGCCCACTAGTGGGCATGCAGCCACTGCACAAGGGAGGGCCTGGCAGTCAACTGGGCCAGGGGCCAGCCTCACCTACCAGCACACCCATAGTAGTCAGTCCCACCACAACAGAAGGACCCATGCAGTCCACACAGGGGGCACCCCTAGAGTGTATAGCTCTGGTGACAAGAGGGGAGTGTGCTGCTGAGTCCCACAGGACATCTCCTACATAAGGTCATTTCCCCAAGATTGGGACATGTAACTGACTGACCTAACACACAGAAACAAACACACAGAATTAGGCAAAATGAGGGGACAGAGAAATAGGTTCCAAAGACAGGAAGAAGACATAACCCCAGAAGAAGAACTATGTGAAGTGGAGGTAAGCAATCTACCTGATAAAAAGTCTGGGGTAATGATCATCAAGATGCTCAACAAACTCAGAGAAGAATGGATGAACGAAGTGAAAAGTTTAACAAAGAGTTAGAAAATGTAAAGAAGAACCAAACAGAGCTGAAGAAAACAATAACTGATATAAAAAAATACACTAGAAGGAATCAACAGTAGACTGATACAGAGGAACAGGTAAGTGAACCAGAAGACAGAGTAGTGGAAATCACCCAAGCTGAACAGAAAAAATAATTTTTTAAAATAAGGATAGTTTCAGGCACCTGTGAGACAACGTCAAGCCTACTAAAATTCACGTTATGGGGATCCCAGCAGGAAGAGACAGAAAAAAGGGCAGAAGAAATTTATTATTATTTAAAGAAATAATAGCTGAAAACATCCCCAATCTGGGGAAGGAAACAGACATCCAAGTCCAAGAGGAAGAAAGAGTCCCAAACAAGATGAATCCAAAGTGGTCCATAGCAAGACACATTATAACTAAAATGGCAAAAATTAAAGAGAAGGATAAAATCTTAAAAGCAGCAGGAGGGAAAGCACTAGTTACATACAAGGGAACTTCCACAAGACTGCTAGCTGACTCTTCAGCAGAAATTTTGCAGGCCAGAAGGGAGTAGCACAATATATTCAAAGTGATGAAAGGGAAAAAACTACAAGCAACAGTACTCTACCCAGCAAGGCTATGATTCAGATCTGAAGAAGAGATAAAGAGTTTTACAAACAAGCAAAATCTACAAGAGCAGGGAACTTTAACACTCCACTTACATCAATGAACACATCATCCAGACAGAAAATCAGGAAGGAAACACTGGTCTTAAATGACACATTACACCAAGTAATTATATATATATAAAACATTCCATTCAAATGCAGTAAAATACATTCTTTTCAAGTGCAAATGGAATACTCTCCAGGACAGACCACTTGTGAGGCCACAAAACAAGTCTTAACAAATTTAAGAATATTGAAATCTCATAAGGCATCTTTTCCAACCAGAACACTATGAGATTAGAAATCAACTACAAGAAACAAACCGCAAAAAACACAAACACATGGAGTCTAAACAATATGCTACAAACAAACCAATGGGTCAATGAAAAAATCAAAGGGGAAATTTAAAAATATCTTTAGAAAAATGAACATGAAACATAGTGTTCCAAAATCTATGGGATGTAGGGCAAGTAGCTCTAAGAGGGAGGTTTATAGCAATACAAGCCTACCTCAGGAAACAAGAAAAGTCTCAAATAAATAACCTTATATCTAAAGGAACTAAAAAAAAACAAAACCCAAAGTTAGTAGAAGGAAAGAACTAATAAAGATCAGAGCAGAACTAAATGAAACAGAGACTACAAAAACAAAAGATCAATGACACTAAAAACTGCTTCTTAGAAAAAAATCTAAAAAATTGATAAACCGGGCTTCCCTGGTGGCACAGTGGTTGAGGGTCCGCCTGCCGATGCGGGGGGCAACGGTTCGTGCCCCGGTCCAGGAGGATCCCACATGCTGCAGAGCGGCTGGGCCCATGAGCCATGGCCGCTGAGCCTGTGCTCCGCAACAGGAGAGGCCACAACAGTGAGAGGCCCGCATACTGCAAAAGGAAAAAAAAAAAAAAAACCAGAAATACAAAGGAGCATAAGAGATTACTATGAACAATTATACTCTAATAAAATGGACAACTAAAGGAAATGGACAAATTCTTAAAAATGGACAATCTTCCAAGACTGAATCAAGAACAGACCAATTACCCTAAGGAAATTTAATCAGTTAAAAAAAAAAAACCTCCCACCAAAAACCATCCAGGACTAGAGAGTTTCACAGGTGAATTCCAACAAACATTTAAAAAGGAGTTAACATCTATTCTTCTTCAACTATTCCAAAAAAATTGAAGAGGAAGGAATACTTCCATACTCATTCTATGAGGCCAGGATCACCTTGATACCAAAACCAGACAAAGGTATCACAAAAAAAGAAAATTATAGGCCAATATCACTGATGAACATAGATGCAAAAATTCTTAACAAAATATTAGCAAACTGAATTCAATAATACATTAAAAGAATGATACACCATGATTAAGATCGCTCTATCTGCAAATCAATCAATGTGATACACCACATTAAATAACTGAAGGAAAAATCATACTATCATCTCAAAAGATGCAAAAAAAGCTTTTGACAAAATTCAACCCATGTACAGTAAAAACTCTCAACAAAATGGGTATAGAAGATACCACACATCAACATAATAAAATGAAAATGCAGCCTACTGAATAGGAGAAAATACTTGCATATGATATATTCGATAAGGGGTTAATACCCAAAATAAACAAAAAACTCATACAACTCAACAGCAAAAAACAACCCAATTGAAAAATGAGCAGAGGACCTGAATAGACACTTTTCCAAAAAAGACAGACAGATGTCCAACAGACACATGATAAGATGCTCAACATCACTAATCACAAGGGAAATGCAAATCAAAACCACATGAGATATTACTTCACACGTGTCTGAACAGCTGGCTGTCTATTATTAAAAAAACAAGTGACAAGTGCTGAGAGGATGTGGAGAAAAGGGAACCGTCATACACTGTTGGTGGGACTGTAAATTAGTACAGCCACTACAAAAAACAATATGGAGAGTCCTAAATCAATTGAAAATACAACTACTTTATTATTCACCAATTTCACTTCTGGGTATTTACCTGAAGAAAACAAAAACACTAATTCAAAAAGATACATGCACTCCTATGTTCACGGCAGCATTATTTACACTAGCCAAGATATGGAAGCAACTTAAGTGTCCATCAACGGATGAATGGATAAAGAAGATATGAGATAGACACACATAATGGAATATTACTCAGCCATAAAAAAGAAGGAAATCTTGCCATTTGCAATAACATGGATGGACCTAGAGGGTATTATGCTAAATGAAATAAGTCAGACAAAGAAAGACAAATATCATATGATTTCACTCATACGTGGAATCTAAACAACAAAATAAATGAACAAACATTATAAAACAGAAACAGACTCATAGATACAGAGAACAAACTGGTAGTTGCCGGAGGGGAGGGTGTGAGGGATAAATGAAGTATTTGAGGAAGATTAAGAGGTTACAGACTTCTAGGTATCAAATAAGTCACTGAATGTAATGTACAGCATAAGAAATATAGTCAATAATATTGTAATAACTTTGGTGACAGATGTTAACTAGACTTATCATGATCATTTTGTAATCTATAAAAATATTGCATCACTATGATGCACACCTGAAACTAATATTGTAAGTCATTATACTTCAGTAAAAAATTAAAATCAATTAAAAAAAAGACAAAAACAAGGGTCCTGTAAATTTCAACTGTGGTAAATATGTTTACTAAAAACCCTTGGAATATTAATCTAAAACTAGAGTAACGGGCTTCCCTAGTGGCGCAGTGGTTGAGAGTCCGCCTGCCAACGCAGGGTACGCGAGTTCGTGACCCGGTCTGGGAGGATCCCACATGCCGCGGAGCGGCTGGGCCCGTGAGCCGTGGCCGCTGAGCCTGCGCGTCCGGAGCCTGTGCTCCGAAACCAGAGAGGCCACACAGTGAGAGGCCCGCGTACCACAAAAAAAAAAAAAAAAAAAAAATCAAGTAATCAGCTCAATAGATGCAGAAAAAGCATTTGAAAAAAATCAATAATCCTTCACGATAAAAATGCCCAGAAAACTAAGAACAGAAGTGAACTTCTTAAACTTGACAAAGGGCAATTCTGAAATAAAACTACAGCTAACAACATACTTTATGGTGAAAGATTGAATAAGTTCCCCTGAGACAGGGAACAATGAAAAGATAACTGCTCTTAACCCATCTATTAAATGAGCAGGAGTGTATGTGTGTATGTGTGTGTGTGTGTGTGTGAGATTGTGATAAAATTCACCACTGTAATCTTAGAGTGTACAATTCAGTGGCATTCAGTGCATTCACAATACTATGTAACCGTCACCACTATGTAGTTCCAGAATTTCTCATCACCACAAAAGGAAATCCTGTACTCCCCATTCTCTGCTCCCTCCAGCCCTAGGCAACCACTAATCTAATATCTGTCTCTATGGATTTGCCTCTTCTGGCTATTTCCTATAAATAGAATCATACAATATGTGGCCTCTTTCACTGAGTATAATGTTTTCAAGGTTCACCCATGTTGTGACATATATCAGTACTTCATTCCTTTTTATGGCCGAACAATATTCCACTGTATGGGGAGACCACATTTTGCTTATCCAGTCATCTGTTGAGGGACAGGTGTGTGTATTTTAACAGAAAGATAGCCTTTATCCTCAAGGAATGAATCTCTATGGTGGGATTTCAAGCATAACATCGAACTGGAGATAAGAGACTTGGCAGCAAGGGCCTTTCTCAAAACTTTCAAGTCACAATTTAGAAATCACTTGTTCTGTGACTAGCTCTGTGGGAGTGGCAATGAGGCAGGATGTCTAATGGTACATGCTCCCCACAGGTGTCAAGGCTTCCAAACCACTTCTGCCTGGTAGGGAGGTTACTACAGGACGGCATCTGGCAGGCTCTTGGAATCAAAGCTTACATCTCAGGCTACTCACCCCCCATTTCACTGGGGGAGGACATGTCATAAGAATAACTAGGTTTCCACACACAGACTGTTTGCACAAGCATAAAGGAAGGGAGGATCTGAGTGATCCCCTGGATAATTGAACCCCCAGGTCAGCCCAACTGCTGTCTTGGGTTCTCTCCATAACATATATACACACATAAAATTAATTACGCAGCTTCTAATAATGCACCGAATAGGTCTTCTTAAAGGTAGTTAAATCAGTCCACTTTGAAAGCATTTGGCTGGGCCAAGCTTTCTTTGTGAGGCTAAGTACTGTAGTGGTTCAGAACAAAGGCTTTAGAATCAGGTAGACCTACATTCAAATAGTGCCTCTGCTACCATTAGCTCTGGGAATTTAAACAGGAGATACAACCTCAATTTCTTCACCTATAAACTGGGAACAGTAGTTAACAGTACCAAACTCAGTGTATTCTTACCACCATATGTGAAGCATGCAGCAGGGTGCCTAGGAGAAGCAATTTTTAATGTGATTATTAAAAATCACCGTCGTCAACGTTTACTGAGATTTTATGAAAGGACAGACTAAGGATCGCAACTGCCAACTCTACGTTATTCGATACAATTAAACCATGAGCTTAAATGGTTCAAATTTATCCCATCATCTTACATTCCTCTAGATTTCATCCAGTAGCTGAATTTGGGGGAGGAAAAGAAAAAGGACCCACCCAAAACTTTCCCAGTTGAAGACATTTTTATTTCGGTACGCACCTGAGTCCCTGGCAGGATGGGCCTGTCCTCCGCAGGAGGACATGTCCTCCCCCTCCTTTGGGAGAGGATGGGGGCCCTGCCCTGAGGGGGCAGCTGGGGGATGAGGCAAAGGGCTCTGTGACAGTGATGGGTCACAATGAGGCAAAGGGCTGTGTGACAGTCATAGGTCACAAAGGGCATCAGAGGATAAACAGGCTGTGCCAGGGGGTTAGGCTGAGAAAGTGGTTACTTCTCTCACTAGGACTGAAGTTCACCACAGCCTCTTGGGGAGATAAAAACCCAGAAGCAGAAGTGAGGGGAGGCAGAGGGGGAGCCTACCATACCTCTCTACACACTTGAAGAGATTCAGCCTGGGGTCCAGGCGCCCTACAGCGTCCCCGCTGTGATCATCTGTGCCCCTACCCACACCCCTGCCTCTGAGAGACCCTGAGGCAAAGGTGGGGGCCTGTGGGGCGGGCTCGGAAGACCTGCTGTAGGGCCGCCGGTGTGTGACCTACGAGCACCGCAGCTCGCTCTTCTGCCAGTGAGGCCGAGGGAGCGAAGAGCCAGGGGCCCACCTTAACCGCGCTGCCTGTCGTGATCAAAGACAGCCATGAGTGGGGACTCTCTGCTCCCGTATCACACGGCCCAGAGCAGCACCGGGGTGGGCCTGTTCAACACCACCACGGGGAAGCTGCAGCAGCAACTGCGCAACGGCGAATACGACCTATTCAAGGACGCACAGATATTCGAGAGCGACTTTATCCAGATCACGAAGAGGGGAGACCTGACTGACGTGCACAACTGTGTCTGCATGGTGACCGTGGGCATCGCATGCAGCAGCCCTGTCCTCCCACTCCCAGACACCATGCTGCTGGCCCGATGGGCCACCGGCTGTGAAGAGCATGCTGAGCACAGCCAGGCCGCCAAGGGCAAGAGCCACGGGGCTGCGAAGACCTTAGAGCTCACCAGGCTCCTTCCCCTGAAGTTAGTGAGCATCTCCACTCACAATCGTGAGAAACAACAGCTGCACGTGAAGTTTGCCACTGGTCGCTCCTGGTACCTGCAGCTGTGTGCCCCTCTGGACGCGCAGGAAGACCTCTTCACCTCTTGGGAAGAGCTGATTTACCTCCTGCGACCACCAGTGGAGGGTCTCAGCCGCACCTACGCCGTTCCAGCCTGGGACATGACCTGCCTGCCTGTGTTCGAGGAGGAGGAGGACGGCAGGAGCCCGGCAGTGGAGGATTTCCAAGGCAAGTGGGATCAGGACCAGGTGAGCATCTGCAGCCTCCACACGTGCTCTGAGCTGGCCGGGGCCACGTCTGCAGCTTTTGCTGGTGGGGAGGGGATCCAACTGGACTCCCACAAGCCTGATACCATGCCCGATGTGGCCACTGCAAAAGCAAAACCTACAGTGCTTGACAAAGCGTCAGCATCGTGGGCAACGACAAAGGTGGAGACAGCAGGGGTGGCAGGAGGCACCGCAGCGGGTGCTTCGAGCGTGGCAGTGATCAAGTCTCCTGCCCCTGAAGAGCAGAGCACGGCCACAGCAGCCACAGCCGGCAACGGTCCAGGAGGAAGCAAAACCAACATAGCCACTGGGGGCACTGCCAGAACATCCCGGAGGAGCAGGAAAACGGTGCTGCGAACAATTCAGGGTATGCTTGGCAGGTGCCGCGAACTATTCAGGGTATGCTTCCAGCACGTCCACCAGCCTCTCCCCAGAGGCCGGCGTGACTGTGGTCAGAGCAGAACCCACCAGCAAGACTGCTGAAGGAAGAGCCGACGAGGAGGGCGAGGGGACCCTCATCTCCACCTTGCCACAGGAAGGCAAAGTGAGTGAACAGGATGGCAGCTCACAGAGGGTGTCCCAGGCCCGCAAGGGAAGAAGGGAGAGAAGGGAGCACTGGGGAGAGGACAGAGCTCTTACGAGCCCCTCGCTCTGCAGTTCAGTGGAAAGCCACCACAAGGCAGCGGGGAACAAGACCATCCAGAAAGCAGCTGGCCCGTGCTCAGGCGGCCGCAGAGCCACTAGAGATGACCAAAAGGACAAAGGCCACGGCAGCCCGGGGGGCAGCGAGCAGGGCACTGCTCACAAAGGCATCAGCCGTGCTCCCATCACCAACGAGTCCAGGACCTCGCACAAATCGGGCAGGAGCTTATCTACAGCGAGTTCAGGTCCCACCACCGAGAGACTCAGCAGGATCAGCTCCTTCTTCAGGAACGTCAGAGCCAGTCTTACTACAAAGACAGTGGCCTCCTCAGGTGATAAATATGTGAGCATCCTGGCGAAGCCAGTGGAAGGGACCCGAATGGAGGCCATCGTAGAGACAGCAGAGAGTGGCCAGGGGCTGGAGATCACTGGAGGTGTGACATCTGAGACCATGGAGCCAGTGACCGCTGAAGCCCATCAATAGGACCTAGAGCTGGGAGCTGCAAAGGGGACCAGGGCTCAGGGAAATACCCCTGGAGAGCCCATTTCAGCTTCCTTACTGCAATTTAAATAAAAAACCAAACAATCTGAGAATGCATGCAGTGTTTTGTCTGAATTTCTAGGTCCCGAAGCCCAGCCGTAGCCTCACAGTGGATTCTGTGATGTCAGCTGTGCCACAGTCTGAGACCCAGTGTCCAGTCAAGGGCAGCCCCACCTCACACACATGCTCAGCGCCAACAGCAGTGCTGCATCTGGCCTCCACTCCTTTCTGGCTTTGCCCCCCAGGGTCATGGCTCAAAGTCAGACTGTGGTCTGGGAAGCTCTCCTTCACTATCCCCCTATTCTTTTTATAAATGCTTATTGCCCCTGAAGGTCTGTAAACAAAGCAAGAACAGGACTCATGTCCCCTCGGGCTATTCAGTGGACAGAAATAAGTATTAGCTAGCAATCAGAACCGCAAGCACTCTCACCTAGACTTAGAATCAGAACCGCAAGCACTCTCACCTAGACTTAGCCGTTCCCTGCCCAGGTATTAGCTCGCAATCAGAACCGCAAGTATTAGCTAGTGTGCCATCGTAAGCATACCACTCGATGACATTTCACAAGATAAGCAACCCCACGAAACTAGCACCTGGCGAAGAATCAGAACATCACTGCAACTCTGGAAGTGCCCCCTTGCAGTCACTCAAGGGTAACCACCACCCTAGCTTCCAACACCACAGATGAATGTTGTTTGCTTTTTCAACTTTACATACTGGAATCACATAGTATATACTCTTTGACTCTGGTTTCTTTCCCTTAACATTATATTTATGAGGTTTCTGCATGACTTTCCTGGCGATCGTCCATTTATTTTCACTGCTATACAGTATTCCACTGTGTGATGATACTACAACTTATTTTGTTATTGATTTAAGTTATTATCAGTTTGGGGCTATTAAAAATAGTGCTATTATGAACATTTATATACAGATCTGTTGGTAAAAATATACATAAACTTCTGTTCAGCATATACCTAGGAATGGAATTGAATATATGCATACGTTCAGCTTCTGATTATACTGCCAAGCTATTTTCCTTCCAAAATGACTGTGGAAATAATAATTCCCACCAGGAACATATTACAGTCCTGGTTGTTCCACATCCTTGCCAACATTTGATACTGTTTAGCTCTTTCCTTTTAGCCATTCAGATGGGATATAGTGACTTTTCTCCCTTTTTCATGATAAAAATATACTTAAAAATATATAATTGGGCTTCCCTGGTGGCGCAGTGGTTGAGAGTCCGCCTGCCGATGCAGGGGACATGGGTTCGTGACCCGGTCCGGGAGGATCCCACATGCCGTGGAGCGGCTGGGCCCGTGAGCTGTGGCCGCTGAGCCTGTGCGTCCGGAGCCTGTGCTCCGCAACAGGAGAGGCCACAGCAGTGAGAGGCCCGCGTACCACAAAAAAAAAAAAAAAAAAACAAGAATAATGACAGATATAATTTATGAGTTTAATTCTTATGTATATGACTCAAGTTCAAAAAATCGAGTATATATGTATTGGTAATTGAAATGTTTTTCTTCTACATGAATTAAGAAATAGCTAATCACAATCACATACAATTTCTATTTACAGTGGGCCTTTTCAGTGAAAATAAAAATAGAATTCATTGAACTTATTTGGACCCTCCTTTTTAAAAAGCAGTTTGAATAGATATCTAAGAAAACATTAGTTTTAAATATTATTTAAGAGAGGAAAGCATTTGAATAAGAATACATATCCAATTTCATTTTATTTATGAATTATGAATTTTTGCTTTATTCTACTGTCTTTCCAAGGGAAGGCAGGTGGCATTCCCATAATCAAGTAAGGTTTCACTCTAGTGTCCTCAATGAAGAAGTTTCTAGTGATCCCAGCAGAAGGACTAACAATGAAGATTTTCTATCTGGTGGTGCAAACAGAGAGGATTAAGAATAGGAACCAGAGATGAGGTTCTGAGCTTAACCATTCCTAGTGAATATAAATGAGACCTACACCTTGTTTCTTCGAGTATATGATTTCCTTCACTACCATGGGTTTATCAATTTAACTCGTATCTAGCCAGATGACAAGCTAGCTTTTACCTCTAAAATTACTGACAACAATGTGTACGATCTAGAAGTAATCCAACAGAAATCTCTGGCATTTGAGTAGAGTTAGTAGTCCATGTATGAATTAATGTTGCATCCACAAATAATGTATTACTAGCCAGAAAGCATTTTCAACACAAATTGTTATATGAGAATCTTTTAAGAGACTTTAATGTTTTAACTCTGGAGCTGAAATTAAGACACTAAGCATGTTTGTGTGTGCATGATAAGCCTTGCAATGGTAGCTTTCATATCTATTTATTTTCATGATAGCTTTTAGAAACTGATTCTCCCCACCCCTCCCCTAGACCTTCTAAATAGCCTAACACATTCATTCAATTTGGAAATGTATCTTGGCAGAAAGTTCTCCCCACCCACCCAATTTATAACAGAGCCTCAAAGTAAAATTGTTTAGAAATCAGACCCATGAGGGAAGATTATTCTATCTGCCAAGGTAATGCTACGTGCTATTGTTTACACACACCTTTTTGTTGATAGTTACCCTGGAACTCAAGAAGCCACACTGTCCTCTGGGGAAATAAGATTAATCACACGTGATGATATGCTGACATGCTGTTACAGAGTATTTCAGTGATAGCATAGCTATAACCATCTTGACTTTCAGATGCATACATTTTGTTCCTACATTTTGTTCCTAGTAGGTTTTAAAGGGATGATATAAGCATGGTATCAAGGTTTTATTTAGCAATGGACACTAAAAACAGTTACATGCACAGACATTATCCCATTTTTAATATCTTTGGCAGCAAGGCCCTGCTGTAGATTTAGTTCTCATTCATTCATTTATTCAATTTTCTTTTTCTACTAGAGAAAAACTGAGACCTTTTAATGAAAAAACACAGTAAACTTATAGTATATAGACATCTTTAATGTCCATTTCTTCTTTCTCTTCACCTTCAGCTTTGCCCACTCACTCACCCCTCCCCCGTCTCAACACTAAAGTCATGAAATCATAACCACAGAGACTGAGAAAAATATTCAGGGTAGTGAGGACTCCATGGACATTTCTTCCCCTTGTGCTGATTCCTAGTTCTTCTCCATGGAAATAGTTTCTTTTTTTTTTTTTTCAACAAACACTGGTTGGCATATGACAATGTAAACAAAATTTTGCCCAAGGTTTGTTGTATACATTCAAAGTCTATCATATGACTATATCAATAAAGTGCCCCGGAGTTGAGAATATCTCAATGTTCCTGGGGTTAAAAATTCAGTAACATTTCTAAGGCACTTATACACTGAATATCTCATATCACTGAGGTATCTTAATAAATCATTTTTTATTACAGAGGTAAGGAAACAAGATATAAATCTATGGTAAAAGTACATTAATATATGTTTTTCTTTCATTAATGAAAAAGTATTTATTGAGATTCAACCAAATGTAGATCATTATGCTAGGAACCACGTGCAGGAGAAGGGCAGCGTCAGAGAGGTTGAAAATATTACTGCAACACTGAAAAATTCCAAAATAATTTACAGTCTGGGGTGGGGGAGAGATTAAAATGGATGAAAGGTTAATTATTAGTGTAACATAACATTATTTAGTAGGTAAGAATATGTATTTGAATCCGGGCTTCACCAATTTTAGCTGGTGCCTTTCATTTAAATTCTCTGAGATGCTTCCTCACCTGCAAAATGAGGATAAGAAGAGCACCTTTCCCATGGAGTTCGAGGATTAAATAAGAAAAAGCTCTTAGCACAATGCTTGGCACTTAGTGGGCACTAATGTAGACAAGGTCGTAAGAACTTGGAAATGGAGTAGAGGTACACTGGAACAGAGCAGTTCAAAGAGAACTTCAGACATGAGGGAAGACTTCAGCAGGAACTTGAAAGATGCTTAGGATATGAGTGGGCAGAGATGACGGGATACTGTCACAGTCTGGGGGCACGGAGCAACAGAGGAAGGACAAACGTGTTATGTGTGCTGGACCAGTGCAACTAGAGTGAAGGTGTGCACTGAAGTTTACTAGGATGTAACACCGGAAAAGAAAGCAGAGGCCACATTATGAGGAACTTTGAATAAAAGGCAAAATAATCTGTACTTTATCGATAACAGGGAGTAATTAGAGGTTGCTGACTTTGCATATTTATCAAAAGTATTCACGTAAATTTATGAAATTTACCCTTTGACAACAAACTTCCAAAAATAAAGTCCACAATGGTAATTAGAATAACTGACCTGTTTAGAAGCGTTTTTAGATTTTCTAAACCATAAATCACAGTCATGTCTCTGCTGTGTCTCATTCCATTTCAGACAAATGTACAGGGCTCTTTGACTTTCAATGGAAAATATGATAGTTACCCTACTTTTACCTAAGAAACTAAGAAACTAAACATGCCTGGCCTACTGAGGTCTCTAAGTAGAGGAGAATAACACAATGGTAAAAAGAAATTACTTAGTGAGTCAACTGTGTGCCTAGTCTTGAAAAAAATGTCTTCAGCCTTACATCACTCTGAACACAAGCCAGCTATCATGAGATCTCATTAATTAGATAAGCAGACCAAATTAAATTTCATAATACTTAACTCAAAGTGATTTTAGGGTATACCAAAGATTCCAATGTATAGTTTATATCTTTTGAAATATTTTAAAAAATAAACTAATGGAAGTTTTTAGTTTTAAAATTCCAGAACTCTTAAAAATTTCAAATCCAAAACCTAATACAAGCTTCCATGTATAGCATTTCAGATTTTAAAATATATTCTTTTTAATTGTGATTAACAATAAATATTAAAGTATGGCATATATGTCCTTCTTCAGACATCATAATGAGATAAATGAGTAATTTTGGGTCTTGGTAGAAATTCCTCTATTATTCTAAAATAAAAGTTCAGTAGTAGATGTACAGAATCATGGATCCTCTCTGACCTGGATTCATTATTTTCTTTTCCGTCAGTATAGATATGGCTCAGGACCAAATCTAAAAATTTATATAAGGTATATCTAAATATAGATATAGGAAAGCACTTATCCTCTTTTACCAATGAAAACAGCTTTCAGCTCCAGTGCCCAGTCTTGCAGCTGGGAATTATAACACTGAAAGTTAGAAATGGCAAGAGACAAAACCGTGGAGGAAACAGTTTGGGGTTGGGGTGTTTTTTAATACCTCCAATTCCACGCATCAGCCTCCTGAAAGAACAAGGTTACATTTTACGGTATCTTAGATCTTTAATGCAGAGAGCCTTGTGTTCAGGAAGCACATTTCTGCCTTTCTTTCAATCAGTCCTAGTTATCAAATTCTCTGTAAATTAACTGAAGTCAATCTGATGAATTAAATAATACTCACAAGATTCAAATGAGTGATGATAACATAAGTTATCAATACACCTTGGGAGGGCATGGGGACTGAGGGATCCGTATTTTAATAGATATGTTTTCAGATGAACTGCTTTAACCATTAGTGAAAGAATTTAAGTGCTGACTCTAAAAGCCAGGAGGGTACTAGGGGAGAGATGCTTTCTAACAGAGTCCCCTTGAATCAAATCATTCAGACAACCCAGTCATCCTACCGGTCAGGTCAGCACTGCCTGAGGATAAAGGAACCATAACCCTACCCGCCAACTGAGCACTAGGTAAAGGGTCATCACCAATTCCTCGAATCCAGGCACCTCTGTATACATAGCTTAATGGTCTGTATGGGAAGGACCTCTGTTCCTATTCAGTTCAGTTCCACAGCCATTTACTAAGCAGCCAAGAGCAGCAAATAAAGCACTACGTGAGCTAATTCGGGGCTGCAGTTCTCTGCCTGGCTACCTAGTGACATGATGACCTGCTGCTGTCAATCGTGGGAAAGCAGAGCAGTTGTGATTAATAGAAAAGGCACTGCTCATCCCTGGAAAGTTATTTAAGTTCTTCTTCATCTGGATGGCCAAAATCTCAGGAAATTCCCGGCATGGCTTGTGTGTGAACATGCAGTACTATGAACAAAGGTTAAGCCCCACCCATGGGCAGGGTAAGCGGTCCATCCTCTCCTGAGGCCACAGCAACTACTGCTCCTGACTGCCCCTCCACCAGCCCACAAGTGTGTCCTTGAACTGCAAGAGGAATTTTGGAAGAGGCTTTGCAGAATAGCTGTAACCTGGTGGAGGTCACCTCAACAGCTCTAATCTTAAAAGAGCTGAGTAAAATAAAATATTACTAGATCGAAAACTTCTTGAGTGCAACAACTATATTTTATAATCCATTGTGACATTCAGCATAATCCCTGATGTCTAACGTTCATTGAGCAAATAAGTGAAAACTTGAAGAGACTGGAAAAGGAGGACTTGTTGAGAGCAGTTAGGCTAACTGGATTGGGAATTTTAAACTGGTTTAGCATCCAGATCTTTTATGCAACTGAAATCTTTTAAGATCAAAGGGTAAAACAGAGAAAGAGCAAGTGTGGAAAAAAGATGAGTCAGGAACTTCTGGCCCCTCTCCTCCCATCCCCCTCGCCTCTACTGGTGGCCCTGAGGCATCCCCTGAAACCTTCAGGATTTCTCAGAGCACAGGTTAAACACAAGCACACCAAACCTCCAATTCGCTAACTGCAAGGATAACATTTAACCTGGTTTATCATTGCAATTCTAGCACGTGTCACAGGTTGTGGCAAAGAGTAAGTATGCGGTAAACATGAATGAATGAACGAGTGAATGAGCATAGGATTATAACATTTAATGAAATGCAGGATTATAACATTTAAATAAACTGCTCAAGGAAATGGAGTAAAGTTTAAAAAGACTCAATAGCGACCAACTTACTCATCCTAGGATTCGTATATAATTACCTTTAAAAATTTTTTAAGTCTAAACAGAAAAAAAATCCTCAAAATATATTCAGAGAAGTTTTATTTTACTGTAGTAAATATAATATTCATTGGTGAGGGCCTTCAAGTACAGAAAACTAATTAATTAATTAATTAAGAAACAAACTCCATTTCAGAAGGCGCTATTCCATTGTGCTTGAGTAGAATGAACAATTCACCTCTAAACTCACTCATGCTCACTGTTACCTTGAAATTGAGCTATGCATTATTTACTGTTCTTTCAGAGAATTATCTTTCCCTGGTCACTGGCCACAGCTGCTGAAGTGAGTGATTCTTTCCTCAGGTTCCTGATCTAGCTTTGCTCCAATTTCACACTGCCTTTATGCTACGCAAAATTCATCTTCAAGTTACAGCTTACAGGATGTTTTCCCCCAACCCAGAGCATTATACTCATGTTTCAATCACAAACACAGGTATACTTGCCTGAAGGTTCCTCAAATGCAGATCCCTCCTAGAAGCTTATCAGGGGCATTTCTTAATTAGCACAACATACACTGGTTGCTAAAAGACAAAGAAGTGTATAATGCTTGCTGACAAACTGCACTGAATTTATAAAGCAAATTTATCCAAAAACAAAAACAAAAAACAACTCTGTTCTTCCCTGCAGTCAAATGAATGTTTGCTACAGCAAGCTATACATTCAAAAATCTTTTGACAGGGGAGCCTTTTGTACATTTCCAATTTCTGGAAATAATGCAAAAGTGGTTCCAAAAGTTTAATTAAATGTATGCATACAAAAGTACTCAGTTATAAGACCAATACTGTTTATACTGATCAAGTTCAATGAAAATACGAACAGACTAAAATATTTTGAGACCTGGGAGCAGATTGGGAAGGTAGAAAAAACTGAGTTCTATTAGAGAATATCTTGTCTATAACTCAAGGTTTCCATCAGTCATTATTAGCTTTCACTCGATTTTAGAAATTCCATGAAAGAGATTATGTAAGCCATTGGACTTAGGTCTACACTCGGTTCAAAAGTTTAAAATTCCAGGAATTCAAAGATTCACTTTGTCCCATCTCTTGAAGGATGGGTTCTTGGTCACTCAAACAACTTCTAAGGTTTTTTTTTTTTTTTTTTCCGGTACGCGGGCCTCTCACTGTTGTGGCCTCTCCCGTTGCGGAGCACAGGCTCCGGACGCGCTGGCTCAGCGGCCATGGCTCACGGGCCCAGCCGCTCCGCGGCATGTGGGATCCTCCCGGACCGGGGCACGAACCCGCGTCCCCTGCATTGGCAGGCAGACTCAACAACTGCGCCAACAGGGAAGCCCCAACTTCTAAGGTTAGCTCAAGAAATATATCTGCAAAAACTTGAGCATAATTGATACTCAAACCCCGTGACTCATCTCTAAAACTGCGATTTTGTTTCCACTGGAAAGCTCTGAAATTCTCCAAAACCTATCATTTATTTGAGTCAGAACATTCAAGCAATGGAGGAAAAATCAGCTTTTAGCATCTGGTCTATCCACACACTCAATTTTAGCTTAAATACCTGTACTTCCTTGAACAAATTAGGACCACTCATTTTTCTCTGTTCTCAAAATTTCAATATGCTCAGATTTCTGGTCATAACATACAAAGGTACAACTTGAAATACACTCATATGCATCAAATTGGTTCTCTCAAAATCTTTAACTGATTAAAAAAAAAACTTTATCTAAAAAAAGCAGTTCAATGAATATCTTCAATAACTTTCCATCCCCTGCCCATCCAGCACCACATTCTACTTCAACTTCTTCCAAATATGCCATAACCAGGAGTCCCCAACCTCTGCGGCACCAGGGACCGGTTTCGTGTAAGACAATTTTTTCCCTGGAGGTGGAGAAATTGTTCACAGATTGCTCAGGCGGTAATGCCAGCGATGGGAAGTGGCAGATGAAGCTTCACTGGCTTGCCTGACGCTCACCTCCTGCTGTGAAGCAGCCAGGTTCCTAACAGGCAGCAGACCTTTGGGGACCCCTGCCATAAACCACTTAAGGGCTAAGGGGAAGAGAACAAAAGAGAGTTTCAAGCTTGATCACTTTCTCCATCTGTGCTATTAACCTGGCTTGCAAAGTTTATTGCATAAACTCTGTTAGTGTATAACACAATGAAAGATGTGCACAAAAATAATTGTTAAAGACAATTATTAAATAAACGATTAATTTTTCCTTGCAGATGCCCTGTGACAAATGAACTCCGTTTTTATTGATTCTAAGGTGATGGGCATTTTCTGTCTCTTGATCTTGGTTGTAGTTACAATATTTAAGTTACATCTATAACAGGTTACAAGGCATACACTTAAGATTTGAATTTTTTACCATATGTTCATTACCCCACTGTAAGAATATGTTCAAATAGAGCAGCTAGATCTTCCCAAAATTAACCTGGGTCTCAGCTGTCACATATGTAAACTAGTGATAATAATGCTGCCTTCATCTCATGGCTGCAGAATTTATGTAACCACGTGAAGAGCTATTTTCTGTACAATAAAAATTTTCTTTGCAAAAAAATAATAACGCCAGCCACCACTGAATTTAAGAAACAAAGGTTAAGAGCATTTTGGTTATTTCCAATTGTTTGGAAATCTCTGCAGAGCTGTCATTTCCTTCCTGCCTCTTTTCTCCTGGCCCTGGTAACGCATATTGCTCCAACCCGCTCCAGTACCTATTCAGCCAAGCAGAGCCTGGCCTGACCCCTGTAGTACCCTTGGGATTTGAGGCTGCTCTGTTGCAGTGCTGATGCCAGACTCTGAATACTGGGCAGGGCACCAGGAACCATTTTTGCCTTTTCAGAAAGCAGGCATTGACTTTCTAAGCTTACTCTTAATGGAAAACCCCTTTCCCCAAAGGTTTGTGTCTAAATGATTCTCTGGGTCTTTCTCCTTGTATTCTCATTCCTTTGTCCAAAAGAGAAAGAGAATGAAATCTAAGTAGAAGGCTACCCTGGTGACAAAGCTTCTTCCCTTTATTTTGAGATTGGGAACTAGCACCGTGAAAGCAATTTTGTGTTGAATGCTAAAGATTGTTTTGTTTTAGGCTTTAATATAGAGGTTTCCCATCACATTCTGATGAGCACTATTAATGACTTTTTTTCGTAAGAAAACAAGTCCTCATTCCCGCAGCAAAGCTTAAACAAAAACTTACACATAACAGAACAAGATTTAAGGAGAAATATGCAGCTATTTCTTCATGGAGTGCAAACATTTTAAGCCATATCAGTTTATAGGACAGCTGCTACTCTTAAGCACTCTCCTTGGAGCAAGAAGTGTCTTTATAGAACAACTTCCACACTGGATGCTTTAACAATATTTTCAACATGGTTTTCCTAATCGTCAGTTTAATTTCACGAACTGGTTTTGTGGCACACTGCCAGACACCATCACAATTTTCAGCAAATACACTGAACCACTCTTGAAGTTGCAGCCAGAGAGCAAATGATCTTTTTGCATAAATATATCAGTCTTGGCCTTCTCTGGTGGCGCAGTGGTTGGGAGTCCGCCTGCCGATGCAGAGGACACGGGTTCATGCCCCAGTCCGGGAGGATCCCACATGCTGCGGAGCGGCTGTGCCCGTGAGCCACGGCCGCTGAGCCTGTGCTCCACAACGGGAGAGGCCACAACAGTGAGAGGCCTGCGTACCTCAAAAAAAAAAAAAAAAAAAAAAATATATATATATATATATATATATCAATCAGTCTTATCCAACAGGAACTTTTAAGATCATTTAAAACAGCTTATTTCCTAACATATGGCATATTCAAAGTATCATTAAAAGCTATTTAAATTATTTTTATTTCCTCAGCTATTGATTCTACGGATAGGAAATGGTATGAGTCATGTATGAATTAAATATAAATATTAGATAATATTTACTGAGTCCCTACTATGCCATACAGTATGCTCAAGTTAACTCATTCAATCCTCAGGGAAGTGCTATAGATATATATTATTATTATTAGCCCTGCTCTACAGAGAGGAAAATTAGACTCAGAGAGGTTAAGTAACTTGCCCAAAGTTGCATATTCATTTTCATGCAGCAAGTATGGCTCCAGAGCACACGCTCTTAACTCCATGATATGCAGTACAACTAACTCATCCACCACTTACTTACACACAACTCAGCAAGATAGCTTCTTGACAGGTAAGTATTAAATTTAAAAGGGAGGAAAATATTCACGTTCTGGCTTCCTTTTTTTTTTTTTTTTTTTTACGGTACGCGGGCCTCTCACTGTTGTGGCCTCTCCTGTTGCGGAGCACAGGCTCCAGATGCGCAGGCTCAGCGGCCATGGCTCACGGGCCCAGCCGCTCTGCGGCATGTGGGATCTTCCCAGACCGGGGCACGAACCCGCGTCCCCTGCATCGGCAGGCGGACTCTCAACCACTGCGCCACCAGGGGAGCCCCTGTCTTCCATTTTTTTTATCAGTACTTCCTATCGTTTCCTGGGCGACCCCCATGCACCTGGCACTCTGTCAGAAGCTGCACAAACAGGGAATGAGACAAACAAAATTCCTGTGCTCAAGGAGCTTATTTCTAGTAGGAGCAGGAAGGGACAGAGAATAAAACTTTAAACGAGATAGACTCAGAGTCCGTTACACGCTGTGAAGGAAAACTGGATAATATGATAGCGAGTATCTCTGACACAAGAAGAGGGTACTTTGAGTAGAATGGCCAGGAAAGGCCTCTCTGAGGAGATGGCATCAGAGCGTAAAAAAGTCTTTAGAAGGCAATTAGCAGAAACCAGCTACATAGAGTTGAGAGATTAGGATTCGGGCAGAGGAAATAACAAATGACAAAGGCCTTGAGACAGGAAAGCCCTTAACTTTCGCAGAGCACTGTAAAGAAAGAAAAGGTGGCCCAGATGACTGAAATCCAGTGGGCAAGGGTATGAGTGGAAGAGGCTGAAGTTAGGCAGAAAGGCAAGCTCAGACACAGCCATGTGGGCGAGTACAGGTTTTCTTCTAAGCACAATGGGAGACCCCTGGAGGGTTTCAACAGGGTGACGCTGACCAGGCTGGCTTACTTGCGGACTCAGCAGAGGCACAAGCAGCAGCCACAGGCAGAAGCAGGGAGATGAGTGAGCAGCTTGTTCTAATCATCTAAGTAAGGAGGGAGGATGGCGTGAGTTACAGTGACACAAGCGGAGAAGAAAGGGAGTCAACAGTTCTTGAGAACTATTTTGGATGTGTGTTGACAAGACTTTGGGCTAAAAGCAAGTGAATGGATGGTGGTGACGTTTACTGCAATGGAGGAGATGCAGAAAGGAACCAGACGGGCGTGGCGGTGCGGAGGTGGGGAGGTCGGGGAGAAGAGATTCAAGAAGTTGCTTTTTGAAGTTCTATTCATAACCAAATAGATATGGTTTACATAAATTTTAAATTCTTTCTTCAGCCCTTCAGCATGGTGCTGATGCAATGCGTGAGTTCAACAAATACTTCCAGTTATAGCACAGACAAACCCTGCAGTGACAGTTAAGGTTGACAGAAGTTCAGTCTTGTGAGAATGTAACTGTTTTGAAACCCTTTAGATGATCCAGAAGGCTGAAATGTTTATACAAAAGAAAAGAACTAACCTCCTGTGTGTTCTAACCACTCCTGGATGGGCCTCTGGAGCTGATCACCCACGACACTGCACCTCCTTCTCTCCTGGATACTATTTCAGAACTGCCCCCTCTCCCCACACTTCTAACACTCCTTCCTAGACTCGCTCTCGGCCAGCAACCTTGCTTGCTGCTTCAGAACAACCCACCTGTGTCTGTGCCCACACGTCCTTCCTTCTCACCAGTTACCATCTAGAAATGTCTGCACTCCCGGCAGAGGTAACCGAGATTCCCTCTCCTGCAGCTGCCTGGGGACTGGGCCCAGCATTTCTCCTCTCTCCGTGATCAGCAACCCTTCCTTTCATACTGGATCTCTGGGTCTTTCACATCACACACCAACACTGTTATTTTTCACTGCCTACAAACAAGGATTTTGATCCCCACTCTTTCTGCCACGTACGGTCCTAATTCTTTGCTCCTCTTTGCAGCAAACTCCTGAAAACTCTGTCTATATCCGTCATCTCATTTTCCCACCTCTTATCTCTCTTTCTGTCTTAAATCCGTTACTAACTTCATCCCCACTACTCCTCTAAAAACAATTCTACTCAACATCGCCAATAACCCAGTAGTTTAATCCACCTGGCATCTCTCAGTCCTCACGTTACTTAACACAAGTGATGACTCTCTCCTCCTTGGAATATTTAATTTCCCTTGGCTTCCAGGACACAAACTCTCTTGGCTTCCTCCTCCTTCACAGCCAGACTTTCTCAAGTTCCTTCATGCATTCCTCCTCATCTCTCCGACCTCTTAGCCTCGAGAACATCTCCTTATCTTTACTCACTCCCTTAGTGACATTTTTGAACACTAGCCACATGCTGTCAACTCCCAGATATTTATCTCCCTCCCAAGCCTCTTTCCAGACTTTTATATCCAACTTCCTACTCAACATCTTCACCTGTATATCTACAAGGTGTCTCAAATCTAGTACGACTAACAACGAGCATCACTTCCAAACCCTTTTTCCCTCCCCGCAAACCCTCATCCCTACTGATGGCAACTCTATGCTTCCAACTGCTCCATCCAAAAATATGGCACCATCCTTGATGCCTGTTTTCCTCTCGTACTCCATGCCCAACCCATTGTTGTCTTTTTCTGACAGCTTAGAGAAGCTAAGTGACTTGCCCAAGATTCCTCAGCTAGCAAGTGACTGCTGAGATTCAAATCCACTTCTCTCCAGCACTAGATAGAGCCTAGCTTGAATATTAGCCTGAAAATGAGTCATCCAGCTAACCACTAGAACAGACAAAGAATACATATGAACAATACACTACTTAATAATGAAGTGATCACTGAAGAAATCAAAGAGGAAATCAAAAAATACCTAGAAACAAATGACAATGGAGACACAACGACCCAAAACCTATGGGATGCAGCAAAAGCAGTTCTAAGGGGGAAGTTTATAGCAATACAAGCCCACCTTAAGAAGCAGGAAACATCTCGAATAAACAACCTAACCTTGCACCTCAAGCAATTAGAGAAAGAAGAACAAAAAAACCCCAAAGCTAGCAGAAGGAAAGAAATCATAAAAATCAGATCAGAAATAAATGAAAAAGAAATGAAGGAAACAACAGCAAAGATCAATAAAACTAAAAGCTGGTTCTTTGAGAAGATAAACAAAATAGATAAACCACTAGCCAGACTCATCAAGAAAAAAAGGGAGAAGACTCAAATCAATAGAATTAGAAATGAAAAAGGAGAGGTAACAACTAACACTGCAGAAATAAAAGAGATCATGAGAGATTACTACAAGCAACTCTATGCCAATAAAATGGACAACCTGGAAGAAATGGACAAATTCTTAGAAATGCACAACCTTCCAAGCCTGAACTGGGAAGAAATAGAAAATATGAACAGACCAATCACAAGCACTGAAATTGAAACTGTGATTGAAAATCTTCCAACAAACAAAAGCCCAGGACCAGATGGCTTCACAGGCGAATTCTATCAAACATTTAGAGAAGAGCTAACACCTATCCTTCTCAAACTCTTCCAAAATATAGCAGAGGGAGGAACACTCCCAAACTCATTCTACGAGGCCACCATCACCTTGATACCAAAACCAGACAAGGATGTCACAAAGAAAGAAAACTACAGGCCAATATCACTGATGAACATAGATGCAAAAATCCTCAACAAAATACTAGCAAACATAATCCAACAGCACATTAAAAGGACCATAAACCATGATCAAGTGGGGTTTATTCCAGGAATGCAAGGATTCTTCAATATACGCAAATCTATCAATGTGATAAACCATATTAACAAATTGAAGGAGAAAAACCATATGATCATCTCAATAGATGCAGAGAAAGCTTTCGACAAAATTCAACACCCATTTATGATAAAAACCCTGCAGAAAGTAGGCATAGAGGGAACTTTCCTAAACATAATAAAGGCCATATATGACAAGCCCACAGCAAACATCATTCTCAATGGTGAAAAACGGAAAGCATTTCCACTAAGATCAGGAACAAGACAAGGTTGCCCACTCTCACCACTCTTATTCAACATAGTTTTGGAAGTTTTAGCCACAACAATCAGAGAAGAAAAGGAAATAAAAGGAATCCAAATCGGAAAAGAAGAAGTAAAGCTGTCACTGTTTGCAGATGACATGATACTATACATAGAGAATCCTAAAGATGCTACCAGAAAACTACTAGAGCTAATCAGTGATTTTGGTAAAGTAGCAGGATACAAAATTAATGCACAGAAATCTCTGGCATTCCTATATACTAATGATGAAAAATCTGAAAGTGAAATCAAGAAAACACTCCCATTTACCATCGCAACAAAAAGAATAAAATATCTAGGAATAAACCTACCTAAGGAGACAAAAGACCTGTATGCAGAAAATTATAAGACACTGATGAAAGAAATTAAAGATGATACAAATAGATGGAGAGATATACCATGTTCTTGGATTGCAAGAATCAACATTGTGAAAATGACTCTACTACCCAAAGCAATCTACAGATTCAATGCAATCCCTATCAAACTACCACTGGCATTTTTCACAGAACTAGAACAAAAAATTTTGCAATGTGTATGGAAACACAAAAGATCCCGAATAGCCAAAGCAATCTTGAGAACGAAAAAAAGAAATGGAGGAATCAGGCTCCCTGACTTCAGACTATACTACAAAGCTACAGTTATCAAGACGGTATGGTACTGGCACAAAAACAGAAAGATAGATCAATGGAACAGGATAGAAAGCCCAGAGATAAACCCACACACATATGGACACCTTATCTTTGATAAAGGTGGCAGGAATATACAGTGGAGAAAGGACAGCCTCTTCAATAAGTGGTGCTGGGAAAACTGGACAGGTACATGTAAAAGTATGAGATTAGATCACTCCCTAACACCATACACAAAAATAAACTCAAAATGGATTAAAGACCTAAATGTAAGGCCAGAAACTATCAAACTCTTAGAGGAAAACATAGGCAGAACACTCTATGACATAAATCACAGCAAGATCCTTTCTGACCCACCTCCTAGAGTAATGGAAATAAAAACAAAAATAAACAAATGGGACCTAATGAAACTTCAAAGCTTTTGCACAGCAAAGGAAACCATAAACAAGACCAAAAGACAACGCTCAAAATGGGAAAGAATATTTGCAAATGACAAAGGATTAATCTCCAAAATTTATAAGCAGCTCATGCAGCTCAGTAACAAAAAAACAAACAACCCAATCCAAAAATGGGCAGAAGACCTAAATAGACATTTCTCCAAAGAAGATATACAGACTGCCAACAAACACATGAAAGAATGCTCAACATCATTAATCATTAGAGAAATGCAAATCAAAACTACAATGAGATATCATCTCACACCAGTCAGAATGGCCATCATCAAAAAATCTAGAAACAATAAATGCTGGAGAGGGTGTGGAGAAAAGGGAACCCTCTTGCACTGCTGGTGGGAATGTGAATTGGTTCAGCCACTATGGAGAACAGTATGGAGGTTCCTTAAAAACTACAAATAGAACTACCATATGACCCAGCAATCCCACTACTGGGCATATACCCTGAGAAAACCATAATTCAAAAAGAGGCACATACCAAAATGTTCATTGCAGCTCTATTTACAATAGCCTGGAGATGGAAACAACCTAAGTGTCCATCATCGGATGAATGGATAAAGAAGATGTGGCACATATATACAATGGAATATTACTCAGCCATAAAAAGAAACGAAATTGAGCTATTTGTAATGAGGTGGATAGACCTAGAGTCTGTCATACAGAGTGAAGTAAGTCAGAAAGAAAAAGACAAATACCGTATGCTAACACATATATATGGAATTTAAGAAAAAAAAATGTCATGAAGAACCTTGGGGTAAGGCAGGAATAAAGACACAGACCTCCTAGAGAACGGACTTGAGGTTATGGGGAGGGGGTAGGGTGAGCTGTGACAAGGCGAGAGAGAGTCATGGACATATACTCATTAACAAACGTAGTAAGGTAGATAGCTAGTGGGAAGCAGCCGCATGGCACAGGGATATTGGCTCGGTGCTTTGTGACAGCCTGGAGGGGTGGGATAGGGAGGGTGGGAGGGAGGGAGACGCAAGAGGGAAGACATATGGGAACATATGTTTATGTATGACTGATTCACTTTGTTGTGGGGCAGGGGCTGACGCACTGTTGTAGAGCAATTATACCCCAATAAAGATGTAAAAAAAAAAAAAGAATACATATGGTGTATGCAAATATTCCAAAGATTCTCTGTGCGGTAACCCTACACTAATACATTGTGTTTAATACATTACACTTTCCCAGCTGGTAGAGGAAATCTGTTCTGCAGTTTTGTCAGCACACTGATGGAAGGACAATTTATCAAATATTTAATAGGGACTTCTTCTGCTCTCTGTGTTTAGATCAAATCACCACACACAAAACCTTCCTTAACACATTTGCCCAGAATTCAGACGAGCAGATGTTCCAATGCCCTTACCAGAAACGACTGTCAGAGATATCCTCTGATCCTCCTTACTCTGACTCACTCTCCTTTCACATGGCTTTCTGAGTTTGGCAATCGTCGACAGATTTACAGAGCTGCAGGAAGATGCCGATGACCCCATTTCATTCTTCCTTCCCTCTGTAATTCTGGAACACAAGCATTATCAGACTGTCTCAAAGATGTTATCTGTCTAAACTGTTTTGATTCTTTGCCCCCAATGTTTTTGTTCCACATACTCTACATGATGTCAGCACCTATCATTTTCAGAAAAGGGCTTGGAGAAGCCACTTAGTTCACTGGGCATAAACATTGTTTACAAGCACTATAATGGGTCAGTTCCTTTAAAAGAGATGCTTCCAGAGTCCTTGGTGTCCTCCCGAAAGTTTCTGCAGCGTTTTCATTTTAAATCCCAGTATGCAGCTTTTTGATCCTTTAGGCTTTCAGGAGACAGTGGACTATATCTTTTAGGGATGGCGTGGGATATTGGGAGAATAAGTTTAAAGACCAGTTATTTTCATGACTCAGAATTCTTTCTCATATGATAACTTGCAAATAGTGGCAATATTTATGTTATGGTTTTTAAATAATCTAACAATTTCTCCATTCCCCCACTAAGAGAAACTGTCATCTCTACTTTTTCCTTGTGCTTTCAACTTGCTCATGCACGCCTGAGAACAATATTTCACTGTTAAAGCCACATGGGTGTGGCTGCTAGTTTTTACTCTCCTGTGTGTGGAAGGAGTCAGAGCCAATAAATCCTTAAAGCTGCTGCTAAAAGAAAATCAGTCGTAAGAACCTCAATCTATGCACACTCTCCTCTTAAGTTCTCCCATCACTGGTTGCACTCAGTAGTACCTACTGCCATGGTCACCATCAGTTATTAACAATACATAAAACACAGGATAAACTCTTACCAAAAACTTGGATTAAGAACAGGAACTGGCCCAAATATTTCAGGGTACATTTATTAAACATTAAATGTGTAGGCAATCAGAACTGTTAAATAATCTGTGGCTATCCAGCCAATACACCTAAAACACTGTCTTTATCCATCCACAGGACCACACTGAAAACTGCAGAGTGCTGGCTGCTTCATGTTTCAAGTCTCAAATCTTCCATCCTCATCAAGGTCCTTACTGGAAGCATCTCTGTCATTCATTCCTCCCACAGGCTTGCTTTCACATGTGGCTCACACTGAAGCTCGGAGCCAGGCAAAGAACTTCCTCTGAATCACTCCAGCATAAGTGCTATTGACGTGCAACCCTGTGAGAAGCTACAGGCCACACAGAAGCCATTAGCCACTTCTCATCTTCCTTGTTCTGTCTTTAAACACTTGGCAATCCTATTCGAGAGGAGGCTGCTTCCCCCTGCCACAATCTCCTTTTCTATTTTTCCTTATGGCACATTTCTGAGACGGTCCTCGAGAACTCCTCTTTAGTATATCTTTATATTTCAGTCTGTTATATACCAAGATGCTTTTGCTCATCAAATTCTAAATGGGACGTGGTAAGTATAATGTCTAACAGCAGTGACAAAAATGGAAGAAAGTTTTGGTTGGTCTATAGTCTAATGACCATGGAGATTCCAATTTTATAAAATACAGCAAAACAGAGAATTCCTAAAGAAAAGTACTTAATAAGGAAATAGAATGAACAAAACAGAGAACCTAAATTACTATTGTGGGGCAACAGATAAAGTTTAGAACTGGACTAAAGTCACCCAACACCACAGACCTCAGAATGTGGGACTCAAAGTCTACTGGAGAAAAGTCAGTTCAGATGTGCACAGAGTTTAAGACCCCAACTGCTTTTTATTATATTTTGATGTTTGACATTATTAGAACATCTCTCATCACTGAAGTGCTCTTGATAAAGAGTTCAGGTGTTTCAACTGGTGACTTAGGCTCAATGGAAGACCTAGATTCTCATAAGGAGAGCCTGGCTGTAGGTAGCATATGGATCTGACACAGCTAATACAGCATGTGGACATGCCTTGGGATTAATGACTGAGACTGTAACAATAAAACAAATGCTGTAACGTTGGGGAGCCAGAGCACAGGGACTTGGGGCAAACAAAGCTGGGCCTAACCCTAGGCACCGAGTTTGCTTTTCCCTACATTCTGAGAAGCTACAGTCTGATCAGAAGAGATATCACTGCTGCTGTAAATAAGGATGGCATGGAATCTCCTGTTTTCATGGCAACGCCAAACGGCAGGGACTGCACATTCTCCAAGAAGAGAAACTCTGTTAGTTGCAACAAGAATCTCATTTCTGTACCAAAGCATAAATCATTGAAAACCTACTCAAACCATGCTTCCATAACAGCAGTTTAAATCTCCAATTACAGAAAGAATTGTATAAGCATAAAAAAAAAACCTCTAAATAAAAAGATAAAAGCTACTGCTTAAAATTTCTTTCTATAGGAGGAACTATTATTTAAACTCGTAGTAAAAGGATAAAATTTCCTAACTTAAAATTCAAATGGGCTCAGAAACAGCAGATTAAAGCTCCACAATCAACTTGATGTACCTTGCATCTGTGGAATACATAAATAGACAATGAATCGTCCCAAATTGAGGAGCCGTGTGGATGAAAGGCTCTTGGTGCTGCAGCCAGGAGTCAGTGCTGTGCCTCTGAGGTGGGACAGCCAACTTCAGGACACTGGTCCACAAGAGACCTCCCAGCTCCACATAATATCAAAAGGCGAAAATCTCCCAGAGATCTCCATCTCAACACCAAAATCCAGCTTCACTCAACAACCAGCAAGCTACAGTGCTGGACATCCTATGCCAAACAACTAGCAAGACAAGAACACAACCCCACCAATTAGCAGAGGCTGCCTAATATCATAATAAATCCACAGGCACCCCAAAACACACCACCAGACGTGGACCTGCGACCAGAAAGACAAGATCCAGCCTCATCCACCAGAACACAGGCACTAGTCCCCTCCACCAGGAAGCCTACACAACCCACTGAACCAACCTTAGCCACTGGGAACAGACACCAAAAACAACGGGAACTACGAACCTGCAGCCTGCAAAAAGGAGACCCCAAACACAGTAAGATAAGCAAAATGAGAAGACAGAAAAACACACAGCAGATCAAGGAGCAAGGTAAAAACCCACCAGACCTAATAAATGAAGAGGAAATAGGCAGTCTACTTGAAAAAGAATTCAGAATAATGATAGTAAAGATGATCCAAAATCTTGGAAATAAAATAGAGAATATGCAAGAAACATTTAACAAGGATCTAGAAGAACTAAAGATGAAACAAACAATGACGAACAACACAATAAATGAAATTAAAAATACTCTAGATGGGATCACAATAGCAGAATAACTGAGGCAGAAGAACAGATAAGTGACCTGGAAGATAAAATAGTTGAAATAACTACTGCAGAGCAGAATAAAGAAAAAAGAATGAAAAGAACTGAGGACAGTCTCAGAGACCTCTGGGACAACATTAAACGTACCAACATCCAAATTATAGGGGTTCCAGAAGAAGAAGAGAAAAAGAAAGGGACTGAGAAAATATATGAAGGGATTATAGTGGAAAACTTCCCAAATATGGGAAAGGAAATAGTTAATCAAGTCCAGGAAGCACAGAGAGTCCCATACAGGATAATATCAAGAAGTAATACGCCAAGACACATATTAATCAAACTGTCAAAAATTAAATACAAAGAAAACATATTAAAAGCAGCAAGGGAAAAACAACAAATAACACACAAGGGAATCCCCATAAGGTTAACAGCTGATCTTTCAGCAGAAACTCTGCAAGCCAAAAGGGACTGGCAGGACATATATAAAGTGATGAAGGAGAAAAACCTGCAACCAAGATTACTCTACCCAGCAAGGATCTCATTCAGATTTAATGGAGAAATTAAAACCTTTACAGACAAGCAAAAGCTGAGAGAGTTCAGCACCACCAAACCAGCTTTAAAACAAATGCTAAAGGAACTTCTCTATGCAAGAAACACAAGAGAAGGAAAAGACCTACAATAACGAACCCAAAACAATTAAGAAAATGGTAATAGGAACATACATATCGATAATTACCTTAAAAGTAAATGGACTAAATGCTCCCACCAAAAGACACAGATTGGCTGAATGGATACAAAAACAAGACACATATATATGCTGTCTACAAGAGACCCACTTCAGACCTAGGGACACATACAGCCTGAAAGTGAGGGGATGGAAAAAGATATTCCATGCAAATGGAAATCAAAAGAAAGCTGGAGTAGCAATTCTCATATCAGACAAAATAGACTTTAAAATAAAGACTATTAGAGGAGACAAAGAAGGACACTACATAATGATCAAGGGATCGATCCAAGAAGAAGATATAACAACTGTAAATATTTATGCACACAACATAGGAGCACCTCAATACATAAGGCAAATACTAACAGCCATAAAAGGGGAAATCGACAGTAACACATTCATAGTAGGGGACTTTAACACCCCACTTTCAAAAATGGACAGATCATCCAAAATGAAAATAAATAAGGAAATACAAGCTTTAAATGATACATTAAAGAAGATGGACTTAATTGATATTTATAGGACATTCAACCAAAAACAACAGAATACACATTTTTCTCAAGTGCTCATGGAACATTCTCCAGGATAGATCATATCTTGGGTCACAAATCAAGCCTTGGTAAATTTAAGAAAATTGAAATTGTATCAAGTATCTTTTCCGACCACAACACTATGAGACTAGATATCACTTACAGGAAAAGATCTGTAAAAAATACAAACACATGGAGGCTAAACAATACACTACTTAATAACGAAGTGATCACTGAAAAATCAAAGAGGAAATAAAAAAATACCTAGAAACAAATGACAATGGAGACACGATGACCCAAAACCTATGGGATGCAGCAAAAGCAGTTCTAAGAGGGAAGTTTAGAGCAATAAAATCCTACCTTAAGAAACAGGAAATATCTCGAATAAACAACCTAACCTTGCACCTCAAGCAATTAGAGAAAGAAGAACAAAAAAACCCCAAAGTTAGCAGAAGGAAAGAAATCATAAAAATCAGATCAGAAATAAATGAAAAAGAAATGACAGAAACAAAAGCAAAGATCAATAAAACTAAAAGCTGGTTCTTTGAGAAGATAAACAAAATTGATAAACCATTAGCCATACTCATCAAGAAAAAAGGGAGAAGACTTCAATCAATAGAATTAGAAATGAAAAAGGAGAAGTAACAACTGACACTGCAGAAATACAAAAGATCATGAGAGATTACTACAAGCAACTCTATGCCAATAAAATGGACAACCTGGAAGAAATGGACAAATTCTTAGAAATGCACAACCTTCCAAGCCTGAACTGGGAAGAAATAGAAAATATGAACAGACCAATCACAAGCACTGAAATTGAAACTGTGATTGAAAATCTTCCAACAAACAAAAGCCCAGGACCAGATGGCTTCACAGGCGAATTCTATCAAACATTTAGAGAAGAGCTAATAACACCCATCCTTCTCAAACACTTCCAAAATATAGTAGAGGGAGGAATACTCCCAAACTCATTCTACGAGGCCACCATCACCTTGATACCAAAACCAGACAAGGATGTCACAAAGAAAGAAAACTACAGGCCAATATCACTGATGAACATAGATGCAAAAATCCTCCACAAAATACTAGCAAACAGAATCCAACAGCACATTAAAAGGATCATACACCACGATCAAGTGGGGTTTATTCTAGGAATGCAAGGATTCTTCAATATACACATATCAATCAACGTGATACACCATATTAACAAATTGAAGGAGAAAAACCATATGATCATCTCAATAGATACAGAGAAAGCTTTCCACAAAATTCAACACCCATTTATGATAAAAACCCTGCAGAAAGTAGGCACAGAGGGAACTTTCCTCAAATAATAAAGGCCATATATGACAAACCCACAGCCAACATCATTCTCAATGGTGAAAAACGGAAAGCATTTCCACTAAGATCAGGAACAAGACAAGGTTGCCCACTCTCACCACTCTTATTCAACATAGCTTGGGAAGTTTTAGCCACAGCAATCAGAGAAAAAGAGGAAATAAAAGGAATCCAAATCAGAAAAGAAGAAGTAAAGCTGTCACTGTTTGCAGATGACATGATCCTATACATAGAGAATCCTAAAGATGCTACCAGAAAACTACTAGAGCTAATCAATGAATCTGGTAAAGTAGCAGGATACAAAATTAACGCACAGAAATCTCTGGCATTCCTATACACTAATGATGAAAAATCTGAAAGTGAAATCAAGAAAACACTCCCATTTACCACTGCAACAAAAAGAATAAAATATCTAGGAATAAACCTACCTAAGGAGACAAAAGACCTGTATGCAGAAAATTATAAGACACTGATGAAAGAAATTAAAGATGATACAAATAGATGGAGAGATATACCATGTTCTTGGATTGCAAGAATCAACATTGTGAAAATGACTCTACTACCCAAAGCAATCTACAGACTCAATGCAATCCCTATCAAACTACCACTGGCATTTTTCACAGAACTAGAACAAAAAATTTTGCAATTTGTATGGAAACATAAAAGACCCCGAATAGCCAAAGCAATCTTGAGAACGAAAAATGAAGCTGAAGGAATCAGGCTCCCTGACTTCAGACTATACTACAAAGCTACAGTAATCAAGACAGTATGGTACTGGCACAAAAACAGAAAGATAGATCAATGGAACAGGATAGAAAGCCCAGAGATAAACTCACGCACATATGGTCACCTTATCTTTGATAAAGGAGGCAGGAATGTACAGTGGAGAAAGGACAGCCTCTTCAATAAGTGGTGCTGGGAAAACTGGGCAGGTACATGTAAAAGTTTGAGATTAGATCACTCCCTAACACCATACACAAAAATAAACTCAAAATGGATTAAAGACCTAAATGTAAGGCCAGAAACTATCAAACTCTTAGAGGAAAACATAGGCAAAACACTCTATGACATAAATCACAGCAAGATCCTTTTTGACCCACCTCCTAGAGAAATAGAAATAAAAACAAAAATAAACAAATGGGACCTAATGAAATTTCAAAGCTTTTGCACAACAAAGGAAACCATAAACAAGACCAAAAGACAACCCTCAGAATGGGAGGAAATGTTTGCAGATGAAGCAACTGACAAAGGATTAATCTCCAAAATTTATAAGCAGCTCATGCAGCTCAATAACAAAAAAACAAACAACCCAATCCAAAAATGGGCAGAAGACCTAAATAGATATTTCCTCAAAGAAGATATACAGACTGCCAACAAACACATGAAAGAATGCTCAACATCATTAATCATTAGAGAAATGCAAATCAAAACTACAATGAGATATCATCTCACACCAGTCAGAATGGCCATCATCAAAAAATCTCGAAACAGTAAATGCTGGAGAGGGTGTGGAGAAAAGGGAACCCTCTTGCACTGCTGGTGGGAATGTATATTGATACAGCCACTGTGGAGAACAGTATGGAGGTTCCTTAAAAAACTACAAATAGAACTACCATATGACCCAGCAATCCCACTACTGGGCATATACCCTGAGAAAACCATAATTCAAAAAGAGTCATGTACCACAATGTTCATTGCAGCTCTATTTACAATAGCCCGGAGATGGAAACAACCTATGTGTCCATCATCGGATGAATGGATAAAGAAGATGTGGCACATATATACAATGGAATATACCCAGCCATAAAAAGAAACGAAATTGAGCTATTTGTAATGAGGTGGATAGACCTAGAGTCTGTCATACAGAGTGAAGTAAGTCAGAAAGAGAAAAACAAACACCATATGCTAACACATATATATGAAATCTAAGAAGAAAAAAAATGTCATGAAGAACCTAGGGGTAAGACAGGAATAAAGGCACAGACCTACTAGAGAATGGACTTGAGGATATGGGAAGGGGGAAGGGTAAGCTGTGACAAAGCGAGAGAGTGGCATGGACATATATACACTACCAAACGTAAGGTATATAGCTAGTGGGAAGCAGCCGCATAGCACAGGGAGATCAGCTCAGTGCTTTGTGACCGCCTGGAGGGGTGGGATAGGGAGGGTGGGAGGGAGGGAGACGCAAGAGGGAAGAGATATGGGAACATATGTATATGTATAACTGATTCACTTTGTTATAAAGCAGAAACTAACACACCATTGTAAAGCAATTATGCTCTAATAAAGATGTAAAAAAAAAAAAAAAAGGTGAGGAACCCAGCAGGATGACCTCACACCAAAGGGCCCAAATCATAAAAAGCTGAGGAACCCAGCAATATAAAAAAAAGTCAAATGGAAGGATAATTGTCATCTTATCTACAAATAATACTTTCTTGTACCTGTTGCCATGATCATATGTTAATCTGTAGACAATGTATAAATATCAAATCATAAATCAACTTCCTTATGTGGAAAAAAAAAATACTAAGAGAAACTATACTAAGAGTAGTGATTTTTCCAGGATTTTCTAACTAGGTAGAAGGACAGGACAAATTCTAAGGCATTGCTAATTTTCAAATCTATGCATTAGGCACAAACTTATTAATTTATGTATGCCATGCATTCGTTTCTTAGAAGTCTTTCCCCAACCGAAGGCCTTCCCTTAACTTTGAGACAGAAGCATTTCCTACTTTGAGACAGAAGCATTTCCTACTTTGCCCATTGGTTACAGGATCCCTTGAAACACCATGCATCACTACTAGGCTCAGTAGTAGCTATAGGAAATGTCACAGAATTTTCTAATTTGGGGTGACCTAAATGCTCAATTATTAATATGCAGTAGCTGTTTGCTACATGGGACAGTACTTGGCCTGTTGCCCCAGGTCTCAGTGTTTAGATTCAGTACCATCAATGTAACTTGCAAATACAAAGTACTTCCAACTGTCACATGCTCCCTCCTCCACACCCACTTTCTAGCTTGAGGTCCCTGATATTGACATCAATTCACACAGACTGTGCAAAAATGGTTACTTTTTATTCCCTCTTAAAAGAATGTTGAAGTGACACATATATATCAACTTATATATATCATAACACATATATATGAGGAAGTGGATACATGCTCAAGGTCATGAAGAGTATTTATGGCCACAGATGCTGCCCATAAGAGCTGAATGTAAATCGTCAACAAAACATACTGAAGAGACTCCAGCCCTGCATAGATATACATTATGATTATTATTTATATTTATACTGTATATTTTATATATATTATTTAATATGGTAAAAAATACCCATGAAGTCTGATGGACACAACCTTAACCAAAGGATCAAGGTTATGATCACAGGATTTAAGCCACACTAATGTCATGTGGCCCCTGATATAGTGCAACGAGAAGAACACCTCACCTTCGGTGTTTTTTGCAAAAATCCATAATCCCAGTGTAATCATAAGAAAACATCAGACAAACCTAAAATGAGGGACCCTTTACAAAATGCCAAACCAGAACTCTTTAAAATTTGTCTCAAGGTCATGAATGGCAAGGAAAGACTAAGTAACTGTCACAGACTGGAAAAGGCTTAGGAGACCACGGTTAATGCAGTATGTTAGGCTGGGTTGGATACTGACAGCAAAAGGACATATGTGGGAAAAGTGGTAAAATCCAGATGAAGTCTGTAGTTTAGTTAATAACACTGTATTAGTGTTAATTATTCCTTTGTTTTGACAAAATGCACTGTGATTGGGTAAGATGTTAACACTAAGTAATGCTGGATGAGGAACACACTGAAACTTTCTTCTATCTTTGTAACCTTTCTGAAAATCTAAAATTTCCCCCCCCAAAAAAAGTTACTTAAAAAAATATCATTAACATATTACTAAATGTTACTAAATGCCAGCCACAGAGACCAAGAAATAATATGTATGTTAATCTCCTCAAATTCACACAAGAAAATGTTGCAAATCTGGCACCTAAGACTTAAGATTCTTCTCGCCTTCCTTATAGACAGCTGGATGTAATTAACGATAACCACCTGTACTCCAGCAACCTATCTTTAAATTCTAATAACTTAGCTAAAATTAAGCATATTCCAAACAGAATAAAATAAAAAATGAAAAATTCCCAAATTTCTTAAAACCCCAACTGACTGCCTGGTTTCTCAATCTTTCAACGTATTTTATAAAATGAAAGGGCTACTTTTAATTTTTCTTTAAATTTTCTCTTTTTGCTCACCTAATAAAACCAATCTTTCCTTTTCCTTTTAGTTTTCTTATATAAATTTTAATGGAGCATCAAATTTGACAAGGCACATTTCACTTCTAAGAACTATTTATCTAGCTTACAAATTGAATGTTTAATATGTTTTGTCTCACAGTATGACGCCACTTTTGTCAAAAGGGTGTGTGTTTGAGTCTAGAGATAGTAGTCTGGAGAGACACACGTCAACAGCGGTATGACAGACAGCAAGCTGACCTCCAAAGATCCACACTCTCCTTCTCTAGGGTTAAGTTGCTGCCGGAAAGTGATGATCTAATTTCCAAGCCCCCTTTCTTCTAAGTGAAGCTATGTTACTAGTTTGGGGTCATATAATGTGAATGTGTATCATTTCTAGGCCAAAGAGTTTAATCATGTGCTTCCTCCATGCTCTCTTTGCTTTGCATGATAATCTTGAAGGCATACTCTACAGCAAAGTAATTATTTGAAAGCAAAGTTACAAAACAGTAAGAAAACTGACACATTATTAATTTTATATTAAATATCACTCACCCTATTTCTGTGTAAGGATAGGCTATCCACTTCAATATAAGTCTTGCACACGATGTTCTACACATATATTTTTGTATATTTATTGAAAACAATCCGTGTATAAATGGACCCACACAATTCAAACCCATGTTGTTCAAGGGACAACTGTAGGTCCTGCATGGAGAAAAAAAGAACAAATTACTTAATCTTTCAATCCCAATAATCTTCCTCTTACGTCTTGTGACTTTGAAAAAGTTACCTCTTCCTACCAGATAAAAAATGTTTTCCTCTTTAGGATAAAGTTATCTGGAAACGCTAATAAGTATTCTGCTATGTTTTAGATCCAGTATCACAAATACAGTATCCCAGGGCAGATGTACACGTCATTTTAAAAATATTACCTAGATGCATGACAACCAAAAGTCAAAAGGATGTAAAGATTCCAGCAGATGTGAGAACTTAGAAAAATTAAAAGTCATAGAAACAATGAGCACCTTTAACCTGGGGATATTCATTATTTTGTTTATATGTCCACAGCATACTCTAAAAACAATCATATATTAAAACGAAAGCAAAACCGACAAATAAAACTATGCCTTTGACCCCACAAATATTTCATTATTTTATGCCTTTTAGCTCAGTCATAACGACATAACAGCCGTGGCACAGACGTGCAATTCTCCCCTATTACCTACATGCTTCTTCACAGTTCTGGTCCTGCTAGAGATAGGTATGCTATATTACTAGCTTTGACCAAAAATTGTGAGAAGTAGTGTGTGTCACTGCCAGGCCCAGGCAGTGAAAAATCCCAGAGGGATACTACACAGATTTTTATCCCCTGCCTCCGTGAATGGAAAACTAGTGTTGAGATGACAGAGTCAAGATGGAACCTCGAATCACTGCTTAAAGTGAGCTGCCTTGGAGACCTGGCAGGCACACTGAAGGCTTTTATATAATAACACACTGAGATTTCTGAGTTGGTTTGTTACTGAGGCATAGCCCAGCCTGCCTAACACAGCACCTCCCAACTTTCTCCCTCCTTTGAATTCCATAGCATTTCAATCCATTTACTACAAAGGTACTTACCTCTAAGTAAGCTTTGGGCACTGTTATTTAAGCAAAGTCTTTGCTTAGTCTAACTCAAAGACTTTCAGTGAGACAAGTATATTCTTGAGACCTCTCATTCATTGCCTTACAGAAAGCATGGTATAAAAGAATGAATCTTAAAAAAATAACTGCACATCACAGACTAGTATTTAAATTCATGAACATAAAAGAGACACTGACAATGTTCATCTATAGGAAACAAAACAGAAATGAGAGAACTAACTAATTGTATCTTTTTTTTCTCTGTCAGCCATAGTGAAGAGGCCTAAATGTCATTTGCTCATTTACTGCGATACATATCAGAAGTACCAGAAATCAGCTTCTTCGCATTAAAAAAAAAAGTGATAAGATAAAAATATCTTAGATTTACATATTAAAAACAACAGCACTCACTGCCAAGAAGGACTGCGGATAAGGCAGAATCTTCTCAATTATAATCAGTAGAACAGGGGAAGATGTTAGTGTAATTTCACCCGGCATCTAAATCCACTGGGGTAAGTCTATAAATACAAACATGTAAGTTAATTACTAAATGACTCACTTAGCTAAACAAGTCAGTATGTTCAGAATCTAAGTTACCCAGCTCTGCACTGCCTCAGTGAAGCTGAAGTGGCTGTAATGGAAGCACGCTCAGGTTTCCCAGGACAACCAAAACCAGTGCTTGCCCATCATTTGATGGATTCCTAACAAAATATAAACCCGATTTAAAATCAGGGTCCAGGGCTTCCCTGGTGGCGCACTGGTTGGGAGTCCGCCTGCCGATGCAGGGGACGTGGGTTTGTGCCCCGGTCTGGGAGGATCCCACGTGCCGCGGAGCGGCTGGGCCCGTGAGCCATGGCCTCTGAGCCTGCGCGTCCGGAGCCTGTGCTCTGCAACGGGAGAGGCCACAGCAGTGAGAGGCCCGCATACCGCAAAAAAAAAAAAATCAGGGCCCAGCAAAAATCTATGACACATATATTCAGATGTACATAAGACTACACTTTCCAGGTCAGCACCTTTTCACAACATATATTCCTAAAGATCTAACTACATGCCTCCTTTAGCACACAGAAGGGTTGCGCTTAACTACGTGCATTAGAGCAGTGATTTTTCAGGGACTTCCCGGGCGGTGCAGTGGTTAAGACTCCATGCTTCCAATGTAGGGGACCCAGGTTCGATCCTCAGTCAGGGAACTAGATCCCACATGCATGCCACAACTAAGAGTTCGCATGCCACAACTAAAGACCCAACACGACCAAATAAATAAATAAATAAGAACAGTGATTTTCAGGATGGAGCAGGGAGTGAGACAGTAGAAGGTGAGAGAAGGCGTATTAGAATAACCAAGGGAGGATTTTTCAAACCAGGTCACATGCCCGCCCCAGTCACCCTGGGCACCTGACAAGCCCTTAGAGTCTCAGGCCCTGTGGGGTTTGGGGAACAGGCGTACAGGCTGTAAGGGCCTCAAGGGTCCTGCTCTATCCTCACACCTTCCCCCATCTGGAACTCCTGAAATGAAGACAGATACGTTTCTTTTTCTGTAAGATTTTTTAAAGGTGGACTCCTGAGAGAATAAATTCAAACAAAATACCCAGCAGAACAGTCTCAATGTTCCGGTGGAGACTGAACCAAATCTTTCCTGAGCACCTCCTTCACACTTTTCGTCATCTCGGAGAAAAACAGCATGTTCCAACTTTCTCACTTATGCTCACGTTTTAGGAAACAGAATGTCTCACAATACTGAACAGAACTGGAGGGATTATACTAAAATCTCTCAATGATGGCTTCATAGAGTTTTAATGCAAATGTAAAATTTAATAGCATGGTCCAAATATAATGCTCTGTATCCTCCCAAAATTTCTTTTCTTCACAAAATTTTATTCTTTCACTGAAACAAATTAATACATACCTATGGTGCGCTGTGTAATATCAAAATTTGTCAGAAATATTTAACTAATTCTATTTGATTGAATTGTGTAATTTGACTCTTGGGCTTCAAATCCTACTGATTCAACTTCAAAAATACCTTAAATTATACTTCTCCCCATCTCTACTACTGCAGAAATAAATCCAACTCATCAGCTCTCTCAGGAGAGCATCATTTTCAGACTACTTACCCATCAGACTATATCGTAAGATTTATTGCCCTCTAACCCAAATCTCATCGTGCTGGGGTAGGTTAAAACCTATTGTTGCTTCTGCATGACCTTAAAGACAAAGTCTAAGCTTCTTAACTTTGCAAAAACCTTTCACAAGCTTTAAACTCAATTCATGCAGCTCCCCACTGTGTAGTATTTTGGGTCTTATTATACTCATTAGATATTTTAAATTATTCCTGAATACATCATAACTTTTCTTTGACTTCACGTATGACATCTACTACGCTTAGAATGCCCTCTCCCAACTTCTTTACTAAAAAAATAAAAATAACTTTTCCTACTGGTCCTTCAAGAACCGACTCAAATTATACTCTCTCCTCAAAGTGTTTTGGTTGTCAGATGAGTGTAGTAAGTTACTCTAAAACAGGGCCACTGTCAAAACAAGAAACATTTATTATATCATAGTTTCTGTGGTCAGGAATTTGGACGGAGCTTAGCTGGTGGTTCCAACACAGGGCATCTCACGCAGTCAGGACACTGACTGGGGCTGCAGGGATCTGAAGCCTGACTGGGCTGGAGGATCCCCTTCCATGATGGCTCCTGCATATGGCTACTGGCAAAACCCCTTGTTGGCTGCTGGCAGGATGCCTCAGCTCCTCACAATGTGCACCTCTTTATAGGGCGGCTTCAGTGTTGTGATTACATGGCAGCTGGCCTAGATGAGAAACTTGCCGGGGCGGGGGGTGGGGGGGGGGGCGAGGACAGGGAGAGAGCGTGCACGCAAGGAGAAAACTAGTGTCTTTTATCTATTTGGCCATGTTCTATTCATTGGAAGTGAATCACTAAGTCCTGATAATGCTCAAGAAATGTCTCCACCTTTGCAGGGAGGATTGTCAAAGAATTTTGACATACTTTAAAACAATCACAAAAGGTTTCCAAAATTTCTCCAGAAAGCCAGCTATTCCTTCCTCCGTATTCCCCTAGTATTTTTTCTACCTGTACTGCAAAACTGACCATATGGTATACGGAATTCACCTGAAAAGACATTGTGGGGCTTTAATACATAAACAGTAAACTTCTACTTTGATATTTCCATATGTTTAAATCCCGAGACTCCTAAAATTAGATTACTAAAAAAATAATATAGGGATAACTGGCTAGTCATTTGGGAGGAGAAAGCTGTAACTCTATATTAATCTTTATATAAAAATAAATTCCAAGTTAAGGAGTTAAAGAATTTCAATTTTTAAATAAAACTACACATGTACCAGGGAAAAATATGAACAAATATTTTTATCATCTTGGAGTAGAAAAGGCCTTCTTGAGAATAACATAAGAGCCCAAACTCATAAGAAACTGATAAAGATGACTAGTTAAATAGTAAAACAGCTGTATAGAAGAACAAAAGATCTAAACAAAAAGAAAATATGCAAAAGACAAACAGGGAAATATTAGTAACATACATATGATAAACAAAAAACGAATTTTCTTAATATACACAGAGTTCTTATAATAAGGAAAAGTGGACAGATGAGCAAAGGGACTTCCATTTCAAGAAAGCAGAGCACAGGCTACAATCTCCACATCCTATAACAAATCCTAAAATTTATAAAATAATTTTTAAGTGAAATTATACCAGAGATCACACATATACAAGTGATACACACACACATTTCTCTCTCACATAAAAGCGCACAGGCAGAGTACAGGGACAGTAGGGCAGTTCTACCAAAGTCTTCATTAAATCAGGTTCCCTGCAGCTCCCACTGTGTGGCTGTAACTCTTGTGTCTCAGATGTCAGATCTCCAGCCTCTACATCTCCATTCAAGGAAGTATCCAAAAAGAAGCCACTGACTGAAGAAAGTTTCTAAAAACCACCATATGCAGTTGTGCTTACATCTCTTTGACTAGAACTTTGTCATAAGACCACATCTAAGCCAAAGAGGTTTGGGGATATAGTCTTCATTGTTTATGTTCACATACCCAGCTAAAAATCAGGGATTCTATCTTTCCAAGAGAAGAGGAAGCATACATATTTGGAAATATGAGCGGCCTCTGAATTCACTAAAAGTCAAAGATATGACAGAAACAGATTTAAGAAAAACCTCAGTATAAAACATTTCTGAAAGTTAGAATTGAAAGACATGAAGACTGAGATCATTAGAACCATTCTATAGAAAATGTCCATGACTTATATATACTACCAGATGTAAAATAGATAGCTAGTGGGAAGCAGCCACACAGTACAGGGAGATCAGCTCAGAGCTTTGTGACCACCTAGAGGGGTGGGATAGGGAGGGTGGGAGGCAGATGCAAGAGGGAGGGGATACGGGGATATACGTATGCATATAGCTGATTCACTTTGTTATAAAGCAGAAATTAACACACCATTGTAAAGCAATTATACTCCAATAAAGATGTTAAAAAAAAAAAAAAGAAAACGTCCACGAGCTCCTGGTACTAAGCCTTGGAGCTGCCCCAGTTCTTTACCTTTCCACAATTTAATCACTTACTCTTTAGATTGTAAGATGTACCCCAATATCAAACCAATGGATGATGATGCTTTTCTCTCCCTTAAATTAGCCAGAATCAGTTCCTGCTGTTCACAACAAAAATAATCTCAAGCAATATATTTCAAGATATTTATTGCAAAATCTTCAGTCAAATGCACGTGCATGTACACACACACACACACACACACAAAACGGACGTGTCTCTTGCGAAATAAAGGCTGGATTGTGTAGCTTATTAGCAACTATCTATCTCAACAATAAAGGGCAGATTTCTCTCCATCTCATTCCATCTTTCTGAATATCACCTCAGGGGTTCAATAGAGATTCCAAAATATTTAAGGCTAATTCATTTTGAATTTCATGTTTTAAATGCAGATCCAATTATATTATTTCCCTACTTAAAACTCTGGGATTAATCTCTATCATTTTTCAGGAAAAAGTCCCAACTCCTTATGATGACATAGAAATCTCTCTATAACCTGGCCACACACTATTCTCCAACCTCTTCTGTGTTCTTCTGTGCAATCTCTTAGTTAACGCAATTATTTATTGACAACCTACTGTGTGCTGGCCACTGTTCTAGATGCTAGATATACAGTCAGGAATGATATTTAAAATATCTAGGGAGATTGGTTCAAGATGGCGGAGTAGAAGGACGTGCTCCCACTCCCTCTCGCAAGAGCACCGGAATCATAACTAACTGCTGAAAAATCATCAACAGGAAGACACTGAAACTCACCAAAAAAGATACCCCACATCCAAAGACAAAGGAGAAGCCACAATGAGACGGCAGGAGGGGCGCAATCACAATAAAATCAAATTCCGTAACTTCTGGGTGGGTGACTTGCAAACAGGAGAACACTTATACCACAGAAGTCCACCCACTGGAGTGAAGGTTCTGAGCCCCATGTCAGGCTTCCCAACCTGGGGGTCCGGCAATAGGAGGATGAATTCCTAGAGAATCAGACTTTGAAGGCTAGTGGGATTTGACTGCAGGACTTCAACAGGACTGAGGGAAACAGAGACTCCACTCTTGGAGGGCACCCACAAAGTACTGTGTGCATCAGGACCCAGGGGAGGGAGCAGTGACCCCACAGGAGACTGAACCAGACCTACCTGTTAGTGTTGGAGGGTCTCCTGCAGAGGCAAGGGGTGGCTGTGGCTCACTGTGGGGACGAGGACACTGGCAGCAGAAGTTCTGGGATGTACTCCTTGGCGTGAGCCCTCCCAGAGTCCGCCATTAGCCCCATAAAAGAGCTGGGTAGGCTCCAGTGTTGGGTGGCCTCAGGCCAAACAACTAACAGGGAGGGAACTCAGCCCCACCCATCAGCAGACAAGAGGATTAAAGTTTTACTGAGCTCTGCCCACCAGAGCAACACCCAGCTCTACCCACCACCAGTCCCTCCCATCAGGAAGCTTGAATAAGCCTCTTAGATAGACTCATCCACCAGACGGCAGACAGCAGAAGCAAGAAGAACTACAATCCTGCAGCCTGTGGAACAAAAACCACATTCACAGAAAGATAGACAAGATGAAAAGGCAGAGGGCTATGTACCAGATGAAGGAACAAGATAAAATCCCAGAAAAACAACTAAATGAAGTGGAGATAGGCAACCTTCCAGAAAAAGAATTCAGAATAATGAGAGTGAAGATGATCCAGGACCTCAGAAAAAGAATGGAGGCTAAGATCGAGAAGATGCAAGAAATGTTTAACAAAGATCTAGGAGAATTAAAGAACAAACACCGAGAAGAATTAAAAAACAAACAAACAGAGATGAACAATACAACAACTGAAATGAAAAATACACTAGAAGGAATCAATAACAGAATAACTGAGGCAGAAGAACGGATAAGTGACCTGGAAGACAGAATGGTGAAATTCACTGCCATGGGACAGATTAGAAAGAAAAGAAATGAAGACAGCTTAAGAGACCTCTAGGACAACAGTAAATGCACCAACATTCACATTACAGGGGTCCCAGAAGGACAAGACAGACAGAAAGGACCCAAGAAAATATATGAAGAGATCAGTCGAAAACTTCCCTAACATGGGAAAGGAAATAGCCACTCAAGTCCAGGAAGTGCAGGGAGTCCCATACAGGATAAACCCAAGGAGAAACACGTCGAGACACATAGTAATCAAATTGACAAAAATTAAAGACAAAGAAAAATTATTGAAAGCAACAAGGGAAAAACGACAAATAACATACAAGGAAACTCCCATAAGGTTAACAGCTGATTTCTCAGCAGAAACTCTACAAGCCAGAAGGGAGTGGCATGACATATTGAAAGTGATGAAAGGGAAGAAACTACAACCAAGATTACTCTACCTGGCAAGGATCTCACCACCACCAAACCAGCTTCACAAAAAATGCTAAAGGAACTTCTCTAAGTGGGAAACACAAAAAAAGAAAAGGACCTACAAAAACAAACCCATAACAACTAAGAAAATGGTAATAGGAACATAAATATCGATAATTACCTTAAGCGTGAATGGATTAAATGCTCCAACCAAAAGATGCAGGCTCACTGAATGGATACAAAAACAAGACCCATGTATATGCCATCTACAAGAGACCCTCTTCAGACCTAGGGACACATACAGCCTGAAAGTGAGGGGATGGAAAAAGATATTCCATGCAAATGGAAATCAAAAGAAAGCTGGAGTAGCAATTCTCATATCAGACAAAATAGACTTTAAAATAAAGACTATTACAAAAGATAAAGAAGGACACTACATAATGATCAAGGGATCAATCCAAGAAGAAGATATAACAATTATAAATATATATGCACCCAACATAGAAGCACCTCAAAACATAGGGCAACTGCTAACAGCAATAAAAGAGGAAATCGACAGTAACACAATAATAGTGGAGGACTTTAACACCTCACTTACACCAGTGTACAGATCAACCAAACAGAAAATTAATAAGGAAACACAAGCGTTAAATGACACAACAGACCAGATGGATTTAATTGATATTTATAGGACATTCCATCCAAAAACAGCAGATTACACTTTCTTCTCAAGTGCGCACGGAACATTCTCCGGGATAGATCACATCTTGGGTCACAAACCAAGCCTCGGTAAATTTAAGAAAATTGAAATCATATCAAGCATCTTTTCCGACAACAACACTATGAGATTAGAAATAAAATACAGGGGGAGAAAATGTAAAAAACACAAACACATGGAGGCTAAACAATATGTTACTAAATAACCAAGAGATCAAAGAAATCAAAGAGGAAATCAAAAAATACCTGAAGACAAATGACAATGAAAACACGATGATCCAAAACCTATGGGATGCAGCACAAGCAGTTCTAAAAGGGAAGTTTATAGCTATACAAGCCTACCTCAAGAAACAAGAAAAATCTCAAGTAAACAATCTAAACTTACACCTAAAGGAACTAGAGAAAGAAAAACAAACAAATCCCAAAGTTAGCAGAAGGAAAGAAATCATAAAGATCAGAGCAGAAATAAATGAAATAGAAACAAAGAAAACAATGGCAAAGATCAATAAAACTAAAAGCTGGTTCTTTGAGAAGATAAACAAAATTGATAAACCATTAGCCAGATTCATCAAGAAAAAGAGGGAGAGGACTCAAATCAATGAAATTAGAAATGAAAAAAGAGAAGTTACAACAGACACTGCAGAAATACAAAGCATCCTAAGAGACTGCTACAAGCAATTCTATGCCAATAAAATGGACAACCTGGAAGAAATGGACAAATTCTTAGAAAGGTATAACTTTCCAAGACTGAGCCAGGAAGAAACAGAAAATATGAACAGACCAATCACAAGCACTGAAATTGAAACTGTGATTGAAAATCTTCCAACAAACAAAAGTCCAGGACCCGATGGCTTCACAGGTGAATTCTATCAAACATTGAGAGAAGAGCTAACACCCAGCCTTCTCAAACTCTTCCAAAAAATTGCAGAGGAAGGAACATGCCCAAACTCATTCTATGAGGCCACCATCACTCTGATACCAAAATCAGACAAAGATACTACAAAAAAAGAAAATTATAGACCAATATCACTGATGAATATAGATGCAAAAATCCTCAACAAAATACTAGCAAACAGAATCCAACAATACATTAAAAAGATCATACACCATGATCAAGTGGGATTTATCCCAAGGATGCAAGGATTCTTCAATATACACAAATCAATCAATGTGACATACCATATTAATAAACTGAAGAATAAAATCCATATGATCATCTCAGTAGATGCAGAAAAAGCTTTCAACAAAATTCAACACCAATTTATGATAAAAACTCTCCAGAAAGTGGGCATAGAGGGAACCTACCTCAACATAATAAAAGCCATATATGACAAACCCACAGCAAACATCATTCTCAATGGTGAAAAACTGAAAGCATTTCCTCTAAGATCAGGAACAAGACAAGGTTGTCCACTCTCACCACTATTATTCAACATAGTTTTGAAAGTCCTAGCCATGGCAATCAGAGAAGAAAAAGAAATAAAAGGTATACAAATTGGAAAAAAAGAAGTAAAACTGTCACTGTTTGCAGATGACATGACACTATACATAGACAATCCTAAAGATGCCACCGGAAAACTACTAGAGTTAATCAATGAATTTGGTAAAGTTGCAGGATACAAAATCAATGCACAGAAATCTCTTGCATTCCTATACACTAAAGATGAAAAATCTGAAAGAGAAATTAAGGAAACACTTTTGCAACATTTACCATTGCAATAAAATGAATAAAATACCTAGGAATAAACCTACCTAGGGAGACAAAATACCTGTATGCAGAAAACTACAACACACTGATGAAAGAAATTAAAGATGATACCAACAGATGGAGAGATATACCATGTTCTTGGATTGAAGAATCAATATTGTGAAAATGACTATACTACCCAAAGCAATGTACAGATTCAATGCAATCCCTATCAAATTACCAATGGCACTTTTTACAGAACTAGAAAAAAAAAATCTTAAAATCTCTATGGAGACACACAAGACCCCGAATAGCCAAAGCCGTCTTGAAGGAAAAAAACAGAGCTGGAGGAATCAGACTCCCTGACTGCAGACTATGCTACAAAGCTACAGTAATCAAGACAGTGTTACTGGCACAAAAACAGAAATACAGATCAATGGAACAGGATAGAAAGCCCAGAGATAAACCCATGCACCAATGGTCAACTAATCTATGACAAAGGAGGCAAGGATATACAGTGGAGAAAAGATAGCCTCTTCAATAAGTGGTGCTGGGAAAACTGGACAGCTACATGTAAAAGAATGAAATTAGAACACTCCCTAACAACACACACAAAAATAAACTCAAAATGGATTAGAGATCTAAATGTAAGACTGGACACTATAAAAGTCTTAGAGGAAAACATAGGCAGAACACTCTTTGACATAAATCACAGCAAGATCTTTTTGATCCACCTCCTAGAGTAATGGGAATAAAAACAAAATAAACAAATGGGACCTAATGAAACTTAAAATCTTTTTGCAAAGCAAGGGAAACTACAAACAAGACCAAACAACAACCCTCAGAATGGGAGAAAATATTCGCAAACGAATCAACGGACAACAGATTAATCTCCAAAATATATAAACAGTCCATGCAGCTCAATATTAAAAAAACAAACAAACCAATCAAAAAATCAGCAGAAGACCTAAATAGACATTTCTCCAAAGAAGACATACAGATGGCCACGAAGCACATGAAAAGCTGCTCCACATCACTAATTATTAGAGAAATGCAAATCAAAACTACAATGAGGTATCACTTTACACCAATTAGAATGGGCATCATAAGAAAATCTACAAACAACAAATGCTGGAGAGGGTGTGGAGAAAAGGGAACCCTCTTGCCCTGCTGGTGGGAATGTAAATTGATACAGCCACTATGGAGAACAGTATGGAGGTTCCTTAAAAAACTAAAAATAGAATTACCATAAGACCCAGCAATTCTACTACTGGGCATACACCCAGAGAAAACCATAATTCAAAAAGACACATGCACCCCAATGTTCACTGCAGCACTATTTACAATAGCCAGGTCATGGAAGCAACCTAAATGCCCATCGACAGACGAATGGATAAAGAAGTTGTGGTACATATATACAATGGAATATTAGCCGTAAAAAGGAACAAAATTGGGTCATTTGTAGAGACGTGGATGGACCTAGAGACTGTCATACAGAGTGAATTAAGTCAGAAAGAGAAAAACAAATATCGTATATTAACGCCTATATGTGGAATCTAGAAAAATGGTACAGATGAACCGGTTTACAGGGCAGAAACAGAGATGCAGATGTAGAGACCAAAAGTATGGACACCAAGCGCAGAAAGTGGCAGGGGTGGTGGTGGTGGCGCTATGATGAATTGGGAGATTGGGACTGACATGTATACACTGATGTGTATAAAATGGATAACTAATAAGAACCTGCTATATAAAAAAATTAAATTAAATAATAAAATAAAATATCTAGCAACTAGTATAACATTACATAGACCAATTATAATGGATACTCAACCAGCAGACAGCAGCTACAAACAACTGATAAAGCTTTCCCAGTGTGTATTATCTGAATACCAACCTGAAAATAGCAGTAAATACAACAGAGCCCCTCCCTGCAAAGAGTTACATTTTAGGAATAGGAAGAGAGACAACAGATAAAACATTAAACTAATTATTAAGAAAATTTCAACTACAAGAGTATAAAGAAGATAAAATGTCATCTGAGGAGGTGACATTTGAGTTGAGATGTGAATTAATAAGATGTAATAAGTTGAAATGTGCCCCCCCAAATATGTCGATATCCTAATCCCCAGAACTTGTACATGTTGACTGTGTTTAGAAAGGGGAGCATTATAGATGTGATTAAGTGAGCAGCTTGAGATAAGGGGGTTATCCTGGACTATCCAGATGGGTACTAAATCCAATGACATGTCTTTATAAGAGAAAGGCAGATGGAGATTTGAGACAGAAAGAAGACAAAGACACAGAGGAGTAAGCGATGTGAAGACAGAGGCAGAGATTGGAGTGATGCAGCCACAAGTCAAGGACTGCTAATAATCACCAGAAGTTGGAAGAGGCAGAGAATGGATTCTCCCTGTCCTAGTCAGCCCAGGCTGCCATAACAAAATATCACAGATATGGTGGCTTAAACAACTGACATTTATTTCTCAGAGTTCTGAAGCCTGGGAAATCCAAGATCAAGGTGTTGGTTGATTCAGTTCCCCAATGAGGGCCTGCTTCTTGGATTGCAGATGGCCACATTTTCTGTTGTTTTAATTCACAGTTCACAGTCATTTGTTATAGCAACCCTGGGAATTTCATACAGAAAGCAATATGGAGAATCTGACAGAAGTATATTCTAATCAGAATGAACAGCAAGGGAAAACTTCCAAGATCATCTATAGAGAATGTACCACATATCAAAGGTCATGAAGGAAGATTTTGGGGAAATACACCACGTTCATAAAGATGCCATTTTTCTCCAAGGTAATCTATAAATCCAATGCTATTCCAGTCAGTATCTCAAAAGATTTCTCATGTAAATTTACAAACTGATTTTAAAATGTATATGGAAGATCACAGCCAAAACAATTCTGAAAAATAAAAGAACAACAGGTATAATATTTACTTAACATATATTGTCTTATAAAGTTAGAGTAATTAAGAGAATGTGATATTGCTATAAGGATAAACAGATCAAAAGAGCTTAATTTCAGGCTTCCCTGGTGGCACAGTGGTTGAGAGTCCGCCTACCAATGCAGAGGAAACGGGTTCGTGCCCCAGACAGGGAGGATCCCACGTGCCGCGGAGCGGCTGGGCCTGTGAGCCATGGCCGCTGAGCCTGCACGTCCGGAGGCTGTGCTCCGCAACGGGAGAGGCCACAGCAGTGAGAGGCCGGCGTACCGCAAAAAAAAAAAAAAAGAGCTTAATTTCAAAACCTAAAAATAGACCTCTATTTATGAATACATATAAACAATAACAAAATATATGTATACATATATATTATATACACACACATATATATACATATATTTGAAAAGTCAACAAAGGTGGCATTTTAGATCAAAAGAACAAAGAAAATTTATTTAAATAATGCAAGTGTGCATTATTATACTATTATAAATACATATATATTATATATAAATAAATATTATATTATATATAATTTATATTATATTTATATTATATATTATGTTATAGTATATATTATATATAATTTATATTATATATAAAAGGAAATTTATATTATATATAAAAGGAAATTCCAGGCAGATTTAAAAACTAAATATAAAAAAATCCAACTTCACAAATTTTAAAAAATATTGAGAAATACCTTTATGACCTCAGAGTTAAAATTTTCTTAACTAAGACCCCAAAATCCAGAACTGTAAAGAAAAGTATTTCATAAATTCAATTACTTAAAATATTTAAAGACAATATTATAATAGTGAAATGAAAAGGCTCAGAGTTCACTTCACTTGGAATTTATATAACTGACAAAGACTGAGTGTCCAGAATATATAAAGAACATCTACAAAACCAGTAAGAAAAAGACAAACAATTTTACGATTTGCTTTTCCACATTCAACATTCCACAGGCATACAACGGAGGTCTGCAGATGCTGCATGATACACAAACACCCTTGAGGCCTTAGTCGGGAGAATGGTCCCTCCTAGGGGAGGAGGTGGAATGGGGATCAGAGGGACCCACAGGACAATAATCATGTGTGCACTGTTTTCCTTCTTGACCTTTCTATTTCTATTTACATGGGTTTTCATGTTGTTACATGTTTCTATACCTGAATTACTCCATAATAAATAAAAACCCAACACAGTTAAAAACAGTAATAAACTGATCAAGCATAGGGGAAAAGAAAAGGACCTCATAGAACTGATTCATTACCTTCCCTGTAACCATGAACAGAGGTAAAATACTCATTATTAGGTTTTTGCAATTCTTCTTCCTGGATCACATATTAAAGAGTTAAAGTCTCCTATTCTGTATTTATATTAGAAAACTATATTTACCAATTTCACATTATTATGCTTAAACAATAATTCTTACAGTAGTCATAAATTCTTCTGCTACTGCCTATAGCTCTTTTGAGTCAAAAAAAAAAAATGAAAGGATTTAAAGATAACAGGTAACTCAGCAGAGGAAAAAGCACAGAAGTCTTGGATGCAAAAGGCCTAGATATGACGTTCAGCCATGCCTATTACTCACTGACGGGGCCTGCAATTTACACAACATCTGCGAACCTCCCTCCTCCATTCCTGATTTGTCAAACGGGAACACTAATTCTTCTTAGATGGAGCTGTACATATAGGAGGTGCCTGGCAAAAAGAGGATTCAAAATTTTTTTTAAGCCAGACATGGCCTCTTGGGGTAGGACATTTGTTTTTCTCTTTGGATTCCTTGATTAATCAATATAATCCTTCTTTCATTGCTTTGTAAATAGTGGCCCAGGGAAGGTTCACAGCAGGAGTCATCCTTCCCAGGTACAAGCAGGAAGGGGTGCTCTACCTAAACAGAATTTTTAAATGATAATGAAGGTCTTCCCTGGTGGCGCAGTGGTTGAGAGTCCGCCTGCCGATGCAGGGGTCACGGGTTCGTGCCCTGGTCCGGGAAGATCCCATATGCCGCGGAGCGGCTGGGCCCGTGAGACATGGCCGCTGAGCCTGCACGTCCAGAGCCTGTGCTCCGCAACGAGAGAGGCCACAACAGTGAGAGGCCCGCATACCGCAAAAAATAAAATAAAATAAAATGATAAGGAAGCCCACTAAAAGCCTCCCTGCTGTTGACTGCTACCCTGTGCTGGTGATTTAAGTAATGTCAATACTAAAATACTCCTCTTCTATTATGGTAGACCACTCCCACTGTCCTCCCCCTTGGTAGGCCGCTGCTCTTTTATGCCTTCCTCTCTTTGTAGTACACAGCAGTTTAGATTCTGACAGCGGTCTGCCTGCTCCGTCTCTAACTCTGAAGCAGCTGAATGTGGCTGAAGAAAAACACACAACCAAGCTAACAATTCCAGTTTTGCATTCGCGACCTCAAATCCCAAATGGGCACTAAACACTGGTGCGTATTTTACTACACTTTCTTGGAATATTTCTTTTCTCACTATCCAACATCACCACATCACACCTTTTTCTTCCTTCTCAAATCTACAACACTCCACCCCTGCCATTCCGCTCATTATCAGCTGATGACTGACTCTTACTTCAATGAGCAAGTAGAAGGACTGGGATGAGAATTCCCTAAGCTTCCCACCATCAAACATGCTACTTCTACCTGTGAAATCTACCTTCCTGCCTCCTCTTCCAATAGGTTAGGTGTTCCTGCTTCTATATGCTTCTCCACTGGTGCTTTGGATCACGTCCCCTGTCACCATTCCAAGGCTTCGGGCACAGGAAAACCTCCTCTCTCTCAAGTGATAATTTTAAGTAATGAAAGGATGGTCATGGATGGAAGGATGGGTGAATCCATGAATGGGGAGAGAGAAAAAGCGAGAATTATGTTCCCATGATCACACCTCCTTAGAGCTACAACCCCACCTTGTTTTAGTTCCTTTCCCAGTAATAGTTTTCTAAATTGAAGTCTAAAATCATTCTCTCCACTTCCTCACTTCTTAGCCTCTCATCAATTTGATATCACTGGACTTGGTCACCACCATTCTGCAGAAACTACAGTAAGCAAGATCACCAAAAATCTCCATTACGTCCAAACCAACGTCGTTTCCCTGCCCTTATCTCAAACTCCCCGCAGCGCTCAGCTACTTACTGCTCCCCTCCCCTCGAGACGTCTCCTCCTCTTGCGGCAGCACACTGGTGTCCTTCCTGCCGCCTAACCAACTGCTCGCATCTTCAGATACCACCTGTACACTTCCTTCTCACAAATCTCTATCTCCAGCTCCAGCCTCTCCCCTGAACTCTGTCTAAAAGGCATTTATTTCCATTTTAACATGTCCAGAACGGAACTCTTAATTTTCCCCCATATATGTTCATCTACCATGTTCATCTTATTAGCAAATGACACTACAGCCCACCTAGTTACTCAAGCCAGAAACCTAACAGTTACTTTTTATTCTTTTTTTCTCACATCCCAAATTACCTCACATCATATCAACAGTCGTAACTCTGAAATATATCCTAACTCTAACCATTTCATTCTGTGAAATAAAATTCATATTTTATGGCAAGACTAGAAAAATTTAAACATAAAAAATCTTCTCTGCCCCTTGGCCTCCTCTCTCCCCCCACTGTGTGTTATGTATCTGCATTATGCATCAACCAATACCTCCACCATCGGCAGGAATACCCGGTCAATCGTAAAGAGCAACATTCTCCTAGCATCAACAAGCCAACTCCTTAAGAGGTAACGTTCCTTCTTGATCTTGGAAGGGGTCACATGACCCACCAGGACGACGCTTAGATCTGGATTACGTAAATGTCAATAATATGTTATCTGATGTACAGCTCTCAGTCTCAAAAACAAACCAACAACCTCATATAACTGGGACTTGACTTCTAACTCACCGTTCTCAGAGCTTTCTGAGATGCTCTTCCTGGGCTATAATCCTCAAATTTGGCTTGAATAAAATTTTCCATTTCTTTCTTAGATCGACTGATTAATTTTTCAATGACAATTCCATTCTTTATCATCTAAGTCACCTTCTCCTTCTGCTTGCCCACACATCATTCTTGCACCAAAAATTCTATATTCCATAAAAAAAAGCATAGACTTTTAAAGTGCATATCAGATCACGTTGCTCCCCTGGTGAAAACTCTCCAAGGACTTTCCATTACACCTAAAATAAAATCCAAAACCCTCACTGTGGCCTAGAAGTGCCCACACCATCTCGTTAGTCTCTATCTATGCGATCTTATCTTGTGAGGCCCTCCCCGTCGCTCAATACACTTCGGCACCTTCTTTTTCTGGAAGCGATCAAGACCCTTCTCCTTAGAATAAGTTCACATCCCCATTTGCCTGGGTGGTCCAGGTTTGCATCTGTTATTCTGATGTCCTACCCACTTTTGTATTTGTCCCAGACTTATCTTTTACTTTAATACCAAGGCTTATTAACTGTTACATTAAAATAAGCCAGGATGAATTTGGTAGATCCTCATTTTGTACTTCTAGTTACTACCCTGGTCTTGCCTAATAGTATGTGAGACACGTGCAGTGAACTCAGTTCTCACTTTAACTGGTTAAATCTGAAAGGTGACCTCAGTGAGGATCCTGTTTCCCAGACCCTTTCCAATGGAAAAGGTCCAAACAAGCTTCCTAAAACAAAGTGCACTGGGACAAGAGGCTAGGGAGAGCCAGCTCTTCCAGTTTTTAGTGGTGTGGGAGACGTAGTAGATGTCTCTGCCTCTGGTGTCTGAACACCAGAAAGAGACAAATCTCCAACCCAAAAGGCTAATTCTGGTACTAGCCAATGGGGCATGACCTTGGGTAATATCCTGTGGACTACTGGACTTGCTTGTCTGGGTGTTGGAGTCTCAATTAGCAGTGTCTGGGGGTTCCCATTTTGTGGGAAGCTAGTAAGAGAGGTCTGATTCTGAGCACAGATTATGGCTGATGACCTGAAAAACCACTGTGCAGACAGGCAGCAGCTGCAGTGAAAGGGCACTTGCTCTGGTCTGCCCAGACTGCATGGATTTTGGAAGGGACACCCAGAGCAGCAACGTCTGCAACAGCAGCTCAGAACGATGCCATTCAGCATACTCTCCCAACTTTAGGAGACAGAAACTTGGGACAACTTCATTGGACTAAGCAACCCTGGGGACCCATAGGGATATCTGGAGATGAGGAAAAAAGAGATGGGCTGCCACAGATTGTGAAATAGAGATTCAGAGTCATCTACATCTTCTGGTAAATAGTAGGAACATTTTTTTGAACTCTATTCTGGGTCATTTAACTCTCTTCTGGGTCTCCAAAATGCATAATAAATCTGAACAAACTCACTGCTTGCAAGATAACTCCTACAAAGCCCTTGATGCCTTGTCCATGCTGGGTAAACAGTAGGTAGTATCACTGATTACCTAAGCAGTACCCAGATAATGTAACGCTCCTAGAAGTTGCCAAGAAGTTATAGACCCTGATTTACACACTCTTAGAGTTTATACTCTACTTCGGTTATAACGGAATACATACGAATTTCAACGACAACAAAAGTCAAAATGAAAGTAAGCTCAAAGTAAGTATTCCAACAATAAATGCTGCAGGCGTTCAAAAAAAGGGCATTATTTTGAGCTGGGTAATATCTTTTTATATAAAAATGACTGAGGGGCTTCCCTGGTGGCGCAGTGGTTGAGAGTCTGCCTGCTGATGCAGGGGACACGGGTTCGTACCCCAGTCCGGGAAGATCCCACATGCCGCGGAGCGGCTGGGCCCGTGAGCCATGGCCGCTGGGCCTGTGTGTCCGGAGGCTGTGCTCCGCAACGGGAGAGGTCACAACAGTGAGAGGTCCACGTACCGAAAAAAAATAAAATAAAATAAAAATGACTGAGTCCATGATGGCAATAGGCTATACAAATCTCGGTCAACAAAAAGTAATACTAACAACACATCCCAAAAAGAAGGTTGTAAGTACTGAGAACAAGTTGAATATTTTCATTTATTTTCTTTTCCTCTAAAAATAAATAATTTCCTGTTGGAAGGTCAATTAAGGTACATACTGAAAAACGGCAGGAACTCAGAAAAAGAATAACATGGCCACCCATGCAGCGCCCACAATGCTATATGTACCTCAGTAAACGTCTTTGGCACTCAACCACACAGGACCAGAAACTATATTATCAATGTCTCAGAGTAATAAAACTCAGAGATGCTAATTTATACAAACCAGGCCTACAGAGATTAATTGCCAATGGACCCTTTACACAGAGGAATGCAACTGTCATTTGGTCTAAATAGTGCACTTTTGGACACATGCTTCATGGAAACAAAATTTTCAGATGACCTTGGTGAGGATGGACTCAGAATGGCGATAGGGCAGTTAATTTTATGACTGCATTATTCTATGACATTAGATCCAATGGACTTAGGGGTCCATCCTCTTAATAAGGAAAGAGTCACCAAATAGCCCCATACTTCATGTTGAACACCTAGAACGTGGTCTGGCTCCCAGCAGGCATTTAGTAAATATTTGCTAAATGAATGAATGAATGAAAGTTCCCCTCTGCTTGGATAATTATTGCCAAACTTTGTCTTTCTAGTTTTCTACAATTTTTCCTGAAATGTTCTAAACTGCATTATTCCAATCAACACATTTTTTGAATGACATATTAATACCTTCAATCCTTTATAGTCAAGATTCACTAGCTGGAAAGTCGGTTGTTCTATTAAAACAGGGTTTTTCAACGTCAGCACTATTGACATCTTTACCCAGATAATTCTTTGTTGTAAAGGGCTGTCCTGTGCACTGCAGATAGTTCAGCAGCATCGCTGGCCTCTACCCACTATGCCAGTAGTGCAGGCACGCACACGCACACGTGCGCACACACACACATGCACACTGTCTCTCCTGTGTTTCCCATTAATATTTACGTCTGCAATGCATGATGATGCTTTGTTTCATGGTTTTGAGGTAGTTCATTGCAACAGGACTAAGGAAAAGAGGATTGGCTTGGGGTGGAGTGAGGCAGGGTGGAAGGAGTTTGAGAGGAAAGAACAGTTGCTAAGAACAGCTAAGTCAATCAGAAATGTCCCCAGGCATTGTCAAATATCCCCTGGGGACAAAATCAACCAGTTCTTTAAAGTGACATCTCTGTTCTTATCTATTAAGTACTAATTTCAGAATTTAACAGTTAGAGACTATGTCACTGAGTCCTTAGCCTTCACTGCTATCTCTCCTAAACGTTACCCTCCCCCCGCCAGGTACTGTCCAGGCCACCAGACCATTACACAGATACACCACCTGCAGCAGTGATTTCAAGGGAGAGGGGAAAGAAAATAATCCGGAAGGAAATTAGGTCCCTCACTTCCACCTACCGCATCCAAATACAGTAGCCCTCCATATCCGAGGGTTCCATATGCACAGATTCAACCAATCATGGACTGAAAATATTCAGGAGAAAAAAAAAAAAATCCCAGAAAGTTCCAAAAAGCAAACCTTGAATTTGCCAGGGTCAGCAACTATTTACATAACGTTTACATTGTATTAGGCATTATAAGTAATCTAGAGATGATTTAAAGTATATAGGAGGGTGTGCACAGGTTATATGCAAATACTGCACCATTTTATATAGAGACCTTGAGCATCTTCGAATTTTGGTATGGGGGTGGGGGGAGATACGTGGAACCAGTCGCCCCCCTACCGTGCAGATATGAGGGACCACTGTAATACCAAGGGTCCTCAGAGATACAGTGAATGTGGGTCCTATTTTATCAGTTGAGTCTTATCAACACACTTTGTCAGGTTTCATGCAGCACAAAAGAAAAGGAAAACAGGAAGCAAGACCCCCCAAAAAGATGAAGAAGTTTGACTACAGTGACCATCCTCCCAACAAAGACTGCTGTGATTTTAAAATCACAGGTTTTCTTTAAAATCCAAACGCTTCTGGCTTACCTATTCTAATACAAAGTTACTGGAAAGAAGGAAAAACACTAAAGAATTTTGAAAAGTCAGAATTCTTGACTCATTGATCCTAAAAACAAATTTATGAAACAAATATAAGCAACATTATGACTTTTTAAAATTTAAAAAGCCTATTAACTTATATAATCATATTTTACAAATATAAACTAATATAGCATATCAAATACATAAGAAGGCAGAAATTAATACATATGCCAAATACCATCTGAGGTCAAGATTAGTTTATAATTGACAGAACAGGGACCCAGACTAAACCAAAGTTATAAATAACAGAATCAGGATGATGCAAACCTTGTGTTTTATCCCCAACCCTACAGCACCTCCCTTGTGAGTGTAGGGGAGCAAAACCTGCCACCTCAAAATGTCTCTTTGGCATGAGGATTATTTTGAACTGAAAACAATCAAGGCCCAAAAGACTCAGGAAGAAACTTTGACCTTCCCCATAACTGCCTAAAAAACATTTAGATAGAGGGCCTATTCCAGGAAGGGAGCTATCCCCCGTATCCCTGTATATAGTAGGAACTAGTACAGTAGGAACTATAGTAGGAATTAGGTGTGTAGACAGGGAGGAACCTAGCAAATTCCTCTCTGTGTCCCATGTCTCTTCCTGGCCCAGCAAACATTTATACACCAAACATTTGTTTTTCCATCTCCATGTGCATTGCCTTCCTCCCCTTTAAGTCCCAAACCACGACCCCCAACATCCTCTTTTGTCTTTAGCTGAAGATGGTATTTAAGGGTGAGGGTTTCAGCCATTTGAGGAGTTATTCAGTTTTTTGGGGTCTCTCCCATTGTACATATGTTATTAAAATTTTGTTTGATTTTTCTCCTGTTAATGTGTCTCATGTCACTTTACTTCTTAGACCAGCCAGAAGAACCTAGAAGAGTAGAGAAAAATTTCTTCCTGCCCGACATGAATATATCTCATTATTCTTTCTCTGATTTCATAAAAACCTTAATAACTATTGTAACTTCTATGTATGCCTAAATTGTTGATACAGCAAATATCACTTTATCTAAAATATTTTAAAACACTATACAAATTTAAACATAAACATTCTCAATGATTTCAATTGGTTAAATTAAACTTTATTTGGGAATTCCCTGGCAGTCCAGTGATTAGGACTCTGCGCTTCCACTGTAGGGGGCAATGGTTCGATCCCTGGTCGGGGAACTAAGATCCCACAAGCTGTGTGGTGTGGCAAAAAAAAAATTTTTTAATAAAAATATTAAACTTTAAGATTTTGATGGTCTTAAAAATATAAGATAATAATGTACAAGAGCGAAAAAAAAAATTGAACACTCAGCCAGAAATTCTATTTAGTCATATGCTGGGATGATTCAGCTACATAAAGTTAGTTAAATCAAACATATGACCAAAAGCTAATGAATATTTTTATAAAATAACTATATATAAGATGTTAGTATATTTGAGCCATGTTTGGTCCTATTCAGGGGAATGGAATGTTTTTCTGGACAAAATAGGAACTTTAATCCCACAGAAACTCTGGGAGACTGATGGTCTCCTCTCCCTGGCTATAGAGCAGGTCTCAGAAAGTCATGGATATTTTTCTGTTTTAAAGTCAGACATGGTATTTCAACAGCTTTTTACTATACCTTAGAACCAGATACAACTGCCTTCAGAGACATTTTTTCCTTCATCCTGAGTCTTCTCTTAATTTGTCCTCAAACGACCAGCCAGGAAAATGAGAAAAGTTTAATGTGCCAAGAGTCACAAAAACACCGTTCTGATAAGCACTGGGAGCAAGGGCATGTCTACCAACAGCTCTGATCTATTTCAGGAGCTCTCTACAAGAGGGTCCTAAGCTAAAGTTGTTTCTTTTGTTGTTCGTTTTTGTTTTTGCGGTAAGCGGGCCTCTCACCCCTGTGGCCTCTCCTGCTGCGGAACACAGGCTCCGGACGCGCAGGCTCAGCGGCCATGGCTCACGGGCCCAACCGCTCTGCAGCAGGGGGGATCTTCCCGGACCGGGTCACGAACCCATGTCCCCTGCATCGGCAGGCAGACTCCCAACCACTGCGCCACCAGGGAAGCCCCTAAGGTAAATTTTTCAGCCAATAAATTTGGTTTAAATATGAAGTGGATAACAGGATAACATCAGTCCAACCTTCAGGACTTTTCCACTTCCAATAATTACCTACAACAAAACCGCAGGGTACTTACACTTATCACCAGTAACAACCTTTCTGCAGAAACAACTCTTTCCTAAATACTTAAATAAAGAATAATGAAGGGCAACCGTCAGAAATGTAAAGACTCACAAAAATTTTGATCATTGTTCTTTGCCTACCACCCACAGAAAAACCCTTAAGCCTAAACTGTGGTTACAAGTTAAGTATACCATTAATTTTGAGCAGAAGAAACTATTAACATATCATCAGCTATCAATCACCCCAAGACTAAGTCTCTCCTGGCTGGAGTTGTCTTGTTTTGTTTTTGACTTATTTTTTTAAGTAAATGCTTAGGACCACATATTATTTTTCACAAAGAGAAAAGTACAAAAACTGTACTGACCTCTGTGATTTATCATGGTTAACAAACCAATTTTAAAAAAGAAAAAAAATTTCAACAAAACATATTGCTGATTTTGGTATTAGGATAATGGTGGCCTCATAGAATGAGTTCAGAAGTGTTCCTTCCTCTGCAATTTTCTGGAATAGTTTCAGAAGGATAGGTGTTAACTCTTCTCTAAATGTTTGGTAGAATTCACCTGTAAAGCCATCTGGTCCTGTACTTTTGTTTGTTGGGAGTTTTTAAATTACTGATTCAATTTCGGTAGTTAATTGGTCTGTGTGCATTTTCCATTTTTTCCTGGTTCAGTCCTGGGAGACAGTACCTTTCCAAGACTTTGTCCATTTCTTGTAGGTTGTCCATTTTATTGGTGCATAGTTGCTCATAATAGCCTCTTATTATGCTTTATATCCTGTAACTTCTCCTTTTTCATTTCTGATTTTATTGATTTGGGCCCTCTCTCTTTTTTTCTTGATGAGTCTGGCTAAAGATTTATCAATTTTGTTTATCTTTTCAAAGAACCAGCTTTTAGTTTCATGGATCTTTTCAACTGTTGTTTTAGATACCACTGTTTGCAGACAACATGATACTATACACAGAAAATCCTAAGGAAGCTACCAGAAAACTACTAGAGTTCATCAATGAATTCAGTAAAGTTGCAGGATACAAAATTAATACACAGAAATCTGTCACATTTCTATACACTAACAACGAAACAGCAGAAAGAGAAATTATGGAAACAATCCCATTTACCAATGCATCAAAAAGAATAAAATACCTAGGAATAAATCTACCTAAGGAGACAAAAGACCTGTATTCCAACAAACTATAAGATGCTGATGAAAGAAATTGAAGACCACACAAACAGATGGAAAGATATACTGTGTTCTTGGATTGGAAGAATCAATATTGTTAAAATGACCATTCTACACAAGGCAACCTACAGATTCAATGCAATCCCTATCAAATTACCAATGGCATTTTTCACAGAACTAGAACAAAATTTTTTTAAATTTCTACAGAAACACAAAAGACCCCAAATAGCCAAAGCAAACTTGAGAAAGAAAAACAGAGCTGGAGGAATCAGGCTCCCTGACTTCAGACTATACTACAAAGCTACAGTAATCAAGGCAGTATGGTACTGGCACAAAAACAGACATATAGGTCAATGGAACAGGATAGAAAGCCCAGAAATAAACCCACGCACTTACGGTCAATTAATCTATGACAAAGGAGGCAGGAACATACAATGGAGAAAAGACAGTCTCTTCAATAAGTGGTGCTGGGAAAACTAGACAGCTACATGTAAAAGAATGAAATTAGAACATTCTCTAACACATATACAAAAATAAACTCAAAATAGATTAAAGACCTAAATGTAAGATGAGATTACCATAAAACTCCTCAAGGAAAACACAGGCAGAACACTTTGACATATATTGCAGCAATGTTTTTTGGATCTGTCTCCTTGAGTAATGGAAATAAAAACAAAAATAAACAAATGGGGCCTAATTAAACTTAAAAGCTTTTGCACAGCAAAGGAAACCACAAACAAAATGAAAAGACAACCTACAGAATGGGAGAAAATATTTGCAAACAATTCAACGGACAAGGGATTAATTTCCCAAATATACAAACTGCTCATACAGGTCAATATCCAAAAAACAAACAACCCAATCAAAAAATGGGCAGAAGATCTAAATAGACATTTCTCCAAAGAAGACAGACTGATGGCCAACAGGCACATGAAAAAAAATGTTCAACATTGCTAATTACTAGAGAAATGCAAATCAAAACTACAGTGAAGTATGACCTCACACAGGTCAGAACAGCCAGCATCAAAATGTCTACAAATAATAAATGCTAGAGAGGGACTTCCCTAGCAGTCCAGTGGTTAAGACCCCATGCTTCCACTGCAGGGGGCATGGGTTTTATGCCTGGTCAGGGAACTAAGATCCTTCATGCCACACAGTGCAGCCAAAAAAAAGAAAAAAAAGGAAAAAAAAAAAAAAAGCTAGAGACGATGTGGAGAAAAAGGAACCTTCCTACACTGTTGGTGGGAATGTAAATTCGTACAGCCACTACCCAGAACAGTACGGCAGTTCCTTAAAAAACTAAAAATAGAGCTACCATAGGATCCAGCAATCCCACTCCTGGGCATATATGTGGAGAAAAGTATAACTCAAAAAGATACATGCACCCCAATGTTCTTAGCAGCACTATTTACAATAGCCAAAACATGGAAGCAACCTAAATGTCCATCAACAGATAAATGGATAAAGATGTGGTATTTACATATATATACACACACACACACACACACACACACACACACACACATACATATACACAATGGAATATTACTCAGCCATAAAAAAAGAATGAAATAATACCATCTGTAGCAACATGGATGGACCTAGAGATTATCATACTAAGTAAGCCAGACAATGAAAGACAAGTATCATATAATATCACTTATGTATGGAATCTAAAAAAATCATACAAATGAACTTATTTATAAAAGAGAAACAGACTCACAGACACAGAAAACAAACTTGTGGTTACCAAAAGGGAAAGGGGTGGGGGGAGGGATAAATTAGGAGTTGGGGGTTAACATATAAACACTACTATATGCAAAATAGATAACTAACAAGGACCTACTGTATAGCACAGGGAACTATATTCAATATCTTGTAATAACCTATAAAGGAAACTAATCTGAAAAAGAATATATATACACACACACAGGTATAACTGAATCACTGTGCTGTACACCTGAAACTAACACAACATTGTAAATCAACTATACCTCTATACAAAAACAAAAAGAAACAAAACAAATCTTGATGAAAAAAATCAGGTAAGGTTTTAAAAGCTGCCCTGGGTAAAAAGGGTAATTAGTCTGGGTAACTCCAATTATGTTAATTCTTTTAGTAATTGTCAGATTATGGACACATGATTATTCCACTTAATTTGCCAAGTGATCTTCCCAGTGTGCATCTACAACGTTTGAGTTTTCTATAATTTCTTCCTTTATAAAACAGAGATGATATTGTTCCTTCCTTATTCTCTGTTTTTATTTGGGGGAGTAGGAAAAGCGCTGAACCAGGATTTAGGAAAGTCATTCTAGTACTGGAGCGTCACTTACTAATACGTGACATCATACTAACCTCAGTATCCTCATCTTTAAAACATAATGTTATTTCGCTTTTCTACTTCATATAGTTAAAAATAATATATGATCCAGCAATCCCACTCCTGAGCATATATCTGGAGAAAACTATAACTCAAAAAGATACATGCACCCCAATGTTTATATATTTATAGTTACAAATAACCATGAAATGAGATAATGCACATGAAAATAATCTCGAATTGTAATACCCTATATAAAACTAAGATGCTATTAGCAGGACTTTACAGTGAAAGCCAAAGACACTATTTGGGCCTATGAATAGTCACAGCTCCATCATTTATAGATCTTAGATATGACCTTCAGTTTTTAAGGACTCCAAGTATTCATGTTTCCCTAACCCCATTAGCATATATCAGTCAAAAATCACTGACATTATGTTCCAGAAGCCTAATTCTTATTCCATGAAAGCCTGACAGACCTAAAAAGGATAAAAATCTGGCCTACGTTAATGCCTACACTCAATTATATAATAGTGCACATACCAAAGATATCCAAAATGTATTTCAGAACAGCAACACTGGTTCTCAAGTAGCAAAATTAACACAGGCCTTGTCTATTTCCTCTTCTCTAATTGTTAACTGGCCACACTCTCGGACAGTCTTTTACCAATGACCTTCCTATTGACATCGACTTTATGGCATTCTGCATCTTTTGCAAATTTTGCTATTAGGCTTTGCATTACATGTGCATTGTATGTTAGTGATTGTTAATTACCAAGACTACTATGAAGTAGGAAGAGGGTTCTGAGTGTAAAATGCATTGGTTTTCAACTCATTAGTGGATGTTTTCCTATTTTGATGGCCTTAGCATCCCTGTGCACTCAGTGTGGAGACTATAGTAATGAATACTCAGATAACAAGGGCATCCTATTCCTACCTCAAAAGGTTGTTCTGAGAATAAAGGTGAAATTCTGCTTGGCACACAGTAAGCCTCAATAAATGTTGCTTACTGGTAGACAGAAGGCAGTAAGCAGAAGCCATGAGGCAGAAACAAGGAGGGACAAAAGTAGTAACCAATTATGGAATAGGAAGACATCTGCAAAGGGAAGCAAGGAGAGGAGTGCTGAGTCACAAGCATGACAGACAAGTACAATCACCCTTGGCTCCCAGAGCTGGGCCAGATTTTGAGCACTGCAGCCTTGCTCAGAGTTTCCTGGCTCTCCCTTCCGACTGCGTGTACACAGTGACAATACACTGCTATCACCTGGGGTAACCGACGATGCCTCAACCACGAAATAACCAAACACACCAATGGGATCTCTTTGTTAAATTTTAGTCAACCAGACTTGCCTCTGGGGGAGATACTGACAAAAGAAACGTTTCTTTCACTGAATGAAAGAGCCCCTTTCTTTTCTGATTTAACTGAGTCTCTTAACTGTTCTCTTCCTTCACTTTCAACAGATCCCAAAGGATACTTTCTCCACCTTCATGGGAAACACACACACACACACACACACACACAGTTTCTTGGTAATATATTAAGTGTGTACAGCACTCCACAATTTACAAAGCATTTTATTTCACATCCAGGAGAGGAGAGTATAAAAATAACAAACTCTGGGAATGGAATATAGGATTTTCATTTTTAATGAGATCCCTAGATGACTAGCCAATCCTTTTCTTTCACGTTTTTTCACTCACTAAACAAAAATCAAATTCCAGTTTTACCTTCCTAGGAATATCTGCCCGTCATCTGAAGTTGTGGGTGTGTAAACACTCTTGAATCACACACATATAAACAGTCTCTTGGTTTATTATATAAATTACTGAGAATAACATTCATGGGTTTTCTATTAATTAACTATTTCATTCAACAATTATATTGACCATGCAATTACCATGTGCCAAGCAATGTATTCAAGGCTGGATTTCACCAGCTCAACTTTCACGACCGACCTTTTACAAGCCATAATTACACAGCCAGGGTACCCATGAGGAGACCTACTGATGACAACCCAAACTGAGCTTCCCATGGAAACATCAATTCTACAGTGGAGCAATTACAGGCTTGGGATTCAAACTCTGGCTCTGCCGGACTTCCTTGCTATTTAGTTGGGGCAGCTTCTTCAGGTCTCCAAGCATCTGTAAGATGGAGATAATAGCACCTACCTCACAAACGTGGAAGGATAAGAGAGAATGATAATAATATAGAGTGCCTGGTCAGTGTTTGGCACATATAATAGGTGTTCAATAAACAAAGCCTACTGCCTTTATTATGAAAGGGCCAGACTTTTTTCTAAGGAAGATTCTTGAAAACCCCATTCTCATGTATTTTTTTTACAGCAGGTTCTTATTAGTCATCAATTTTATACACATCAGCGTATACATGTCAATCCCAATCGCCCAATTCATCACACCACCATCCCCATCCCCCCGCCGCTTTCCCCCCTTGGTGTCCATACGTTTGTTCTCTACATCTGTGTCTCTATTTCTGCCCTGCAAACCGGTTCATCTGTACCATTCTTCTAAGCTCCACATATATGCGTTAATATACGATATTTGTTTTTCTCTTTCTGACTTACTTCATCTCACGTATTATTAACGTTCTCATTTTTCAAATGGAGAAAAATTAAGCTCAGGGAAGTTAAATCCTTCATTCATGTATCAAGTGTGGTCAGTCCTTACTGTGTCCAGACAAGGGCTGTTCTCTGCAGATACAGGGATGCAAAGGACAGAGTCTCTGGCCTCAAGCACCACTGTCTCACAGAGGAAACGCAGGAGAAGCGAACCGCCCCAGAAGAGGGAAGCATGCGGCCGGGGCAGCACACAAGTGAGCTCGCTCAGGACGCGGGGGGGGCCTCGAGGAGGCTCTCCAGAGGGGGTGTCCCAGCTGAGTCATGACGGAAGTAACGTGACAAAAGCAGATACTCACTAGCAGCCTGGTTTGAATGAAACCAAATCCTTGTCTCCTAGACCCGTGAGTGTCCCACTATTCCACAGCTCCTGTGATTAGATTCAATTAACAAGGATTTTCTTAGCGCTTGCTTTATGGAAATGTCTGTACTGGATGGCAACAAAGGTGAATCATCATAGTTCTTATCTCACGATAAGACAGACATACAGATAACAAACTCAACCAATACCAAATCTAAGTTTGACCTTCAAAATCAGGTGCTGGACTTTCTGCTTGAGCTTTCACCTAGTTCTCAGACCCTTGGTGTGGATGCTAGTAATTCCTCCCGTGCCCTGGGGAAGCAGCTCAACAACACTGCCCACCCTGTGAATTGCCCCACGCAGCAAAGCCGGGCGGATATTATTCACCACCTCATCTGTGAATTACGATATAAATTCTCCAACTTCTGCAAAGGAGCTTCTTTTATTACTTGTAGGTACCACGAATTCTATATTTCACTGTGCACAGTGTTTCTGCTTCCTTGAAACTGTTCACAGTGGAAATATTTAAAATATTTTATTTAAGGTATCTACATCTTTATAACTGAATTTTTTCTTTAGTTTTCTTTTGAGTGCTTTCTTCAGCAGATTTGGGGACCAGAATTATGCCTGCCTCCAAAAAATTATTGGAGAGGGCTTCCCTGGTGGTGCAGTGGTTGAGAGTCTGCCTGCCGATGCAGGGGACACGGGTTCGTGCCCCGGACAGGGAGGATCCCACATGCCGCGGAGCGGCTGGGCCTGTGAGCCATGGCTGCTGAGCCTGCACGTCCGGAGCCTCTGCTCCGGAACGGGAGAGGCCGCAACAGTGAGAGGCCCACGTACTGCAAAAAAAAAAGAATTATTGGGGAAACTTCCTGTCATTCTGTGCTTTGGAGCGATACAGGAATTATCAGACCCTTAGCAGTTTTATTCAGCTCATCTGAAAAATCCATTGAACCCTGAAGTCACTACTCACTAACAGCAGTGCTCCCCATTCAGTACAGACTCACCTTCACACGCCTTCTCAACACTGCACTCAAATAGCCACTGAGTGACAAACGTTCATGGGTTCATTTATCTTCAGTCTTTCTTCTACTGTATGTGGAATCTAAAAAGTAAAACAAACGAATGAATATAACAAAACAGAAACAGACTCAGATACAGAGAACAAACTGGTTACCAATGGGGAGAGGGAAGAGGAATGGGGCAAGACAGGTGAAGGGGATTAAGACGTACAAACTACTAGGTATAAAATGAGTAAGATACAAGGATGTAATGTGCACCACAGGGAATATAGCCAATATTTCATAACAACTTCATATGAGTATTATCTATAAAAATATTGAATCACTATGTTGTATACCTGAAACTCATGTAATAGTTGATTGTAAATCAACTATACTTCAAATTTAAAAGAAATTAAGACAAGTTATTTTCTGTGTATGGCTTTGACCACATTCCACAGCTTTTCGTAGATGACTGTCCCATTTTAATAATTTCTAAATAGGCTTTGACTTTTATTTTTATTTCCTCCTTGGCTTCCAAGCTCTTCATCTCATACACTCTCCATATAAAACAAAACCCAGGGAAACACAGCATGTGGATCACTGGTACACCTTCTAAAATAATGTAATAGCCCCCTCACCCATGACGCCTATAGCACACCCTTGTTCAAACCTGTTGCTCCAAAAAGGAAACTTTTTCAGGTTACATTGAGGACACTGTCCACTTACTTCTCAAGAGGAGCCAACTTACCTGCTATTCAAGTCTGATAGGTTTTTGCTTCCATTTGGTCCTTTCTGTTTCACATATTCCCCAAGTTCCATATTTCTTATACGTCAATGGTACATTTTCCTCTTTTACAGCAGTCCTACAAAGTTTCCTGTTGACTTTTCTTCTCTCTCTTTTTAATTTCAGTGGACTGTGGGAAAGAACAGGAGGTAATTGCACAGGCTCAAGACAAGACCTCAAAGCAGAAATCCAGAAGAATTTTTGACCTCTTTTAAGTGCTACCCAATTGATCATACTCTTAATAAGGCTTTCTTATTTGTTTTCCTCTTCCTGAACCTAAGAAAATTATCTAAACTGATAATTGTACATATTATATATTATAATGTTATAATAAATTGAACATTACAATCCAAATAATGCAATACTGCTTATATGCGAACAGAAAGTCAGAGTTTAAAAGCAGTGAAAGTATAAAGGAAATTATTTTCTATCATTATGAAAGTTTTAAAACCATTAGAAAATGTTCTGTTTTCTAAAATCTACAATGCGTTAGGCCTCAGTCCATTTGTCTGACGGAAGCAAAAAAGAGGCAACCTATTACATAATGGTCCAAACTGGAAATTCCTAAAAACAAGAAACAAGCTACTTTTATATTAGATCTAATTTACTATTAAATTGTCTAATTAAGACAAATACACACACACACACATACACACACACACACACACACACACACACATATACACATCTATATGGCTTCATTCAAATATATATGGTAAGAGACAGTGAAAGGAAAACAAATGATAATACCGTGTGACCTTTTTAATCCTGTGGGGCTTTTTTTTTAAAACATTTTTATTAGAAGAAATGTGAGATTTTTCACACGTTCATAATGTTTTAAATGAATAGCCTCTAAACCTGTAAACCTATTTACAATAGGTAAAAGTCAGATTTTTAAGAAAAACAACAAATAGATTATTTCATAAATTGCACAGAGAAAAAATACCAACAGAAAGAATAGAAAACTTACAAACACTGCAAAGTTCAATGTTAGTATGGAAAGTTTATAAGGTTACAATAGGAATTTAATTACAGATATGGAGAACATATGAACCTCTGGCACAAGTCACACTGGTAACAGATGTCAAACGCCCTGGAAAAGTTACCATGCATGCATTCATTCACTCATTCACTCATTCATATGTCCACCCATCCACTCCCTCAGCAAATATTTACTGAGGATTCTCTATGTTCCAGGATATAATAATTTTTAAAAAGAAGAAGGAGAAGAAGAAGGAGGGGGAGGGAGAGAGAAGGGGGAGGAGAAAGAGAAATTGTCTAGTGATGAACAGTGACAAGAAACCAGGCAATTACAATTCATTGTGGTAAGTAAATTAACAGGTGCTATGACAGCACTTAAGAGGAGCACCTTATCCAGGTATGTCAGTGGAGGGAAGAAAAGTGTGTAGGTGGTGTACACAAAGAAAGTTCACTTAAGCGATACCTGGAAGAGTATGAATCATACAGAAGAAAGTCAGATAAAGAGTGGAAAGAATGGAAAAAGGTCCAAGTAGAGGTAACAGCATGAGCAAATGGCTAAAGGAAAGAGGAAGCATAGCACGTGGAAGGAACTACAAAATATTCAGTAGGCAGGGGCATAGAGAGCAAGGCAGCAGTGACAGAAGATCACGTAATAAATGAAAGGCTTTCAGGGGCCAGATAGAAAGGATCTTGTAGGGCAATTTAAGGAATCTGGAACTTAAGGGTAATGACAAGCCATTAGCGATTTTAATCAGAAAAGCAATAATGACCAGACAAGTGTTTTAGTAGAATCACGCTGCCTGAAAACGGATCATTCATTAGAGAGGATCAATTAGCAGGTGAGAGATCACTTAGAAGTTTTGCCTGGATCCATAAGAGAGATGAAGAGAGAATCAGGAAAGTGGAAATGGAGTAAAGAGAAGTTTATAGTTTCAAGATACATTTAAGAAGTAAAATTAATAGGCAGGATAAACTTGATATGAGACTGGGAGAGGGTGAACTCAATTTGTCTTTGGTAACTGAGATAGAGAACAAAGGCAAAGAAACAGGTTTAGGAAATGGGAAATGCTGTTTTCAACAAGTTCACTTGAACCGCCTATGAGTCATCTAGGTGAATCAAGCTAATGGACAATTAGCTAAAAAGGTCTGAGATGAGGAGAGAGACGAGCAGAGACATTCATCAGCACACAGACCACAGCTGAGTTTATGGGAGTGACTGCATAGCGTGAATGTGCAGAGCAAAAACAGAAGACATCTAAGGAACTTCAGCATTTAAGGGACAAACAAGCAGATGCTGCAAAGAAGGTGGAAAGAAAACCCTCTTCCCAAACAGAAAGTCAATTTGATATCCCTATAAAAATTCCCTGGCTTAGATCTGGGAGACCCACAGAGAACGTTCTCCTGACCAGCTTAAACTCACGTCTTTGCTAAGCTTTCTAACATTTGATAGCCACCATCACCCGCTCACTTCTCTACCCTCCTCCAAAACAACTGACACACACACTCTTGCCTTTTCATCAAGTTCATAAGCTCTTCTCTCCTGAAAATAAAAAACAGTCTGATAAGAAGGTCTGTTTATATATTATATGACAAACAAACATTAAGTATTTAATGTTTGAAAAAAAAAGGGAGACGCTCCACCCGGGTGGTAGTCTCACAAAGCAGAGACACCTCCCTCCAGAAGTCCCTCAGGTTTGCTACAGTCATCCACCAGCCCAAGGGATCATGATGTTCCCCAAGGGGCAGGACAGCCAGGGTCTCCCAGAGGTGGAAAAGAGAAGACAAAGAACAAATTGACAAGCTGACTGAAATTCTGTAGCTCTCAGCTGCAGCAGGGTGTTTCAGGACAAGATAATTAAAGGCTTATCACCTTTTGGAAAGACAGCACGAAGAATGACTCAGAGCATAATTCCCTGTACCTTGACATAAATGTTGATTTATTCTTTCAAGAAAACTCTACAATATGTTAAAAAAAAAAATTAGCACTCTTAGAAAAAAACTGTCTCAGTCCTGCCAAAGATGAACTTTTCACACCAGCTTGAGCCCCACCAGATTCAAAATATGGAGTTTACTCACATATTTCCTGCTCTTCAGAGAGAGAAAAATGAAGACCTGCAAATATGAAGAGGCTTCCCTGGAATCCTGCAGTTACTCAGCATTTGGTCCTGCTGAATCAGTGTCTTTGACACCCAAGCCGTCGTTATTCCCATTGGACAGTGTATGCTGCGAGGAGTTTCTCCTCACCTGGTCAGCGGAGTGCAGGACTTCGGGAATGCTCGTTTAGCCGTCTCTGGGTTGGTGTCCACTGCAGTAAGAGTTCATCTCTGCCAACTCACGCGTCCCAACTTCACAGTGACCTGTGAGCCAAGCCACAGAAAGAGAAGAAATGGGTGACTAGATCAACTTCTACTCCATATCCCAATTCCGGAAAACCTACAGTCTCCCTCAGGATCATGTCTCCGAGAAGAGAAAAGGCCACCAAATGAAATGCCGACATCTCACAGTCAGGGTGAATTTTTAAAAATGCAAATTGGACAACTGCTCTCACAGCCAAAACACTGGCTGTTTTGTGCTCTGCCATTACCATGGGAATGACAGACCAGGTTTTACCACAGATTACAAGACAAGGATGAGAGATTCAAGGGGCAGAGCCAGGCACTGAGCAATACCAGCCTGTATCCGCTGAGCTCAAGACACAGGAGAAATCCAGCCAAGACCTGCAGAGCCACCCAGCCTCGCCGAGCCTGACTGACCAATCTCTAGCCTACTCCAAGCCGTATAAGTGAGCCCAGCCAGGGCAGGTGAAATGCCCAGCCCAGGCAAAGCCAGTGAACTCCCAGCCAACCTGCAGGCTCATCGCCAAAAAGACTGAGCTGTTAAGTGAGCCAGACAAAGCTTGGATGTCTCACAGCCTAAGGGTCAACTTCTGGGAGGAAAAGCTGCATCCAACATCTAATACCTCCAGAGATGATCATTCTGAACAGAAGCACCCTGAAGGGCTTCTGTATCATCAAATGTTTTACCACCTGCAAGAGTTTGAAAACATCATGTTTTCTCTGGTCACAGTTGGACTGCACATTCTTGAGGAGTGAAAACTTTTTAAAATTCCAATTATTTATTTCTTATTTTTCAAAGGTGAAATTGGTGAAGTTGAAGCCTCTCTAGTGTCCTCCATAATCTGTCCCCCATCCTTTCCCACATATGCTCAAGGCCATCCTGACGTGGAGGGGCTCTGAGAGCAGGAAGTCTTCTATGGCCTGTTTGGGCAACGGAAGACCACCAGGGCCACAGAATAAAAAGGTAGTCAAGAGAAAAAGAAGTATTAGCCAATAATTTATTGTACTTGTCCCCTCTACTTCCCCTGCATTGAGGTCTACCCTAGTTACCAGACACAGGACTGGTTCCGGGCACACGCTTGCAGGTGTTGTCTACACTCTGTGCGGCCATCAGAGTCCTGGTAACCTGCATTGGCTCAGAATAGCCTAGGGGGTCTGCTCATGGCCACGATGCTCTGTGCTGCCCTGGTTCTGGACATGCTGTACCAGCCAGTGTCCGCCCTGCTAGGGAACATTAAACTAGACCTAGAGCCCATGGATTACTGTGGGAGATGGTGTTATTTATAGTCAGTCAGATTTTTAATAATTAAAGCCTACCTTACGCAAATAAAGACAGAGAACTAGCTACTGAAGTTCCTGCCCTTCTGGAGAAAAGACATCAAAATTTTGTCAAGTTTAACCTAATTCAAAAAGAATTTGGGGCTTCCCTGGTGGAGTAGTGGTTGAGAGTCCGCCTGGAGATGCAGGGGATGCGGGTTCGTGCCCCGGTCCGGGAGGATCCCACATGCCACAAAGCGGCTGGGCCCGTCAGCCATGGCCGCTGAGCCTGCGCGTCCGGAGCCTGTGCTCCGCAACGGGAGAGGCCACAACAGTGAGAGGCCCGCGTACCGCAAAAAAAAAAAAAGAAAAAAGGAATTTGAAGGACGTGAACCAACTTTAATGGAGGCCAGACTCAAGAACAAACTATCAGCAATAGAAAAACTGGAGGCCAATAATAAGGAGGTGGAATCTCCAACTCCTTGCTTAGGCTTAAAATACAGACCTTTACAAAAGAACTTAGCAAAAAGATATCTAAGCACTTAGAACAAGTTGACATTCAAGAAATATGCAGTCTTTGAAAAATTCATCGAAACCCATGCAATATAAGTAACTACAAGCAAAACAGCCTTTAAAGTGCACCAGAAAATCAAAGAACAACTTCAGACAGCACTAAAAAGATGCTTCAGATGACAATTCCCATCTTCGGGGAAGTATATAACTGCTTTCACAAGAAGCTAAAGAATGGACAGGAAGAGTGAGCAAACTTATTAATCAGAAAAAAAAAAAAAAACCTAGGGGGCTTCCCTTGTGGCTCAGTGGTTAAGAATCCACCTGCCAATGCATGGGACACAGGTTCGAGCCCTGGTCCTGGAACACCCCACATGCCGCGGATCAACTAAGCCCGTGCACCACAACTACTGAGCCTGCGCTCTAGAGCCCGCGAGCCACAACTACTGAGCCCGCAAGCCACAACTACTGAAGCCCGAGTGCCTAGAGCCCATGCTCTGCAACGAGAAGCCACCACAATAAGAAGCCCTCGCGCTGCAACGCAGAGTAGCCCCCGCTCCCCGCAACTAGAGAAAGCCCGCACACAGCAACGAAGACCCAACACAGCCAATAAATAAATAAATAAACCTAAAATTCTACTGCATCTGGAACAAGTTCTAAATGATTAAGAAAGATTATTACTCAAGATGAGAGATCAGTCTGCAGTTCATGAAGAAGGCAACATGGATGCAGAACCTTGAAACTAGATATAAACAAACATATCAGAAAATGAAGACTTCTAATAAGATGAATTCAAAGCAGTTTTGATGAAACTGACTCATGTTGCTGGGTTAAACACGGCTGATCTAGGCTTGGCTAGGCCAGGTGACTATGCTCACCTTCACTAGGTTTATTTTAAAATTTATTTAAAAACTCCTGAAGAATGTGAAACCAAATGTACACTGCATTAGCTGAAAGAGATAAAATAACTGAAGCACTGAAAGTCTGTAAGTCTCCAAATAAGCTTCGCTATGATCAGAAAGGGGGACGGTAGGGGGGAGAGGGGAATGTACTTAGAGAGGAACAGGGAGAACCACCAGAGGCAACTTAACATCCTTCCTATACTGCGCTGAGAAAAATAAATGAATTTTCACCAAATATCTAATGTAGAGAGAATTCACCTAGTGAAGATAGCGGAGAATTCTTTCAAAATATCAGTAGATGGAAATGTCAGCATGTGAAGAGCTAGACATTTCCAAAACATTTTTCAGGAAGAACTTACAACATTTCCAAAAGTAACCTTACATCCCTGATGTTCCCAATGGAGCATTTGGAAGAGCAAAAAGGGAGCACCAGGGAACCCCATGGATGAACAGACACCCAGAAAGCAGTGGCAGCAGGCAGTGATGGCACAGAGTCCAGGGCCTAGAGCCTGGTGGAGAGCAGATGCATCCTCCCAGGGACAGGACCACAGACAGAAGAGCCCTCCACTGGCCACCCCCATCCTTAACACAGTGTGTCCTACACTGAAGCAAGCCAGAACTTGCCCTGGTACTCCTCGGACTGGTAGATACTCAGGGCCTTCTGATTCAACCCTTCCACCTGAATGGAAGACCTGCCACCCTAAGAGTAGCAGCAAATAGTGGGTGCTAGGAAAGCAACAACAAAATGGGAAAAAGAGACATCTGGAAGAAACTAGTCCCACTACAAAGTTCTGCTGAACACCGGGTCTGGGCACTATGAGCTATCATCAACCCAGACACTCATGCAGTCCCCGCAATGTCTTCTTTTCACTTCCTCGCAAAGGAAGGCTGCTATAATTACTTCCACCCTCAAGCTATGAAGCCTAGGCACAAGAAGGCTAAGCAATTTGCCTGGGCTCATAACTAAAATAATGCCAGGAACTGGGAACTAAAGGCAAATATCCCAATTATGGACAAAACCTCCAAACATCCTGCTCTGCTAAGGATAATTTATGAAAATAAAGGCAAAAGTACTGTGTCTTTTGAAGCTGTGGACGTGAGCTCAGCATTGAGGACTTGAACATTTATAACGAGGCAGTTGAGTCAGGGCCTACTGGTATCTCCTTGAAAGCATTGCTCTTTTATCAGTTAATTCGGTTAAGATCTGGGAATTTTTGTTGGTTTAAAAAAATGTGTTTGGGAGAGAAAATCCACGAGGTTTTAGGTTCTTGCAAAGTAGTCCATGGATCAAAGACCTTTGAAAGCCAGTGTCTAAAATGAATTAATACTCCCTACATAAGAAGAGTCAGCAAGCTGGAAATACCAGTACAAATGGATTCCTTATTTACTAGATGAAAAGAAGCCTTTCTTCACACTTAAAAAAAAGATTCTCTGCAATTGATATCATATAGACCTTTGAAATCTTGTATATTATGATGCCAATATCCCAAGATTTCAAAACAGTAATCAATAGACACTTGACATTTTCATGATTTGACAAAATTCTGTGCACAGAAATTAAAATCCCAGGAGAACAAATGCCAGGAAAGAAACCCCTAGTTTTACTGCAGTTAATAAGGCAATATGCCATCTATGTAACTTATTTCATCAGAAAGTGTTTCTAATCGCCTACTCTCCCCTGAGATTCCATGTGGCCCACTGTCACAGAAGAGAGCGGCAAGAGGCAGATACTGGAAACGGTCCCCCAAACCTAGACTTCATACTAAGTGTTCTTTAACTACAGGAACCTACTAGAGGTATTTCAATATACATTAGGATTTTTATTCGGGAAGAAAAAAAAAATCTGTAATCCTCCTGTTGTCAGTTTCCAAAGAGAATCCAGGTGCTTTACTTAGTAAGAGGGAATTATTAAATTTAAGAGGGAATTATTAAATTTAAGTAGGCCCTGCCTGCATCTGAAGTATGACATACTTCATACGATGGGTGAATTTAAGGCAGAGCCATGGAAGTGCTCTTACTGAAATTACCAATACAAGGACTAGTAAAATCGTTAACTCCTCTATAATACATGTCAAGTATTTGGTTGAAACTCTGATTCATTCCTGACAAAAACACTTTCTCTCTTAACAACTCCGAGTTACGAAAATTACCTTCTACGAAAAAGAGCAATTATGAATTTTAAATCTCAGACCATATTAGGAGTGAAGAGTAGAGTACATAATCCTGTGGGATCATAAATTCATTCATTGTGGGGTCATATGTTCCATCTGTTAAAAGAATATTCCACCAATTAAAGTTAAATGAGAATAAGACCAAAAAGAAAAAAAGGACAAAAAAGACAAACAAAATGAGAAGACAGGTGTCACACTTCCTCAAATACACTCAACAACATGAATACTAAAAGTTTTCATTATTTCCAATTACTCATCACACCGTTTGACACAGGGCACTTAATTTCCTAATTTTTTTTCCTTTTTTTAAACTTCTCACCAATTTAAGATTTCATGAGGTAAGCAACAGGTTTACAGCTTTTACAAATTTAGGAACTAAGATATCTTACTGACCAAAAAAGTAAAACACAGAGTAATACACAGAATGACCCTTTTCTTTTAAAGCATATATCCTGTTTCCTAAAGCACAAGTATGAAAGTTATTATGTATAAATATTTTCAGATAATAATAGTTCTTATTAATAAATAGCATACAGCGGGTGCGGAAGAGAGAAGTATGGCAGGGGACACTTTTGCTTTCGGTAATCTCCTTTTGGTGTTACTAAAAACTTGTATTTTTTGTTTGCCTTCTTCTGTAACTCAAATTTTTTTAGATACAAAAAGTTCAAGGACCACCCTGCAAGCTTCCACCACTAACGCGCTCAGCAGACAGCCTCTCCAGTAGAGGGCACGGTAGACTCAACATGGGAAATGTATGTGTAGTTCATCAAGCCACTCTCAACTGAGGTTTTGCTGTGCAGTATTTACATCCTACTGCATTGTTTCTGCCTCCAACGCAGAATGGAAAGCATGTGTCATCTTCATATTAAGCAATCCCATTTACCTAAAAGCTACTCCCAACAACAGCAAAAAAGGGAAGTCAACACTGCAGTTTTCGCTTTAAATGTACGTCTGCCTGCCTTAACTTCAGCTGTCATTCGGAAATGGTTTGCAAAAAAAGCCAATAGTTATATTAAAAACTTACAAGAAACATCTGGAATAGTCTATATTTAAACCAGCTACTTACATGGATATACATATACATTCACGACATACATTCACTGTCGTGAATGTATTGAGATGATTAAACTTTTCTGGCTTGAAGATCTCTGAAAAAGTTCAAATCCTAAACAGTTTACTTATTTTCTTATTTGTTTTTTACCCAGGGAACATTTATAAAGTATCTGTTACGAGCTTGATACTCCACAAAGCTGTGACGTTATCTTGAATTTTACTTGTACTTACACATTTATAACCTAATAAACCCTGAATTAATCCTTTAATGATTTTTCTACCTTGAATAGCTATGCTTCCAGATATTTCCTTCTTCCACGCACATGCAAATTTTAAAGAAAAAACAAACTTTTGTATAGTACTTTAAAATTTGCAAAGGCCTTTCACGAAAGATTCCCATAATATACAGTGAGGCTGGCAAGAAAAACACATTCATTACTCTTAATAGAGATGAGAAACTGGTGCTCAGGGAGGTGGGATGCGACTGCCCCAGCAGTTACTTAGCATTTACTGGTGAAGCTGAGACTCTAACTACGTATCCTGACACAAGCCCAGCTCTCTCTCCTTGCTGCCTCTGAGTCAGAACTCCTGTCTTTTCCACTATGAGTGAATTCTACCATCCAAGGTTCTAAGTGAAAAACATATTGAGGTTTAAATTAGCAAGAAAAAGCTAGTGTCTGCATATTACACATAGTTAATAAATAAGTACTGAATCATCAGAAAGTGAAAATAGCTGTAGGAAATATGCAAAGTTCTTTCAGAGATGAAGTGCATAGGCTTGAGAAAAATTATATTCTTACATTTCACAAACATGCTTTCAAGTATTTATTACTGAAATCTAAATGATTTTCCTTTCCATAAGTGAGTACATGGCTGTCCTCTTTAGTAATAATTGCAGGTTTTACTCTCCAAGTCAAACTGGGAGCTCCAACTACTGGCAGCTCATCATAAGAATATGGTAAACTAGTCCCCATTTTCTTTTAACAGTTCTAATGCAAAGCAGAGAGAATATTTGCAGTCTAATACCTTGCTGTTAATCTCGCTGTCTACTTAGACGCTTGAGGGAAAACCACTAGAATATTCCACCGTACGGTTCTAATCATGTTATCTGATATCAAATCATTTTGGAGTTGAGATTATCTACTTGTCCTTACCCATCAAACCGTTTAACTCGTGCTACAGCAAGATGATTTTTGAAGACTTCATAGACTAAGCTTATTCAAGCAAGCTGTTAACTTCTCCCTCCCTCCACCGCCACCTCTCCTTTTTGCCAATTAAATGTTCTGGTAAATTCTAAGGCAACTAAGAATGACTCAGGAGAAAATCTTGCATCCTTGCACTCTTACACTGATTCGGGTGTATGACAGCTGCGAGGTCTTGGTGTTTCCCTCTATCTCATCGTAAGGAGGTCTGTGATTTCTCTTTCTGTTCTGGAAGGACAGGCAGCCAAGGACTCCTGAGGGACAGTCTAGCAACCCCACGGACAGACCCAGCCACGTGCCTGCTGGTGATCAAAACTGCACACCCAGTGAAAGCACTTTCTCCTGTCCCTTCCCTGACTAACGTTCATCCCCAAACGTGCTACGAGACGCCCAGGCAGAACGCAAAGTCACTCACACCACCTGCCTCTGGACCGTCACCTTTCCTCCCATTCACGGTTTCCTTCCGCAAATTAAACGGAGTCGCAAAGAGGAACGGATGAGGGTCTCCCCACGGCCTCAGTTTGCATACCAAGAAAGGAGGCGTGGGGAGAGGGCGTGCGCTCCAAAAAGGGGGAAACACATCCTAATTCAAAATAAGGTAATTGCGTTCGGGATCCCAGCAAGCAACCTTTACCTGCTGGGCAATCGTCGCTCGCTTTGGGGTCAGAGCGTGGGGAAGGGGAGGGGATGGAGAAAAGGACGGGGAGGGCGAGCGCCCCGGCCGGGCCTGCGGCCGACCTGGCTCCCTGCCTCCACGGCCCTGCGACCCCGCCCGGCCGCCACAACTCGGCAAAGGTGTCTGGCGACCACTCGGCGGGAAACTTCTCAGCTCCCACACCGGCCCGAGCCTGTCGCCGCGTTTGGCCCGACTGCGCACGACGCCAGGGCCGCAAACGTCACCAGCTCCCTCGCTTCCAGACCTTTCGCTGGCAGCCGTGACTGCGCAGACGGGCGCTGACCTCGCCCCCGTGCCCGGCTGCAGCTGGCCAATCGGCGTCCGCTGGAGGCGGGAGGGGCATCGTCAGGCCCCGCCCCCGCGTCTCCTTCTTTTATAAATACGGCGCCGCCCGCCCCGCCACCCGGAGCAGTAGCCTCAGTCAGAAAACGATAATGCCTAGTGCTATGTTCCTGGCTGTCCAGCACGACTGCGGACCCATGGACAAGAGCGCAGGCACCGGCCCCAAGAGCGAGGAGAAGCGGGAGAAGATGAAGCGAACCCTGTGAGTAAGGCTTTCTTCTCTCCCCCGCGCCACTCCTGCAGACCCAGCTGTCCTGGGCGGCTGCAAACGCGGTACATTTGCGCCTGGAACTGGGTACCGTGCACCTCTGCAGGAAAAAAAAAATGTGGAAAAGGTTAATTTGTTAAGTAAGGTTTAAACCTGTGTGGGTATTTATTTTGTGACGTGAGCGAAGGACTCTCGGGTAGAGTTTAGAAACTGCAGAAAATTATTGATGCAGAGGCGGTGGTAGATGCTGGTTGGCTTTTTGTCCCCCCTGCATCGAAAATGACTTCAGGGAATCCTGCGGCCGAAGCGCGTCCCCGGCATTCGTACGTTGCATTGTAAATTTTGATCAGCTTTACACGGCTGCTGCGATGTAGATATTTTTTGCTGATTCCGAATATATTCTTTTAAAATATTTTCTTTTTTTTAATTGAACAACAGATCTCACCCACTCAGGACTGTGGAACAAATAATTGTTCTGCATCATCTTCTTAAAATGAGTGTTGTAGTTGGGGGAGGAGGACGGGCCATCTCACACACATACATTCATTATGCACAGCTTCTAGGGTGGTCCAGAGCCTCCAGCTCGAAGGGTAGAAGGGAAGTGAGCACAGGCTGGTTCAGGGCAGTTCCACTGTGGGTTTCATCAAGTGTGAAATGTCTCAGAATTGTAATTAACGTTGCAGACAAACTGCTGCCTTCTGTGGGCCAGAAATAACATCTGCTTTTTGAACTATGCAGACTAGAGTCATAAAAATACCCTATAATTGTAGGTAGTTCTACCCTTAGTTTTAAAACTAGTAATTATGTTCAGATGAGTGGATGAAACGAGTGTGTTTAGTATATAGGTGCTGGGTTTAAATGTTAAAGGTGTAAGACTGACAGGAAGAGTTGTTTTGTCTTATTTGGTTTGTCTGTAGCCACAGGGGGCAACTTTATTTGGTAAAAATGCCTTCAGCTGCATTGGCGATTTCAAGTGTTGCCACTAAGTGAATATCCTTTTTTTTCTTTTCTTTTTTTTAAGATTGAAAGATTGGAAGAGCCGTTTGAGCTACTTCTTGCAAAATTCCTCCTCTCCTGGGAAGCCCAAAACCAGCAAGAAAAGCAAACAGCAAACCTTCACCAAGTAAGTTGAAAATCTTGTACTTGCGAATGAACTCACTGCTGAGCTGAAAAGGGAACCTCTGACTGACCTGCCTGAGCTAATACGCAGAACTTCTCTTGCAGGCCTTCTCCCGAGGAAGCCCAGCTGTGGTCAGAAGCATTTGATGAGCTGCTAGCCAGTAAATGTAAGTTAACCTCTTGAATTTGATCCATTTCAAGTATCAGGAGACTCTAGAAACGTTGTGTCCACACAGCAAGAGCAGCTTGCTCAAGGGGAATTTTACTTTACAATCCCCATGACATGAGGCGTATTCTTCTCCTTTATTTCCCAGTGATTAACCAGGAAAATGCATGGCTTTTTCACTCAAGGTGGGAAAAAAATTAGCCCAAAACTGTAATGGCAGTTGCTTTTTGTTAAGGTTGAGTCAGGTTATCCATTGCAAACAGTGTTTTCAAGAGACGTCATTCCCAGAGAACTTATGGCTCCCCTATAAATATTTGAATTAACAGCGAAGCTAAGTATTTATATATTTTTGTAGTAGTGTGCCAACTTAAGCGTTTTGCTGACTGGTATCTTAGTCTTTAAAGAGCTAAATTCTGAGGGTTACAGGTTGACTGAAATCTAGAAAATTGCTATCATTTAGAAATAATAAAATATGGGGCCAGGGGAGTGGGAGTTCTAGGAAAAAACAGAAGGGATTATTTGGTCACTCAGTTCACTGTATGCATGCTTTCTTTCTCCCCCCACCCCACCCCACCTCCCCAGATGGTCTTGCTGCATTCAGGGCTTTTTTAAAATCTGAATTCTGTGAAGAAAATATTGAATTCTGGCTGGCCTGTGAAGACTTCAAAAAAACCAAGTCACCCCAAAAGCTGTCCTCAAAAGCAAAGAAAATATATACTGATTTCATAGAAAAAGAAGCTCCAAAAGAGGTAAGGGGAGATAAAAAAGTTCCTCGTTTTAGCATGTTTTAAACATTCTCAGCACCAAAGTGAAACGGAAAGAATTGAAGAGACCTCAAATTAAAAGGGGAGTGGGGTAAATGTTCTTCCCCTACTTCTACTTTCAGGGAGGTTAATTACATTTCTCCAGTGACTTGGCCGGTGAAGCTAATCACACATTATAGTTTTTTTGTTGTTGTTTTCAAATATTAAATAGATTAATCTCTTAACTCTGAATATGGAATAAACCACTTTTTATCTTTTATTTCAGATCAACATAGACTTTCAAACCAAAACTCTGATTGCCCAAAACATACAAGAGGCTACAAGTGGCTGCTTTACAACTGCCCAGAAAAGGGTGTACAGCTTGATGGAGAACAACTCTTATCCCCGTTTCTTGGAGTCAGAATTCTACCAGGACTTGTGTAAAAAGCCACAGATCACCACTGAGCCCCATGCTACCTGAGATGAAAAAGGGAACCCAGAAACGAGGACATTTCATTTTTTTCCTAAGGGGAAAGGCTGTCACCTGCCAAAAAAGACTGACCTTGAATTCAGCCTGGGTGTTCAGGAAACATCACTCAGAACTATTGATTCAGAGTTGGGTAGTGAATCAGGAAGCCAGTAGCCGTCTAGGAGAAGCTGGTACTGGGTCAGCTTCCGTAACTGATGGAGCACAGGGAAAGCGTGGTCTATACGTGGCATGTCTCATGCTGGAAAAGCAGGAGCTTGAGACTGAAAGATAACTATGTAACACTATTGGTCCAGAAGCATTTACAATCAATAGGTCTGGAGTTATGTGGCCTTAGTGAGCTGGCTGTACATTTTTCCCTAAATCAGTCCTTGTTACCACACAGTGGTTTAGCTGTAGTTTCTTTAGTACTAGGTAACACATGTTTACTATGTGCAAGGGTATTGAAGTTCCTATGACTACAGATCATCAGTACTGTTGTCTCATGTAACTCTTAAAACTGAAACAGTCTGTTTGAATTGTCAATTGGTGTGTGTAATAGAATGAGTGCTGTTGTGTAGAAAACGACAATGTCCATTACGAGTGCCAAAACTGTCCTGATGGCAGCTAAACTTTGAAGTGGTCTTTGAATACTTTTAATAAATTTATTTTGATAAATAATGTTATTGAATATTTGGTCCAGATGTGGGTTGGGGTGGGTTTTTCTGGTAACTGAATATGGCAGATACAAGGTGAAATATCTCCTCTCTGGTGAAGAAGAGGTGTCAGTTGATGGGCCTGTTTAGTGAGGATTGACAATCCTCGGAACTGAGAAATTACAGCTGCAGGGAAGATCTGCTCCCATCTCTAATGCTTTCGTAGGTCAAAGGAGGTCAGGTCACATCTTTAGAGCCACCCTGAGATCAACCTTTCTAATATAACCTTGTAAAAATCAAACTTATTAGTGAAAATACGGCAACATTGGCTTTAAAGCCTTTCGTGAGTATTAAAGATCAGCTAAATATGAGAAGTAAAATGATGTAAGAGACAAAGCACCAGAATTATTCACATAACTAAGCTGCTCAAATGAAGAAAGAAACCAAATAAAGAGGAAAGCAGGCCTTTTTACTTCCCTTGGTTCCAAGTGCCCCCACAGGGTAACGGCATGAGCTTCCAAGATCCATGCCTGAAACTGTTCACTTCCGTGATGGATCAGTACAAAATCAGAATTTCCCTGATTTGCCAGCCTTCATTTGGCCAATAAAGAATCTGGAGACTTCCCTGGTGGTCCAGCGGTTAAGACTTCACGCTCCCAATGTAGGGGGCCAGGGTTTGATCCCTGGTCAGGGAACTAGATGCCGCATGCCGCAACTAAAAGATCCTGCACGCGGCAATGAAGATCGATCCCGAGCACCGCAACTAAGACCTGGTGTAGCCAAATGAATATTTTTTTTTAAAAAAAAGAATCTGGTTATGTTACTGCAGCTAACGATGAAGGTAAGAAGCACGCTTTTGTGGCTTAGACTTCACCTCGAAGTGTGCTCTTTCCCTAGTTGAGAGAGAGGCCTTGAATCTGTTATTTTCCAAACCAGCTACTTAGACAAGGCATCCTCTTCTCCAGCAGGCTGCTTTTTCAACCTTCTTGATGATGGTTTTCATTTTGAAATGAAAGAGGAGGGCGAACACTCGTCTTGGAAAACCTGAGCCCGTGTACTGACTTCTCACACCTTTGTGACCTTGGGAGTCCTAATCTGCCCTGGCTCCTTAATTCACACCTTCCTGCCTATCCCACTGGTTCCTGTGAGGTAGTAAGGGGCTTTAGGAAGTGTAAAGCGCTTTTTAGAACGCTATCCTGATTTGCCAGAAGAAAACTTGACCTCCCCTGGTTTAAACTGTTTCCCTGGTGCTTGCACTGAACTTCACCTTCACCCCACTTTCTGGGACCAACGGGCACAAGCTCCATGAGAGATTTGAACTAGTCTACTCCTGGGTCACCAGCAGCCAAAACAAGACATAACAGGTGCTCCATCAAGAGTGATAGAGTAAAAATTCTGAAGGGTCACTGAAAGAGATTTCTTTGGAGAATAAATATGTCAGGTCTGCACAAGCCTCAACTTGGACAGGTTTTGGCCAACAGAGAAACCCAGGAGTCACGCCACATATCCAATTTGTCACCAAGTCCTATTTTTACTTCAGGTCTCTCTCCAGCCTGCTTTCTGTCACCACCCTGATCAAAGGTACCACCATCTTCCCCGGGCAACCGCAACACTCTCAATTCACCTACCCTCAACTCACTTTTCCCCCCTCCAGTGTGTTCCCTGCTTTTTAACTCTAGGAAGCCTCTCCACCCAGAAACCTGATCTTGTCTCCTGTTGCTTATAAACCCCTGACAGGTTTCCCAAACAATCAGGATAAAGGCATCATCCTTAATATAGTCTAACACCTGCATGGGCTTGACCCCCTTCTTCCACTCCATCCATTCTCCACCACCTGTCCCCCAGCTCTCTCTGCCAGCCTCACCAACCTACTTCTCTTCCCCCGTGGGTGCCATGCCCGCTGGTTCCATAGGACCTTTGGGCATCATAGGCCCTCTGCATAGAATGCAATTTTAGCTCTTACTCATCATTCACAGATCGGTGCAATCGTCACTTCCTCAGGGAAGCTTTCCCTGACCTCCTTACCTGGGGCAGATCCCCTTTTAGATGTTCTCATAGCACCAGATTCTCTAATTCAGCACACTTAATAGAATTCTCATTAATTTGTATGATAACTAATAATTCTGTCTTTTCCCCCTGGATTGCAGATGTCACAGTTCAAGGACTCCGTGTCTTTTTCTGCTCACTGCCTGATCCCAACACCTAGCGCCTTGATGGGCGCACAATGCCAGCTGCACTAATGAATGCATGAATATTAAAAACTCTTAAATTTTGGCGAAAGTATCTACCAATGCACAAGGAACTAAGGACAAGGTTTTAAAAGCCCCATTGCCTCAAACATCTGAAAATATCTGCAGAGCTTTTTTCTTGGCAAAGAAAAATACCTCTTACTAAGCATGTTCTCTATAACTTTTGACCTTTAATAGAAGGAGAAGCCAGATTAGAGTAACAAGAAGCAAGAGTTCTGACCGTTTCAGGGCTGCTAAAAGTACAGACTTTATTCAGGTGGTATTTTCCAATGTTCTTTCGTGTAGAACAAGCTGAAATAGATTTAAGTTTAGAAACCACGTACCTCCACAAATAAATATCACTTAATGTTCCCATTTGTTGGAGTTCGTACACTTAGACTCCACAGTCCACTCACTTTGCTAATATTTCATTTTCCATATCTTTTAAGTTCAGAAGCATTTCAAAATGTAATTTCATACAGTCCCACTGAAAAAATTAGAATTGTGTATTATCTGTCATGTGAGCCCAGAGAGGCAATACATGAGTTTCAACGTGGTGATTTAAAATGATCGCCCAAAATTTTATAGGAAACAGGTCTTTGGTAGAGGGTTTGTTTGCCCACATTATTTGATCATTTCTGGCAGTGATTCTTACCTTGTGGGGTTGCAGAGTGACGAGGCTGTGTTTTTGTCAATGGCAAGGTTGAGGTTTGGTCTACATTTCGGCATCGGATCCAAGGAGTAGCTTGGAATTGCTTGAGGCAACAATAACAGCCCCAAAAAGCTTCTCCTGTGACCCGCTTTTAAAATCTAAAACTATATCTTTAATGTTTTCCAGACTCTCTATTATTGAAGACCATTATTTTTAAGAACTGCATAGTGTTGTGTAACATATGCTTATTATAATTAATTCTCCTCTGTTGAACATCGTAGTTTTTCTATTCTATATGTTTTATAAACACTACGGTTAATTTCCTTAATTATGTGAGTGTATACACATTATGTACTTGTATACATATTACCTATATGTGTCTGTGTAAATGATATATGTATATTAAAATTTTTCATCTTAAAAAAAAAAGAAAGGAATCACTAGAGGAGTAAGCAGTACATACTAGCCTACGGCAACAGCATTGAACAAAAGCCTGATACTACCCATTGGGGGCCCATGATTCAGTATCACCAGAGTACCTGGCAGGATAAGGCCGGGATGGGTGTAGAAGCATGGCCCAGAACCAGGTGATAGAGGACCGTCTTGAATACAAAAGGTTAGGATTTTATTCTGAGGTGATGGATACCAATCTCAAATGTACAAAATAACCTGGGCAGCAAATGAAGGATGAATTGGAGTCAAGCAGATGAATTAGGAGACTGCAGTTATAGCCCAGATGAGACATGCCATGTTGCCTAAACCAGGACGTTGTCACCAAATAATTCAATGTACTGTGTTGGCCAAAAAGTTCGTTCGGTTAGTGAATCCATTGTACAATAAAGTTCTTGGTGAAAATGAAAAATGTGTCTTTTATTTTTACTTAAAACCGAACAAACTTTTTGGCCAACCCAATAAGTTAACAGCAAATTATACATCTATGCAGAGCACTGATCTCAACCACACAGGGGATGGTAAGACATTGGTCCTCTAGGAGGCACCAATTACGTATCTGATGAAATAATGCTCCAAAAGTAAAACATGAGGTGGGCCGTGATTGGCGATTAATTATCAAAAGAGAAGTGCAAGACCCTTTAGACGGAATGAATCAAGAAACAAAGTGAAGTGGCAATTTTTAGCAGATTTAAAAAATGGGTCGATTAGCAAGGATGAAGTGGAGAGCATCAGAGTGGAGAAACAGTTTAAATAAAGGGAAAGGGGAAAGCAGGATTGCATTTTGCATCATGCTATGCTATACAACAGCTAAATAAACAGATATTGTAGGCAGATATTTTTGATGGAGATGTATATTTGAAAACTATTGACATTTCAATGAGTTATTTTTGGCAAATATTTATGAAGAGTTTCTCCGGGCAAGGGAGATGTGAAAGAGCAGGAGAAATGGTCATCTACTGAGAAGGAAAGAAACAGAAAGGCTGGAAATTCAAAATCACAACTAAAAGCTATGCTTTATTTGCCTTAAAAACTGATTTCTGTAAGATCATCAACCAGCCTCGTCATCAAGCACACCACTGTCATGGTCCTCTCGACCAGAGCTTGATAGGTCAGATCCCGTGTCCTGTTTCTCATTTGTTCCCTAGACTACCATCTGAACATGGACTTTCTCACACAAAATATATGAACTCTGGAATCTCCCAAATCAAGATAAACTCCTATATCTAAGGCTAAAACTTCTCCACCATGTGGCCTTTTGCTGCCCATCCAATCTCATTTCTCACCACTGACCAGAAACATTCAATGCTGGATTTTCTTACTGTTCCTGAGATATATTATTTTTCTCCTGTTATGAGATCAAATTGTTCCTCTTGCATAGAACTGCCCTTTCTTTCCCTAGATTTTATTCGTTTTTCAAGGCTCAGATCAAGTTTCACCTTTATGAAATCCTGCCAAGGGAGTCTGTCTTATCTTCCAAATAAAAGGTCAATAACTGGACCATTTTGGTTTATTCTACTTAATTTTTGGAGTAACTAGTAAAGTTCTAGACATGGAAGATACTCAGTGCCCATTGATCATTGATTCAGTAATTAGCTCATTGACTGATCGATTCACAAACTCCTCAGTAAAAATGCATGCAGAGGGCTTCCCTGGTGGTGCAGTGGTTGAGAGTCCGCCTGCCGATGCAGGGGACGCGGGTTCGTGCCTCGGTCCGGGAGGATCCCACATGCCGCGGAGCGGCTGGGCCCGTGAGCCATGGCCGCTGGGCCTGCGCGTCCAGAGCCTGTGCTCTGCAACGCGAGAGGCCACAACAGTGAGAGGCCAGTATACCGCAAAAAAAAAAAAAAAAAGCAGAGATATAAATGATTTAAATTTGCTAAACTCATTTGCAAAACAATGTTTTTTCAGGAGTCAACATAGTTTTTCATTTTCTCTTTACGTTTTTGCCTTGCAAATTTAGAAAAAAAAAAAACTATTAACTGTGTGGATCTTGGATAAGATCCTAACATTAGCTTTTCTCAAATCCCAAATTAATCTGATATTTATATAGTTTAAAAAGCACACTGCCCTATATGGAAACTTCCCTTAAGTGAGGCTGTGTGTTTACTTAGCTGCTGTATATCTTAGACATGTACGGACGTCACACCAAATCAAAATAATGAAAAGGAGAAATGGGCCAAAAAAGAGAACGAGAAGAAACAATTGATATCTGCTGCTGTCTGCTTTGGGGTAAGACGGGACCTGATTTTTCTTTTTTTTTTTTTAATGCATTTGCAACTTCCAATCTCATAGGCCTCTTGACACTTTCACCCCAAATTACTCTTCAGTCTTTCGCTTCGGAATGCAACTACAGCTTGTCTATGACAAGTGCATTTTGAAACTACGATATTGAAAGAACTAAGAAAATGCACATAGCCATGGTGTAGTCTGAGAAAGACCAGATATAAAGCTTTGGTTTGAGAAGCAGGTGGTACTTAGCAGACCTTTGCCCTGTTAACAATACAAAAACAGGAAAGTTTACAGTATTAAATCTCTGTTTGGCACAAACCTGTGCCTTCTCAGAAGTGGCCACTGAGCCTGTTAATCTAAATGTCAGGGCTTTAAGTGGTAACTCTTTCTAATTTCTTCTACCTCTGTTTTCAGATTCCAGAACTTCACAAGTCCTATAACTTTCTACAAAAGTGATAGTACGATGATTAACATTTTAAGAGCAGCTGATAACAATAATTTCTGAAATAATTTTGATCATCAGACAACTATTTTTAGGAAAAAAAAGTCAATAATTCACCCCCTACCGAAGATGTTAATAAAGTATCTCTGAACTTTGAGACATTTTTTCATCCAGAGAATGTAGAAAGAACCCAGAAACAGCATTAAACATAAAATCAGTAAAGCAGTGCTGTCCAATAAAAAAGATAATGTAATATAACATGCCACACAGGTAATTTTAAATCTTATAGCCACATTAAAATATGTAAAAAGAAACAAGTAAAATTAATTTTTTTGTTTGTTTGTTGCGGTACGCGGGCCTCTCACTGTTGTGGCCTCTCCCGCTGTGGAGCACAGGCTCCGGATGCGCAGGCTCAGCGGCCATGGCTCACGGGCCCAGCCGCTCTGCGGTACGCGGGACCCTCCCAGACCGGGGCACAAACCCGTGTCCCTGCATCCGCAGGCGGACTTTCAACCACTGCGCCACCAGGGAAGCCCAGTAAAATTAATTTAACAATATATTTTATATAACCCTGAATATTCAGAATGTTATCAACATGTGATCCATATAATAAATTATGAAAGAAATTTTCTATGTACTTTTTTCTTATTAAGTGTTCAAAATCTGGTGTATGTTTTTCACTTATAGCACATCCAGGTCCACACCAGCCACCTTCCAAGTGCTCAGCAGCCACATGTGGCTACTGGCTCCCTTATTGCAAAGCATAACAGGAAAAGCTGAGTCTGAGATGACAGATTATAAACCAGAATAAATGTACACTTTGCCTTATCTTTTTCCAGTCCCCAAAATATACTTTGTAGCCAGCAGTTCTCAAAATCCTTTACCACCTTGCTGCTTTGGATTAGGAAACCTGCCTTCTATTTGCTGAATAAAGGCAGTCAACTAGATTGTCTGAGATCAGATCCCACCTCCAACTCTTACTGGTTGTGTCACCAAGCAGGGACATATTATGGAACCTCTTAACCTCACTGCCTCTCAGCTATATAACAGCAAGGAACAGACCCCTTTAACAGGTCTTTCTGCTCTTTTGATTTTTTTCCAAATACATGTAAAATGCTTATAACAGTGCTAGCAAATGATGTTTAATAGTAACATTATTTATTTAATCATTAGCTACTAACACTACTTGGTATAATTTTCTAGACATGATGGAGATCAGTAAATATTGTAGACTGGAGGACCACTAGAAAATCCTGACTTGAAAGAACTAGTTTCTTAAGAGAACTGACTCCTTTGCACAGAATTAGAATTAGAATTAGAATTAGGATTAGGATGTTGCTTTCACACATTCAACAATATTCAGCCCGGTACCCACTAAGCAGCAAACAAGATACATGGTCTCTGCCATCATGGGAATGCTGTTGCAGTAGATATCCCCTCTACAGTCTTCTAGCTTACATCTATCATAGGATGATTTTGTCTGCAAAGAGTCAAAAACCCCAATCAAGCTGGCTTGCAAAATATGGAAATTCAAAGATAGGATCGACCCCAGTCATTGTGCAATCCGGGCTCCTGCTGTGACTGGCCATTGTTTCTCTAGCCCTCCTCTATACTTCTGTTTTGTCAACAGATTGGCTTCCACCATGGTCACAAAAGGGAAGAACCTAGGGGCAGGACAGGAATAAAGACGAAGACTAGAGAATGGACTTGACACGGGGAGGGGGAAGGGTAAACTGAGACCAACTGAAAGAGTGTCATGGACATATATACACTACCCAATGTAAAATAGATAGCTAGTGGGAAGCAGCCCCATAGCACAGGGAGATCAGCTCGGTGCTTTGTGACCACCTAGAGGGGTGGGATAAAGGAAGGTGAGAGGGAGACGCAAGAGGGAGGGGATATAGGGATATATGTATATGTATAGCTGATTCACTCTGTTATACAGCAGCAACTAACACAACAGTGTAAAGCAATTATACCTCAATAAAGATGTTAAAAAAGAAAAAAAAAGGGTTGCCACTGGTGAGAGGAGCGATGGAGACAAGAGATCGCTCCTCCAAGTACAGTGAAAAAGGTTTCTTAAGTCTCCTTGGGTCAACCTGTAGCAGTCCAGAGAAGAAATCATGCACAGATCGGCTTAAAGTTGGGCTTTTTTTTTTTTTTTTTTTGCGGTACGCGGGCCTCTCACTGTTGTGGCCCCTCCCGTTGCGGAGCACAGGCTCCGGATGCGCAGGCTCAGCGGCCATGGCTCACAGGCCCAGCTGCTCCACGGCATGTGGGATCTTCCCGGACCGGGGCACGAACCCGTGTCTCCTGCATCGGCAGACGGACTCTCAACCACTGCGCCACCAGGGAAGCCCAAGGTTGGGCTTTTAAAGGATCCTTGGCAAAGCTGTGGAATCATCACCAGGATCCAATGCCACTCGGTCCAGGAGAGGGATCATGCCTAGGGTTGAGGTGGGTTGCTGAAGGAAAGTAGGGTTTTGTTAGTAAGGAGGAAATGAAACTGTGTGGGCGATCAACAATGTCTATCACACACTCTGCTAAAAAGGAACTGATATTTGTGTGATTGTTCTAAAGCCACTGCAGAGGCAGTCCATGACTCAATAGGGACTTGGGGAGAACACCAGAAATTGGGCCATCATAAAGTGAAATTTAGAACACACATGATTTTTATCCCGACTGCATGGACTATTGTCTTTATCAGTTCAAACATGACTGGAAAGTATTAAATGAGCAAATAAACATAAAACAAGGAATATATTTAGAAATTTGATTTGCAGCTCCACTGCTTACAACACTACTTTCCAGTGTATTGCCTGTTCTCTTGGAATTAGAGTTTTCCCTTTCCAACTCACCCTACATACTGAGTCAGATTACTTTTCATAAACACCAACTTTACCATATACTGTGTTTCATTCAGTTTCATTGCTCTCCTATTTCCAAAGTACCATAGGAAGAGCACTGGATTGGAAGTCAACAGAATGAGATTTCTGATCGTAACAGCATTAACCATTTAGTTACCTGTCTAGGTCACCCGTCACCTCTCAGCACCCCAGTCACTTCATCTTCTTTTTTTTTTTTAAGATTTTTGTTTTGATGTGGACCATATGTTTTTAAGTCTTTATTGAATTTGTTGCAATACTGCTTCTGTTTTGGTTTTTTGGCCCCAAGGCATGTGGGATCTTAGTTCCCCGACTAGGGCTCGAACCCGCAACCCCTGCGTTGGAAGGTGAAGTCTTAACCACTGGACCGCCAGGGAAGTCCCTCCAGCCACTTCATGTTTAAGGGAGTTGATTGGATCGTGAAATCTCTTCTAACTCTAAAATCCTGCTTGGCTTTGCATCTTCTCTGCAATCTGCCTCTCCACTAACAACCTTAATTTTCCCCCAAACAATCTACCACAAAATCACTGCTTTAATCTCTCTGCTTGCCTCCTTAACCCCATTAACAAAGCCACCATCATTTCACTTGTGTTGACCTGCCTGAATAGGTTCCCTACTCCCTTTATCCTACCCATATCCCATAGATGCTTCAAGACTTAACTCACATTCCCATGGCACACCAATTTATTAATCTCTGCATCTAATCTCTCATTCAGCAAATACTTGTTGAGTGCAGACTCTGTGCAAAGCACTGAGGGCACCTCGTTGAAGAAGAGAGACAGGTTTCCTGCCCCTGGAACTTACATTCCACTGGGGTCAATAGATAATGAACAAGTAAACAAACAAGTTAATTCTAGATTATGGCAAATGCTTACCAAAAAAAAAAAAATTAAGCTAAGTGGTGAGATAGGGAGAAAACTGGGTGGTCTGGGAAGGCACACTTTAGCTGTGCAGTATTGTCAGATGTTCCGTGAATTTGTATTCACCAACTGAGGAACTAAACAAAAGCCTGGTTCTGCTTTGCAATAACAAATCCTCTTTGAATAAACTAGACATAAAACTTGTTTTAGCTAAGCCATAGCTTTCTATTAATTCCAAAATAATTTTTATCCGTAAGAAAAAGAATGTTTTCACCAACATATTACATTCAGTGTTTTTATATTCTAAAATATAACAACCCCTTGAGGTATTTCTCAAATCAGTAAAGATACCTGGTTTAATCTAAAGTTTTTGCTACTGTTATTAGTTTGATACTCCAGGCTAATGTTTCTAGAGAGCTCCTGACCTTCTGATTATTTGTTATGGTTTATTTCCTCAGGTAGCAACCTGCTTCTCTTCCTAGTATACTATCATGTTACTGACTTTATCACATACTTTATTCCCTGGGATAAAAACCTGTCACTATATATACTTTTTATGAAAGTTAGAAACCTCAACCATTCACATTACTGAGTTACTAAACCTCAGAGATTCTCCTCACAGCTCTACTCCTTAAATTTACAATGTGAAGACATCAATAAAACTGGAAAATAAAATAGTGGAGAAAGAATTTGCATGAAGACAACCAACAACAATAGTATTCTAAGTAATTTACATGAAGACAGTATACCTTTGGGCAGGTCCTCACCACCTCTCACCTGGATTCTTCACTACAACTTTCTACTGAAAGTTCTGCCATCTCCAGCCTGGACATGCTCAGTTCATCCTAAGAAAGGAGTGGAAAGGTTGTGGAGCAGAAAGAATAATCAGATTCCAGTTGTCATCTTGATTCCACCACTGTAATTGTTGTTCAGTCTTTGGCTTAGTACTCAACCTCTCTCAGACTGTTTTCTTACTTGTAAATTGTACCAACCTCATACATGGTTTTAAGAAATCTAAGAAACACTACATGCACTGTACTTACCACTGTGCAGGCACTTAGTAGCCACCCACGTTTATTAATTCCCTTTCCCTTCCTAAAAATCAAATGAGATCACTTCATTTCTTTACCTAGGAAGATCTGTTCACAACCCCATAGGACTTACATTCAGCTCCAAATCTACCGGCAGGCTCCTCTCATTCTGACTCAATTACTTTTCCAGCTTACTTTCATAGTTTTTTAAAATTATTCTCTTCACTCTCCACTAGGGCACCCTGGCCTGCCACCAAAGCAGACATCTCTACATCCCTTGAGAGGAAAAGCTTCTCCGGAGCTCCACGCCCTAGGCCTCAGCATGTATTGTTTTCTTGCCTGAAATGCCCTTCTTTCCTCCTTATGGACACTGAGATTTCCTTACTCCTTCTTGAAATCCTCGACAAAAATTTGCTTCCTTTAAAACTTCATGGACAAACCCCTAGGCAGAAAAAAATACTTCTTTTTTCTGATCACACACATTATTTTGTTCACGCCTTCATTATAGCATTTTTTTTTTTTTTTCGGTACGCGGGCCTCTCACCTCTGTGGCCTCCCCCATTGTGGAGCACAGGCTCCAGACGCGCAGGCTCAGCGGCCATGGCTTACAGGCCCAGCCACTCCGCGGCATGTGGGATCTTCCCAGACCGGGGCACGAACCTGCGTCCCCTGCATCTGCAGGCGGACTCTCAACCACTGCGCCACCAGGGAAGCCCCATTATAGCATTTTAATTGAGATAATATCTATCCCACAACATTAATCTCTTCCCTTGTGCACTTGCTTGTAGAAGCATTTCCTTGTCAATCAAAAGCATTCTCATTGCTTGGGCAAGACGTGGAACTGTTTCTCAGGAAGAAAGAGAACTCAACCTTGTTCGGTGTCCAGTTTGTTTCTTTGTTTATTATTTTTTTTTAACACTTCACATATGATCTAGAGCAGAGGTTCTGAACCTGTCCACAGACCTTTTGGGGGTTTGTGCCCTTGGATAGGAGGGAATTACATCTTCATTTTCACTAACCCCAGGCTAAATTTAGCATTTCCTTCCATTGTGAATCTAGCAATAAACCACAACAGTAGTAGCGAGACATGAGACTCTGTCACAAATAGAAAGCACAGATATTTTTACGTCACATTACAGTTGTTGAAGATATTTTGAAATCTTATTTACAATCATTATTACTTCCAAATCTCAAGAGTCATTAGACCCGCCAGTAGATCTTGTTTAAAGTGTTCATGAAGAAGTACACGTATTACTCTATCATAGTTTATTTTAAGTAATTATTTTCTTT